>NW_024543062.1:24972500-25037500 GCF_018167655.1 Microtus oregoni
TCTTGTATCAACTGTGAATTTCTCACTGCTGAATAGAATCCCACTTCTAGGGCAGACCGCCAATTAGTTCATCTTGCGTTTCACTTCTCGGTTAATTTGGGGTGAAAAGGACTCCCCAGTCTGCCTTCCGTGCTGCGTCTTGCTTTAATGTTTATAGTCATTGTTCCTAGCTTTTATTGTGTGAGCCTTGAGTCTTTTCTCGTTCATCTTATCTGTAGGAGCTTGGTGCTGTGGAGTGAGCGGAGAGCCCTCATTTCTCCTTAGTTTTAGCTCAAACTCTGATGGGAAGCTATTGATCATGACTTTTTGTACTTTCATCTTATATTTGATTATCACTTGGGAGTCTCGTTGGTTTTAATAATTTTCTAGTGTGTCTCTTGGAGTTTTTCATCTTGTAGTTCCATCAGCTGTAAATAACGATTTAGTTCCTTTTAAATTATCTCTTCAATGTCTGAAGAAAAGGAGAAAAATGAAAAGAATATAGCTGGGGTGTGAGGCCGGAAGGACACAAAGAGGGGATCATCCGGTCACGTGAACTCCTTGTGTGGGAGGCAGGAATGAAGACAGTGAGCATCTTGGAGTCTAGCTGGGGTATGAGTTGAAGGGAAAATCCAACAGGGACCCATTTCCTAGTTCAGAAACTTGTTTAGAGTATGGCTCCCCCCAAATTACCTCTGCCACAAACATCAGAGGAGCTTTAAATGGAGGGTCAACACCATGGAAGAGCAGACCACTGGGAGGTAGTTCTTCCTCCCGGCTCTCAAGCAAGCCCCATGTGCAGTCTAATGGGTGTTTTTTTTTTTTTTTTTTTTGGTTTTGTTCTTTAAGATAGCACATCTCTATGTAGCCCTGGCTGTCCTGGAATTCTCTATAAAGCCCAGGCTGGTCTCAAACTCACGGGATCCACCTGACTCAGCCCCTGGAGTGCTAGGATTGAAAGTAGATACCACCACACCCAGTTTGGAATCTTTTAAAGACGGGATTTTAGGTAGCCCGAGCTGGCCTTGAGTTCACCGTACAGCATAGATTTACCTTGAACTTCTTTCCATCCTGCCTTTACCTCCAGGGTGCTGGGCCTACAGGCATGCCTAGTTTATAGGGTACTGGTATTTAAACCCAAGGAAATACATTCCCTTACTTTCTGGATTTCTTTTAAGAGTAGAAGGGGAAATTCAATAGGTATTGGTTGAAGGAGGTGATTGTAGGAAAATAAAATACTTTCTTGAGTAGAATGTCCATCAACCTCGCTCTGTTTAAAACGTTACCCATGGGGCTGGAGAGATGGCTCAGTGGTTAAGAGCATTGCCTGCTCTTCCAAAGGTCCTGAGTTCAATTCCCAGCAACCACATGGTGGCTCACAACCATCTGTAAAGAGGTCTGGCACCCTCTTCTGGCCTTCAGGCATACAGACAGAATATTGTATACATAATAAATAAATAAATATTAAAAAAAAAAACAAAACGTTACCCATGTCTTTATTTTAGGAAGGGGGTCATTATGAGGACACCAAAGAAGTCCTTGCCATTTGAGGTGAAAACCTACCTGTATATTTATATAGATTCTAGCCTTTCATAGCTCCGACAGATGGATGACGAGGTAAATAAAATAGCTATCAAGCACCAATGAGGACACGCACAGGGGAAGATGGGCAGCCCCTGCAGCTACTTGCTCAGACCACTAGATAGCGCTTCAGCTTTGGTGAGGCAAAACACAAACCAAGCCTTGGTGCTTCCGGAGGTCTGCGAGGCTGGGGCCCAGAGACTGAAGTATAGGTATGCATTACACAGCGTGGGATGAGTGTGTGCCACAGAAACCCTGCATTTCAAGTGAAAGAAAGGTTATTACTAAGCAAAGATGTTAAAAATATAGAAGGGGGTGGCAAATGCAGAAAAGAAAAACTTTTAGACATTTGAAAATGAAATAAGTGGGCACAACAAGATGCCATTTCACACCCATGAGAATGGCTACTAGATATTTTAAAATGTGGAGGAGAAGTAGTAGAAGGTGTGGAGACAGCCAGAGCCTGGCTTCATCACCGTTGGTGATTTTCAAAGGTGCGGCCAGTGTGGAAAACCATTTGTGGTTCTTCAAGATGTTAAACATGGACAGTGTAAGATCCAACAATTCCATTCCTAGATATAAACCCAAAGGAACTGGAAGATGGACCAGGTGTGGTGGCGCACGCCTTTAATCCCAGCACCTGGAGGCAGAGGCAGGAGGATCTCAGGGCATTCAAGGCCAGCCTGGTCTACTTAGAGAGTTCCAGGACAGCTGGCATGACGTAGAGGGACCCTGTCTCAAACAAAGAATGGGACCAGAGAGTCAGACAGACACTTGGACACCAGTGCTCATTCTGAAGGTGGAGCAGGGCTGGGAAGATGGCTCAGTGCTCAAGAGTGCCTTTTGCTCTCCTAGAGGACCAGAGTTCAGTTCCCAGCACCATGTCAGAAGGTCATAAGAGCCTCTAAATCCAGTTCCAGGGAAACCCATGCCTTCCTCTGGCCTCTGTGGCCATCACACCCTCTCCCTCTGTCTGTCTGTCTCTCTCTGTCTCTGTGTGTGTGTGTGTGTGTGTGTGTGTGTGTGTGTGTGTGTGAGAGAGAGAGAGAGAGAGAGAGAGAGAGAGAGAGAGAGATATTTAGGAAGAAAATCCCCAAAGGTAGGGCATCACAGCTGTCAATCAGCAGCACAGATGATTAAAATGCAGTGTTGGGTCGTGTATGATGGTGAGCATCTTTAGTGCCCGCACCTTGGGAGACAGAGGCAGATGGATTTCTGTGAGTTTAAGGTCAGTCTGGTCTACAAAGTGAGTTCCAAGACCCTGTCTCAAACAAATAAATAAACAAAAAAGCAAAACATGGTACACCAGAAAAAGGCACTTGCTACCAAGTCTGATGACCTGAATTGGATGCCCACCCACGTGGTACCATAGAACTGACTCCTGCAAGTTGTCCTATGACTGCCACACAGCACCCAGACATCTCAGGACATGAGTTCACAAGCAAACGCACACACATACATAACATATATTATATTCATACACACATACACATACCACACACACACACAATGATACTAAAATGTTTTGATTTTTGAAGACAAGATTTCTCTGTGTTACAGCCCTGGCTGTCCTGGAACTAGCTCTTGTAAACCAGGCTGGCCTCGAACTCACATAGGTCCTCCTGTCTCTGCCTCCTGAGTGCTGGGATTAAAGGCGTGTACCACCATTGCTTGGCTAAAATACATATTTTTAAAATTTTTATTTATTATGTATACAGTGTTCTGTCTGCACGTATGCCTGAAGGCAAGAAGAGGGCACCATATCTCATTAGAGGTGGTTGTGAGCCACCATTTGGTAGCTGAAGATTGAACTCAGGACCTCTGGGAAGATCAGCCAGTGCTCTTAACTGCTCAGCCATTTCTCCAGCACCCCCCCTCCCGCAAATATTTTTTTATTGTGGTATAAGCACCATGGATTTTTTTTTATGACATGGAATGAAGTTCTGGCAGGACAAGGGCAAACTATGAAAACAAGCTATGTGAACTAATCCATAATCCAGACTCAACAGGATTGACTTCCATGCAGTACTCAAGGAGATAAATTCCTTGGGAAAGTACACTAAAGGCTAAGAAGGCATAATGAAGGTCCTCAGAGGACGGAAAGGGGAGAGAAATGGGGAGCAATTGTTCAGCAGCTAAAGAACTTTTTAGGATGATGAGAAAGTTCTGGTAATGGCAGTGATGAGGGAACTGCATTGGGAATATACTTAACTTGTGGAACTGAACTTCAAAGTGCTTGGCCTCTGGGAATGGTGACACACACCTATATAATACATACAATATAATCCTCGCAGGAGATCTGGAATTGTTGGGTCAAAGCCTAGGCTACATGAGGCCCTGATCTTTTGTTTAAAAAAAAAAGTGCTCAGTGGTGAGAACAGCACACACCCAGCATGCGTGAAGCCCTGGGTTCAGTCACCAGCATTCCTTGCTTGCAAACACCTATTGTCATAACAAAAATGACTCTTAAAACGTAAAGACTCAAACTAAGCAGCATTTTTGCCATCTACCTAGCTGCCAAAGACAACACTTTTGTTTTTGTTTTGAGACGCGTCTTGTGTAGCCCAGACTGGTCTTGAACTCCCAGTGTAGTTGAGGGTGACCTTGAACTCTTGCTTTTCCTGCCTCCCATCCTGCAGTGCTTGCCTCAGGCCTGGTTTAGGTTGGCCTGAGGATCAACCCAGACCTTCAGGAATGCCAGCAAGTCAACAGAATTACATTCTCAGGTGCACGCACCTTTTACTTTTTGAGAGAGGATCTCACACTGTAGCCCAGGCTGACTTCGAACTCGTGGTAATCCTCCTGCCTCAGCATACCAAATGTTTTGAGTACTGGTGATTCTCTCTCTGTTAAAGACAAGACATTTTAATATCAGCTGTGTCTGAAAGGGTGATTAGGGGCACCACTGTACATGCCTAGGACTGTGATACAATGTGGCAGCCTAATCAGTCCATCAAACTACTCTAAGCAGGTCCTTCCACTCGACACAGTTTCTTCTGGAAATTTATCCTAGAGATACACTTGTATAGGGTGAAATTGTATATATATATCCAAAGGTTGTTCTTTGCAGCTTTGCTTGACAGAACAGACTCCTAGAGACAGCCTGAAGATGACATCATTTAGAGACTAATTAAAGTCTGCTGCAGCCATTCAGTGGAAGACGATGCTGCCATTAAAAGTGATAAGGGGACTACTTATGTGAGAAACGAATGGATGAACCCCTTGATGGATTCAACAAGTGAATATGTAGTCTTTTGGGAGGTGGTGCACTGTGGAAGATGAGGCCTGACTTAGGAGAGCAGGTCACGGGAGCATCCTCTAAAAAGACAGGCCTTGTCCCTGGCCTCCTCCTGTGACTGTCCCTGCTTCCTAGCCACAGTGAGGCTAGCAGCTTCTGCCACCATGATACTCTGTCTCACTTCAGGCCCACAGCAACGTGCCCAGCCACTCATGGACTGGAACCTCTGAAATCACATCTTTCTTTTTCATGAGATTAGACCTTTGAAGTATTTATCAGGGTGATGGGAAAGTGATTGACACATAGGACTCCCAAAAAGGTCTCTGTTTGAATCTCTGGAATCTGATGCACATACATACACATACATATGCTGATTTATTTGGGAAGTTGTCAGGGGCCAGCCCAGACATAAATCATTTCTCATACCAGAGTGGAGGTGTGGGAATAAATGAAGATACAATTCACATGGCAGTATCTGAAGGGAATTTCAGTGATCATTCAAATTCTGAAATCACCCACATTTATTTTCCACAGTTTTTATATCAAGGTAAACCAAGGGAGAAGGTAACAAACCTCATTAGCACTGTTTCATAGGTAGCAGCAGTGGGGCAGGTGGAGGGGGAGGTAGGGGGGAGTGGTCACGTCTTGTCTTATGCCTATTTTGTTGACTTGAAAACACCTCTTCCCCAGGTGACCTCCTAATTTACAATAGAAGGAGCAGAATGACATTAGCTTCTCGTGACGATTAGGACAGCATCAGCTTGTTTTACTATGGAAGAGCCAGGCAATCACCTTCTGTGTGGAAGATGCAAATTGTGCCTTGTAGGTCGCTCAGAATTCACTGACCGCCAGACAAGGTAGAAATGGGCCCACAATTCTTGGCCCCTACAGGAAGATTGTGAGATGGAATTGTTATCTGGGATTTCCCCTAAATTAAACCACCTTATACAAAGGAAGGAGAGGGAAATTGGATCGCATACAGTGCCCCACCCCCTGGCCCTAGAAAAGTTATAAGACACTGGAGCATGCAATGACCCACCTGGAAGAGTTATAGGCTATGGTAAAGACTCTGCCATTTAGCCCCCAGTCGGGACTCTCCGGGCTCTTGAAGAGTGCCACCTTCATATGGAAGGTTGTCAGTACAGACCCCAACATTTGGCACGTTGGGGCAACATCTGGAGTGTAACAGACGCGAGAGTGTTTAAAACAATGTTCTTTTTAGTGCACAAGCTGGCCAAGAAGGCATGTCCATGGCCTCTCTCTATTCTTCTTCGTGGTAACCTTTTGCCTTAGTCAGGGTTTCTATTGCTCTGCAGAGACACCACGGCCACAGCAGCTCTTGTAAAAGAAAACATTTTGTTGGGACTGGCTTATAGTTTAGAGGTTTGGTCTGTTAAGTCATGGTGGGAAGCATGGTGCCATGCAGGCAGACATGGTGCTGGGGAGAGAGCTGAGAGTCTTACATCGGGATAGGCAGGCAGCAGGAAGAGAGACCGAACCACTAGTCCTGGCTTGAGCCTCTGAAACCCCAAGCTCATCCCCAGTGCTGCAGGTTCTCCAACAAGGCCACACCTCCTAACAGTGCTCTTCCCTGTCAGCCTATGGGGGCCATTTTTGTTCAATCCACACCAGTATTCCGCAGCCCAGTCTTGGTGGCTGTGAGGTCACCGGCCTGAGAACCCATGCAGAGGTTGCTTATGTGATCAGAGAGAAGCTGTGGGTGTGATGAAGTTAAACATCTTGAGATGGGAGCCATGCCCAGGTGAGCCCAGTGTGAATGGAAATGCAGAGAACAAAGGAGATTGGGCAGGTGTTGGAGAGGGAGGGAGGGAGAAGGAGGGAGGTGGGAGGAGGGAGAGGGGAGAGAGGAGAGGGAGAAAATGTTCTATTTGTTCCCCTGATGATTTTTAATTTATTAAGATTATTTTTAATTTTTAAGATTTAGTTATTTTATCTTACATGTATGGATGCTTTCCCTGCATGTATGTATTTGTACCACTCATGTGTAGTGTCTACAGAGGCCAGAAGAGGGCATCAGGTCCTCTGGGATTGGAGTTACAGGAGGTTGTGAGCCAACATGTGGGTGCTGGAAATCTAACTCGGGTCCTCTGGAAGAGCAACCAGTGCTCTTAACCACTGAGCCAGCCCTCCAGCCCCAAACTTGATGATTCTGAAGACAGAGAAAGGAAAATCTGTTCCTTGGAAACCAGATGGTGGAAGGGGAGAACTAATTCTCACAAGTTGTCCTCTGACCTCCATACACACACACGTAAATACATTTAAAATGAAATTTAAAAGGAGCCACAAATCAAAGAACATGGTTGACTTCTAAAAGCTGAAAGGGGCAGGAAATGGATTCTTCCAGAATGAACCTGCCGACAGGCAATCTTCAGAGGCTTGAAACTTAAAAGGGGGAAAAAAAAAGCACCGTTTGTCTTAGTTAGGGTTTTATTGCTGTGAAGAGACACCTTGACCTCAGTAGCTCTTAAAAAGGAAAATCTTTAATTGAGGCTGGTTTACAGTTCAGAGGTTTAGTCCATTATCGTCATGGCGGGAAGCATGTCAGCACGCAGACAGACATGGTGCTGGAGAAGGAGCTGAGAGTTCTACATCTGGATCTGTAGGCAGCAGGAAGAGACAGCGAGACACTGGTCTGACTTGAGCATCTGAGACCTCAAAGCCTGCCCTCCGTGACACGCTTCCTCCACTACAGCCACACCTGTTATAAAGCCACGCCTCCTAATAGTGTCACTCCTGATGATCAACCATTCAAAGACACCAGTCTATGGGGGCCTTTCCTTCTCAAACCACCACAGTGTTTTAAGGCTCTGCCCCTCCCATCCTGATGCCTGAGGACTCTTTCCCAGCTATCTGTGTCTTTTCACTATTTGGGAGTGGCTTTTTTTTTTTTTTTAGTAGAATGTCACTCTCTCAATAATGCTATCCTTGGAAGTCTTAATGAAGACTGTACACCGCCCCCCCAACTCTGTGAATCCTGCTCATGGAGGCTCATTTCACTTACTGGCCCTGATTAGTGTCCCTCTCACTCACCAGAAAAGGAGTGTCACAGCCTGGGGCTGCATCTGCTGGAGGGCAGTACCTTGTTCCTGCCGGGCAAGTGTTCTGCTGCTGAGCTGCACACCCAGGCTGATCAGGGGGTTTTGTTTCATTTATGTCCTGCTGTTCTGACACCAGAAACAGTGTCGGTGAAAAGATGACATTTGATACGTGTGTGAGTGAAAGAACCGACCCCTGACGCCTGATCAGATCTTCACAGTCTTCCAACTTAACAAGCAGTGAAATTCTTCTAGTCCCTGAATTTTCTGTTTGCCTCTGGTTCCTTGCTTATTTGTTCTATCTTATTTGGAGACAGAAATCTTGCTGTGTATCTCAGACTAGCCGTAAACTTGTAATCCTTCTGCCCCTGCCTCCCAGGTACTGGGGTCGTAGGGTGCAGAGCTGTACCTGGCTCCTATCTATCTGTTTCTTAAGTGACCGTTGTTGGCATCTTCCACTGTTCCGCTAAGAGCCAGGCACTGGGCAAGATACGGAGGATCGCTGCCTGGAGCAAGATATGGACATAGTACTAGAGTGTGGGTGGGCGTAGGGGAGGGTTTAAAAATAAATACTAGGTCGACAAGAAAGGTGGGATTCGGTTTTATTAAGAAGTATGATTATATGCAGACTTAAGGTGAGCCCCTCTGAAAGGCACGGAGCAGATTTGGTCGTAGTCTGAGGGTTGGGTGTTTGACCTCTTGGAGCCTGGCCAAGGCGCAGGACAGTGTGTGCTTTTCATCAGTTTTGAGAGACTGACATTCTGTCGTGTACAGTTCCCTAGTCCATTGTCAGTAATGATTATGCTAAGTATTCAGAAGAAGAAGAGCGAGGCCCCTGTGGGGATTTGATGACATTTTTTTCCCTAGTTGCCCTCAGAGAAAAGTTGATATGAGTTTTACATGCTTGAGGGTTTTGTATTGTAATGAATTGGGGATCGTGACACCAACCTGAAGCCAGCAGGCTGAAGGAATTTTTCATTTCTTATGATTTTTTGAGACACAGTCTCATTATGTAGTACCAAGTTGTCATATAGACCAGGCTGGCCTCAAACTCCCAGGGATCCACCTGCTTCTGCCTCCCAAGTACTGGGATGAAAGGCGTGCACCACCACATCCAGAAGCATTGTTTTATAATTCATAAGATTGTGTGTGTGTGTGTTAGACAGGTGGTGGTGGTGCACACCTTTAATACCAGCACTCAGGGAGGCAGAGGCAGGCAGATCTCTGTGAGTTCGAGGCCAGCCTGGTCTACAGAGTGAGTTCCAGGACAGCCAGAGATACACAGAGAAATCCTTTATTGAAAAAAAACAAAACAAAACAAAAAACCCCAACACCCCCCCCCCCAAAAAAAAACAAAAGGTTCATGTGTATGTGTGTGTGTCTGTCTGTCTGTCAGAGGTTGACCTCAGGTATCCTTTTCACTTGCTTCTCCACATTCTTTTTTGAGACAGGGTCTCTCACTCTCAGGGATTAAGAGTTGCTGGCCACCAAGCCCCAGCAAACCTCCCACCTCTGCCTTCCCGGGGTCGGGATTCCAGGCACAGGCTGCTGCCCCTGGCTCTACAGCAATGCTAGAGACTGACTGCAGGCTCTCATGCTTACACAGCAAGCACTTTACCAGCTGAGCCATCTCCCCAGTTCTCTTCACTTTGTTAGCTGAGGCAGGGTCTCACACTGTACCCAGCCTAGTCTAGAACTCACTACGAAGCCCAGGCTGTCCTTAAAGTTATGACAACGTGCTTGCTTTCCCTTTCAGTGATCTGGGGTCACAAGCGTGAGCCGTGCCCAGACGCATTCCTGGAGAAACATGATTAACTGAAAAATCTGAGCGCATGGAAAATTAACTATAATCAAGTAGTAGAGGAGCCAGTGGCCATTTAATTATGTTCTGAAATGTTATCTTTCCTTGCTAGAAGTTTTATCGGTGGTTTAAGAAGAAAAACATAGATTCAAAACTATCCACTCAAACCTAAAGAACGCATTTCTCTTTTTCTTTCTTTTTTTTTTTAAATTTATTTATTATGTATACATATTCTGTCTGCATGTATGTCTTCAGGCCAGAAGAGGGCACCAGACCTCATTACAGATGGTTGTGAGCCACCATGTGGTTGCTGGGAATTGAACTCAGGACCTTTGGAAGAGCAGGCAATGCTCTTAACCACTGAGCCATCTCTCCAGCCCTTTTTTCAGTTTTTTGAGACAGGGTTTCTCTGTAGCTTTGGAGCCTGTAGTCCTGGAACTAGCTCTTTTAGGACAGGCTGATCTTGAACTCACAGAGATCTACCTTCTCTGCCTCCTGAGTTCTGGGATTAAAGGTGTGCGCCACCACCGCCCGGCTGAGAAAGCAATTGGAAAGTGTTAGGCTTAGAGTGAAGATTTGTAACAATCCATTAAGATTGCCAGCCTGGTGGTGGTGGCGCATGCTTTTAATTGCAGCACTTAGGAGGCAGAGACAGGCAGATCTCTCTGAGTTTAAGGCCAGCCTGGTCTACAGAGCTAGTTCCAGGACAGGCTCCAAAGCTACAGAGAAACCCTGTCTAGAAAAACCAAATATATGTGTGTGTGTGTGTGTGTGTGTGTGTGTGTGTGTGTGTGTGGTCCATGGAAGTTTCCATGTCATACAGGTGTAAGAGGTAGTCCTAGCCCAAGGTGAGTTCTGTCTACGAGCGGGCATTTGCACTAGGTGGAGCACAGAGGAGTTTTAGGCTGTGAAACTATTCTAAATGACGTTGTTAGGTGGCTACACACATTATACATTGTCCAAACCTGTGGGGCAGGGTTAAACATATGATAACTATAGACTAAATCTCACCCCAGCTGTTTGTCCCCAAAGAAGTGGAAGTGTACCCACATGTTTCTGACAGTGCTATTTCACAAAATGTGAACCTCAAGTGCAAATTGTGGACTTTGGATGCTAATGGCATTTCCATCATCAGTTGTAATCCTCCTCCATGGAGGAGGATGCTATTGCTGGGTGGGGTATCCACAAGGGAGAACTCTCTCTGCATCTTCCG
Organism: Microtus oregoni; assembly: GCF_018167655.1. NCBI lineage: Eukaryota > Metazoa > Chordata > Mammalia > Rodentia > Cricetidae > Microtus > Microtus oregoni. Next base: position 24,983,369 of record NW_024543062.1, read on the forward strand.
CCATGATCCTATATCTTCCTTTAGAAGTTATGTCTAAGCTGACCCAAGCTTGTGGGAGCTCATGGACCCTGGACTGGAAGCTGGGGAGCCTGTATGGGACTGACCTAGGCCCTCTGAATATGGGTGACAATTGTGTAGCTTGGTCTGTTTGTGGGGTCCCTAGCAGTGGGACCAGGATCTGTACCTGGCACATGAGCTGGTTTTTTGGAACTTATTCCCTAAGGTGAAATGCCTTGCTAAACCTTGATGCAGATGGGAGGGTTTGGTCCTGCCTCAACTTGATATGCCAGGCTTTGTTGACTCCCAGGAGAGGCCTTATTCTCTCTGAGGAGTGGATGGAGAGTGGGGGAAGGGAATGGGAGGAGAGGAGGAAGGGGAAACTGTGGTTGGTATGTAAAATAAATTTAAAATTTTAATGAAAAAGTGAAGTCTAACAATGCCTTTGTGTTTGCAATCTCACAAAAGTTGTGTGCTTATTGTTACAAGACCTGCTCAAGAGTGGGCCTGCCAACATCTTGTCATGGATCAGGGGAGGGCTCATGAGGTCCTGTCCTTCTCTGAGAACCTAAAGGGAAGGTGCATCTGAAGTTCCTCTCTTAGTATCTACAGGCAGTTAATGTTCCCTGGGGGAGGGAGACATTTTCTTCAGTGGTGTAACCACAGGCAGGGTGGCCATGCACCAGTATGTAGTTTCTCTCCCAGGATCTTGTAAACAAAACAAACCCCAGTGCGGGGTTGGTTGCGCCAGTGCAGGGTTGGTTGCGCCAACTCAGCAGTTAAGAGCACTTGCTGCGTGGGGGGTTGGTTTGACTAAAATGTCCTTTATGGTCTCAGACATTGAATATTTGGTCCCGAGTTGGTGGCATTGTTTGGCGAGGATTTGGAAGTGTGGCCTTGATGGAGAAGGCATAACACTTGAGGTGGGCTTTGAGAAATAAAAGACTCTCACCATTTTGGGTTCCCTCTCTGTAATGGAATTTTTCTTTGGAATACCAGCTCACAAATAGTGACATGGAGACTTATTAATTATGAAGGCTGGCCTTATCTTAGGTTTGTTTTTAACTAGTTCTTAAAACTTAAATTAACCCATTTCTATTAATCTGCGCTTCTTCCATGTCTACTGCTGTCTCTCTCGCAGACCGAGATCCCTCCTCCTCCTCTCTGCCCAGAAGTCCTGCCTATACCTCCTGCCTAGTTATTGACCATTTAAAATTTTATTACACTAATTACAGCAATGCACCTTCACACAGTGGACAACTATCCCACATACTTCTCTTGGTTTCATGCTTGACATTGAAGATTTGATGTCTTAGCTTCCTGTTCTGGTGGCCATGCCTCCCAGGCATGAAGGACCCTTTTCCCTCTGGAACTACACGCTCAGATAACCTCTTCCTGTAAGTTATCTCTGGTCATGGTGTTTAGTCACAGCCGTAGAAGTGTGATTAATCCACTGCTCTCACCAAGGACCTGAGTTCAGTTCCCAGCACCCATATAGCTGCTTGCAAACACCTGTAACTCCAGTTCCAGGGGATCTGACTTCTAGAATCCTCCAGTGTTGAATATATGTGGTATACATGCACACATGCAAGCAAAATACCCATACACATAAAATAAAATAAAATCTTAAAGAGCTTACTAAAATATAATCACCAAAAAATATGTAAATAAACAAAAAACAAGTTATCAGGAGACCACCAAACAGTAACAATTACAAAAACTCAATAAACTAACAAAACAAAAAACCCATGAGGGACTGAAGAGATGGCTCTGTGGTTAAAACACTACTGTTCTCGCAGAGGATCTAAGTGTGGTTCCTAGTAACCACATTAACTGGCTCATAACCGCCTTTAAGTCCCACTCCAGGGCATCTGTCACCCTCTTCTAGATGCAATGTGCATCTTTATTCATATGTGCACATGTGTGCACAAACACCCACAGAGAGAGAGAGAGAGAGAGAGAGAGAGAGAGAGAGAGAGGGAGAGGGACAGAGAGAGAGAAAGAGAGAATATTTTTATTTATTTTTTAATACAGGGTCTCACTATGTAGACTAGGGTAGACTTGAACTCACAGAGATCCACCTGCCTCTGCCTTCTGCATGCTTGGATTAAAGGTGTGTGCCACTCACCTTGCTCCACCTTGTATTTTTTTAAACAGGTAAACAGTATATTTATTAAATGAGTTAAGACAAATAAACTTTACAAATAGACAAATAATAAAAGGTTCAGTGGCTAAAAGGGATGGTAAGCATCATCAAAGGAAATCAGCACCATCACGGTAGTATCTCAGTTGGCTTACACGTGGAAATGAAATTTTCAAAGAGCAATTTCACAGAAATGAAGCCAGGTTTTTTTTGTATTTTTGAGACAGGGTCTGTCTTTGATCCAGGATCTCATGGATTCAGCTAGATAGGCTTGAGCAAGTGTAACATGGAGGGCGTGTTTGTTGGGGTTTCTGTCCCGCCCGATAGCCGGCAAGCCCCAAAGAAAATCACACAGAGATCTCCATAAGTTATAAAACTGATTGGCCCATTAGCTCAGGCTACTTATTAGCTCTTATAGCGTATATTAACCCATTATTCTTATCTATGTTAGCCACATGGCTTGGTACCTTTCTCAGCCAGGTAGATTACTACTTGTTTCTTCTGTTGTCTGGGCAGGAATGCAGAGGGAGCTTCCTGCTTCCCGGAATACTCCTGTTCTCATCACCCTGCCTCTACTTCCTGTCTGGTTGACCCCGCCTATACTTCCTGCCTGGCCAATCAGCGTTTATTTAAAACATGATTGACAGAATACAGACAATTCTCCCACACCAAGCAAGCCCCAGGGATCCTCCCATCTCTATTTCCCAGCACTGCTGACAAATGCATAGCCTTGCCCAGCTATGTTACATGGGTTTGAGGTTTGAATTCAGGCGTTTCAGCTTGCATTTCAGGTGCTCATGCACACACACACACACACACACACACACACACACACACATACACGCAGGCACACATGAACGCACACTATGAGACAGGATCTCATTAGTTCAGACTGGTCTCAAACTTGCTATGTAGCTGAGGCTGATTTTGAACTCCTGATTCTCCTGCTTTCTCTTCCCAAGTGCTGGGATTAAGTGTACACACCACTGTGCCTGTTTTGTGTATCTATCTGTATATGAGGCACTCCTCATGAATATATGAAATATGAAAGATATGAAATATATGAAAGTCCACTCTTTAATCTGAGGGTAGTCTAGCACTTTCCAGGTCCCTCTCCTCTTCTTCCTGCTCCTCCTCCTTTTTTTTGCCCATTCCTACCACATACACCTTCTTTGTTTCTGAGACACAGTCTCACTATCTATTCTTGGCTGTCCTGGAACTCATTTTGTTGACCAGGCTGGCCTTGACCCCTCAGAGCTCCAACTGCCTCTGCCTCCATTACACTCCTGGCATCTTTTTTTTTTTATTTTTTTAATAATATTTTTTATGGTTTATTTAACTTTATTTTATGTGCATTGGTGTGAAGGTGTCAGATCCCCTGCAACTGGATCTTCAGACAGTTGTGAGCTGCCATGTGGGTGCTGGGAATTGAACCCGGGTCCTCTGGAAGAGCAGTCAGTGCTCTTAACCACTGAGCCATTTCTCCAGCCCTCCTGGCATCTTTTAATGTGCTGCCTGAGGTCAGATTCAGAACATATTTGCTAAACACTGACTGCACCACTGAGCTGTCGTCCCGACTCCTGGTTTCTTCATGTTAAATTTCCTGACCATCACCTTCTGTTGATTTCATCGTGGCTGATCCCAGGATAGAAGCGAGGAAGGTAAACGTATGTAGTTTTTTTTTTTGTTTTTGTTTTTTTTTTTTTTTTGACTGAGCCAGCTCAAGAGCAGGTTTTCCCTACAGAAAGGACTCTCCATAATAAAGGCTGGTGCTGAAGTCAGGTTAGTAGGGTACGGGTCTAGGGTGGAGCATGCTAAGCATGCACAGACACCTCAGTTGAGTCTTCGGTATTGCACCCACAAAAATATTGCAAAACAACCTGCTATTTAGTTAGCAGTGTACGCACTCTCTTGACTGCGGGTCTTTGGGATGGGCGCACATCACACATTGGAATCACTTAGGGAGCTTTTAAAATACCCCAAGTCCAGAAGAGTGAAACGAGGCTGGGAGCGGGTGAGGTCATGCATTTGTATTCTTTTTGTTTTACATTTTAAAGTTTGTTTACATTTGTGTGTGCATGCAAGTGCACACAGGGGAGCATAGCATGGCATGCACACAGAGATCAGAGTACGGCTGGTGAGAACTGGCTCTCTCATTCCACCATAGCATGGCATCATAGCATTCCATCATAGCATGGCATCATAGCATTCCATCATAGCATGGCATGCACACAGAGATCAGAGGGCAGCTGGTGAGAACTGGCTCTCTCATTCCACCATAGCATGGCATCATAGCATTCCATCATAGCATGGCATGCACACAGAGATCAGAGGGCAGCTGGTGAGAACTGGTTCTCTCATTCCATCACGGGGGTCCCAAGGATTGAACTCAGTTCATCAGGCTTGCCTGCGGACACCTTAAGCTCAGCCATCTCGTTGACCCATGGGTTAGTAGTTTTTAAATCTCCTCTGGTGGTCCCAGTGTACATACCAATGCTTTAGGTTTATCTAGATGAGAAGGCCAAATTGTTATCAAACAAGCGTGGTGGAGTGTCTTTCAGTTTTAACATACTTTTTTTTTTTTAATTGAGCTATACATTTTTCTCTGCTCCCCTCCCTCCCTCCCCCTCCCTTTACCCTCTCCTATGACTCCCACACTCCTAATTAACTCGGATCTTGTCTTTTTCTCCTTCCTATGTAGATCTCTGTGTCTCTGTTAGGGTCCTCTTTGTTGTCTAGGTTGTCTGGGGTTGTGGACTGTAGATTTTTTTTCCTTTGCTTTATGTCTAGAAGCCACTTAAGAGTGAGTACATATTATATTTGTCTTTCTGGGTCTGGGTTACCTCATTCAATATGTTTTTTTCTAGATCCATCCATTTGCATACAAATTTCAAGATGTCATTATTTTTTTTACCACTGTGTTAGCATGCTTATAAATATCTATCCCGTGCTAGGTGCTGGGATAGGCAAAAATAGAAGTCACTACAATTTGGTAGTTATGAAAAATGGGCTTTAGAACAGGACAGTGGTGGTGCACACCTTTAGTTCCAGCACTAGCAAGGTAGAGGCAGGCACTTCTTTATGTTCAAGGCCAGCCTGGACTACAAAGCAAGTTCCAGGACAGAAAAAGCCTGTCTACAAACAAACAAACAAACAAACACAGGAATTTAGAATGATAGAGCCCAGCTCAAATCCTAACTACTAGAGTGTATTCCTTTTTATCTCTCTTCCTCCCTCCCTCCCTCCCTCCCTCTATCCCTCCCTCCCTCCCTTCCTTTCTTTCCTTTTTTTTTTATTTTTTTATTTTTTCGAGACAGGGTTTCTCTGTGGTTTTTGAGCTTGTCCTGGAACTAGCTCTTGTAAACCAGGCTGGTCTTGAACTCACAGAAGTCTGCCTGCCTCTGCCTCCCGAGTGCTGGGATTAAGGGTGTGCGCCACCACCTCCCTGCTTTTTTCTTTCTTTTCAGCAGTCTGTCCATAGTTTCAGTATGTAGTCAGGGGGACTTTGAACTCCCGATCCTCTTGCCTCCCAAGTGCTGAGGTTGCAGGCACACGGACACGCTACCCCTGCTTTGGCTTAATTTTATTTTAAACATTTATTTTTTGGCATGTGTGTGTGTGTGTGTGTGTGTGTGCAATTGTGAGTGCGGGTGCCTACAGAGGTCAGAAAAGGGCACTGGATACCCTAGAGCTAGAGTTACAGCCTGTTGTGAGTCACCTGACCTGGGTGCTGGGAACCAAACTCTGGTTCTTTGAAAGAACACTGAATGTTCTTGATAGCTGGGCCATTGCTCCAGCCTCTGAGGCTTGATTTCTTACATTTCAGATGAGTCTGTTGGTAAAGCAGAAGCACTATAAATAGTGTCTATTTGACAGCCCTCTTCATGATCATGTTGGATGTTACAGTGCTATTTAAATTTCAGAAAGAAATCTTTGCTTGATCCATGAAACACCTGTATTAGTTTTTAAGAGGCACACACCTGTAAACCCATCACTTAAAGTAGAGGCAGGAGGCTCAGAGCTAAAGGCCAGCCTCTCTTACATAGTGGGGTTGAGGCTGGCCTGGTCTTCTTAGGACCCCATTTAAAAAAAAAAATTAAGTCTTGATGGGATACTACAGTTTTTCTTAACACACAGGAAAACAAATACTTTTTGTTTTTTTGTTTGAGTTGGGGTTTCTCTGCGTAGCCCTGACTGTCGTGGAACTCACTCTGTAGACCAGGCTGGCCTCAAACCAAAAGATCCGATCCACCTGCCTCTGCCTCCCAAGTGCTGGGATTAAAAGTGCCCACCACCATGCCCAGCTATTTGCTTATTTTTTGAATTATGTGGCTTCGTGTGGGTGTGTATGGAGGTACGTGAGAGATGTGTGTGGATGCTGATGGAGGTCAGAGGGTGTTGGACCTCCTGGAGCTTGAGTTACAGCCAACTGTGAACCCCCTGACATGGATGGTGGGAACCAGACTTGAGTCTTCTGAAAGAGGGAGGACTGGGGTCATAACTGCTGAGCCATCGCTTCAGCCCTGCACAGAGAAAAATCTAAATGTATAATTAAGAAAACAACATTCATATTCTCATCAGGTCAAGAAATAGGTCAGTGCCTTTCTCCTGGTTCCTTGAAAAGCTTCCATTCCAACCTTAGATGCCTCTCCTCTTGGCTTTGCTGTCTCCATATTTTACATGTGATATAGTCCGTCTCTTTAGAGTGTGTGTGGTCCGAGTCTGTGGATGTGTGCACGTGAGTGCAGGTGCCCACAGAAGCCCGAATTGGTCATGTGATTCTTTGGAAGCAGTTACAGGAAGTTGTGCGGGGATTGAAGTAGGTGCTGGGAACCAAAGGCAGGTCCCCAGGCAGTGTCGCTGAGTCACCTCTCCAGCTTGGCTGTTCTGTCCGACAACATCGTTTTGAACTTGCTTTCTCGTATCCATTTCTCGGTTTCATAATCAATGCAGAGAAGCCATCCCTAAGTAGTCACAGAGTGTACGGAGCCTCAGGGTTAGCAAATACCAAACCCCCTTTCAGAGATTTCCCCTCCATAGCCAATTCATTCTATCCCCGGGGTGAATGCACGCAGACCCAGCGCAGCTTTCACCCCACCCCCTCACCCCCACCCATTGCTAACCAGACTGGGCACTTTCCGTACACGGACGGTCATTGTGCTTTGTCATTTGGAGGTCTTGGCTTAAATAGATTTAAATGTCTTTGTAGGGACATCTTCCCCTTTCTGCTGCGGGTCAATGCAGAGGTGCGGCAAGGCAGGCGGGCTGCACCGAGTTTACACTCCCTGCTCAGCTGTACCGCAGAGCCCCCGGATTCCCCACAAGTAACCGCAGCGCCCACTTTTGGCAGGAGAGATGGCTCAGCTGAGCGCATTCTTGCAGAAGACTGGAGTTTGGTTCCTAACATCCCTACCAGGAGCAGGCGGTCCAGGTAGAGAGGCCAGACTCCCCGCAAGCGCTCGGGCAGCAAAGGACAGCACCCCAGGCTCCCCGGGAGCCGCCCCACACTCCAAACACAGCATCCTGCGAACCGCCAATTTCAAACTTCCCAGCCCTGCCCCGCCCGAACGCCCTTGCCCTCTTCCTATTGGTCGCCAGTCAAGACAAGAAAAGATATGATTGGTTTTCTTATTTCACTTCCTCCAGCCCTCCAAGACCAGGGCGGGTCCTGGCGGAGACCCCCTGCTGTCCATCAGCGATGACGAGCGCTGATTGGTTTAAGCACGGCTGAGACCCGCCCACGCCGTTTTTCTCAAACGCTGGGGCGGGAGGCTCAGGGCGGAGCGCGGCGAGTGTAAGTTGGGGTCTGCAGCATGTGAGTTCGGGTCGTGTGGTGTGTAAGTGTGTCTGTGTCTGGGGTGTGTGTGTGGAAAGGGTCGGGAGGGGACTCCCCTTTCCCGGGTCTTCCCGGATGGCCCGGTCCATACTGATGCCCACTTTGCCTACTGCGGCTGGGAGCCTCAGGATCTCAGGGGCCCATGAGGGTCTGCTGAGGCTGCAGTCCGGAGGTGTACTGGGGTAGCCCCAGGGTCTGTGGGTTCAACCCAGGTCCGTGAGTGCAGCTCCAGGGTTTCTGGTGCAGCTCCGGAGTCTATGGGTTCAGCCCTGGGTCTATGGGTGTAACCCCGGGGTCTATGGGGGCAACCCTGGATGTGTCGCTACAGCTCTGGGGTTTTTGGATTCAGCTCTGGGTCTGTTGATGCCGCCCTGGGTCAGTGAGTTCAGCCCTGGGTCTGTGGGTGCAGCACTGGGGTGAGCTGGGGGAAGCCTGTGGAGGGGAGTCCGGGCTGTGCTGCCCCGGATCCAGGGGCTCCTTAAAGAGACTGAGTCCCCTGTAGCCTGTGCCTCCTGCAAGCCTTCCCTGCCTTGTTCTTGCCGGCACTTCCCTTTATCTGTGTGATCTTAACTCACTTACTTAACCTCTCTGTTCCAGTTCCTTCATCCTCTTCCACGTCTAAACTGGTGCCTCCTTCTTGTCTCCTTGTCTTCCTCCCTGTATGGCCCTCTGGGCTTTCTGCTGTGTCAGGCCAGACGTCCTTCCTCAGAAGCAGTGCCCTCTGTACCCTCCCGGGACAGTTCGCTGTTCTTCTCCCAGATAACCTGGCTCGCTGGCCATCCCCTTCAGGCCTTGGTTCCACATGTTGCATCTATTTTAGGCAGAGTTTTTACTTTGTAATTTATGAATATTACTGTTTATATACCTTTTTAATTTTTTTTTCTTTTTCGAGACAGGGTTTCTCTGTGGCTTTGGAGCCTGTCCTGGAACTAGCTCTGTAGACCAGGCTGGTCTCGAACTCACAGAGATCCGCCTGCCTCTGCCTCCCGAGTGCTGGGATTAAAGGCACCTTTTTAAATTTTATTTATTTATTTATTTATTTATTTATTTATTTATTTAGTTTTTCGAGACAGGGTTTCTCTGTGGCTTTGGAGCCTGTCCTGGAACTAGCTCTTGTAGACCAGGTTGGTCTCGAACTCACAGAGATCCGCCTGCCTCTGCCTCCCGAGTGCTGGGATTAAAGGCGTGCGCCACCACCGCCCGGCACCTTTTAAAATTTTTAAAGTTAGCATATGAAGTATAAGATATTTGTAGTAGTCAGGGTTCACTAGAGGAGCAGAACCGACAGAAAGGAAAAACAAGTGGGGACTGACTGGAGTGGCTTATAGGCTGTAGTCTGGCTAGTCCAACAGTGGCTATCAGTGCTTTTAAAAACGACTTATTTTTATTCTTTATGTGTATGAATATTTTGCCTGCATGTATGTATCTATGCACCATGTGCCTGCCCAGTGCTGGGGCGGCTGGAAGTGCCCTCCTCCTAATGTGTTTAGGGAGATAGGATCCTGTCAAGCCCTTCCTGCCCTAATGTCAGTACACACGTGACTTTCCCCAGTGTCCTTTGGGCGTCGGCGGAGAGATGCTGAAGTTCAAGTACGGAGTGCGGAACCCACTGGATGCCAGTGCCTGCGAGCCCATTGCCAGTCGGGCCTCCAGGCTAAATGCGTTTTTCCAGGTAGGAGGCTGCCTGCCAATGATGCGCACCTTTGGCTGTTACGGTTATCGCCTCTGATTGTATGAGACTGATATTCTTGGGGGAATCCCATTTGTTGTTTTACATGACCGGACTGAGCTGGACAAAGGTGCCACTGTGCAGACGGTTCCGCGGCTGGACCTGCCCTCGAGACGCCTCATCTCAGATTTCACCCTTCTAAACCTCGTCCTTTCAGTTAAAGAAAGAAAAGAACAAAGGGACTTCTTAAGCGTGTGTGTGTGTGTGTGTGTGTGTGTGTGTGTGTGTCTGGGTACCCAGAGAGAGAGGCCAGCGATAGGCTTCAGTTCCCTTGGAACGTGAGCTGCGGGTGTTTGTGAGCGGCCTATGTGGGTGCTGGGACCCAACTGTGGTCCTCTAGAGGAGTCAACAAGCCCCAGTGGAGACACAAACTTTTTTCGTACAAGGAATGTCTGCTTTTTCTATTTTAAAAGATAAATTCTTTTTTATTACATAGCTCTGGCTGTCCTGCAATTTTTCTATGGGCACCGGGCTGGCCTCGAACTCACAGAGGTCCACCTGCCCGTGCCTCCTGAGTGCTAGGATTAAAGGCATGCGCCACCACACTTGGTGGCTGTCCGTCTGCTGTTTAGATTAAATACCACACCTGGGTAACCACATCCCTTGTGAGGCACCCAACATTTCCTTCATCCTAGAAGGACAGATGTCCTGAAATTGTTTCTGAGCAGTCTCCTAACCTGTTTGTTTCTGTTGTATGTGGGACTCTGGTGGAATGGGTCCTTGCTTGGCTTGTGGACTCATAAGTTAGGACAAACAGGGAGTGGTGAAGACGGACGTTTTAAAGCTATAGTCCTTTCGTCCGGCATGCATTTGTTAGTTGTGCTGCTTTGGGTAAATTAATTTGAATCTGCTTTTTATTTCTTATTTATTTATTTATTTATTTATTCCAAAGCAAGGTTTTATGTGGCACAGGTTGGCCCCAACTGCGTGTGTGTTTGTGATGAATGCGTGTAGGACGTGGAGAGGTATGCGTGCGTGTTCTTGTGCCTTTGTGTTCATGCACCATGGCACTCGAGTGGAGGACCAAGGACGATAACCTTTGTTGTCTTGTCCTCATTTTTGTTGTTTTTGTTTTGTTTGGTTTTTGAGACAGGGTTTCTCTGTGTAACTCTGGCTGTCCTGGAACTCACTCTGTAGACCGGGCTGGTCTTGAACTCACAGAGATCCACCCGCCTCTGCTTCTGAGTGCTGGGATTAAAGGTGTGTGCCTGGCTTCATCCTGGGATTTTTTTTTTTTCCTACTTAATTCCTTCTTGTTCAATGTTGTGTTTTCGAGGCTAGCTGAACTTGTGATTCTCTAGTCTCAGATTCTATTCCCTATGGGGGCATTTAGGATTAAAGGTTCTTACGCTACCATATCTGGCTTTTAGGTGGGCCCTGGATATCCAAACTCAGGTTATCAGGCTTGTCTAAAAAATGCTTTTAACTATCTTCCAAGTCACCTCCCTGTTTTCAAAACAGGGTCTCGCTATGTAGCTCAGGCTGGCCTGGCCTAGAATTCCAACCCCAGGTTGACTTCTAACTCACGATCCTTCTGCCTTCATTTTCCTATGCTGGAAAATGTACCTCCATGCCTAACACTTACCTTCACCTTGGCCTTCTGCATGCTGTAGTGACTCTGTACCCTGCTATGGCCTGCTGAAATGGGATATTGTCCAGGCAGCCTTGGAAAATTCCCATGATCCTCCAGCTGCAGCTTCCACAGTACTGGGTATGTGCCGTCACACCAGGCTCAAATCTACTCTTACAGCAGGAGCCGAGGTGCCTTTTCCATCGGGTTATTGAGGGGTTAATGAGATGGTCCACATGAAGTTTTTTGTGCCTTGCCTAGCTCTTGGCAAGTCCTTTATAAATGAGCCTTGAGGCTATCCTGGGCTACTTAGCAGGTTTGAGGCCAACCTGAACAAAGTAGTAAGATCCTGTCTTAAAACAAAAGAAAAAAAAAGTAAGAATGCTAATTCGTTTTTTAAAAAAGATTTAAAAGATCGAGCTGGGTTTGATGGCGCACGCCTTTAGTCCCAGCACTCCAAGGCAGAGGCAGGCAGATCTCTGTGAATTCAAGGCCTGACAGGGCTTTATAATGAGGTTCTTGTCATTCAGGGTTGCATAGTTAGATCCTGTCTCAAAAAAAAAATCCATTTTATTTTAATTATATACCTCAGAATGTGCTGTGCATGTGTGAATGGAGGTGCCTGGTGTCTTGAAGAGGACATCGGGTCCCCTGGTGCTGGAGTCAGCTGCCTGATGTGAGTGCTGGCCACCAGACTCATCCTCTGCAAGAGCTGTTCAAGCTCTGAATTGCCGAGGTGTCCTCTAGCCCGGTATTTGTTGTTAACACTAATTGTAGCATCATGTCTCAGTTTCTCTTTGTGTTTCTGTGGCGAAAGCCTTTGGGCCCATGACAGTCAGGGCAGGGAGCTGGTCACGTGACATCATCGGCAGTCATGCTGCTGTTGCTAAGTCTCTGTCTTGGGTCCCCTGCTTGGGGAACAGTCTTGTCCAGCTCACAGCTGAGATGGGTCTTCACATTCAGTGAATGCAATCTAGATAATCCCTCATGGGTGTGTGCGGAAAGGCGCTCTTAAATTGTGTTCGTTGGCAACACGGGTCATCGCACATACTGTGGTCACAGTCACGATGAGCTCATGCCATGGGATGTCTGTCGGGTAATATTCTTGCTGACATTCCTCGCCTGCTTCAGGGGGGGGGGACGTGGAAACAGTGGGAACAGCTTGGTAACTTGGGGTGTGCTGTGGAAATGTTCCTATTTAAATCGTGAGACAGTTCTCACAGATGAGTGCTCTGTCTGTGACCTCAATGTCTGAATGCTGTCACAAACAGGACCCTTGATGGCTTTACTTTAAACAGACGCCCAACTAAAAACAAAACAGGTCCTCATTTGTTAAGGGCTGTGCTATGGGGCTGGAGAGACGGCTCAGCCATCGAGAACACTGCTGCTCTTCCAGAGGACCTCAGTTCAGTTCCCAGCTCCCACATGGCGGCTCACAGCTGGCTGTAACTCCAGTGCCAAGGATCTGATTCCCTCTTCTAGCCTCCGAGGGCGCCAAGCATGCAGGAAAAACACCTGCACACATAAAATAAAAATTTAAAAACAAGGGCTTAATGCTGATGAATAAATGTTGACACAGTTATGGTTCTCGATTCAGCCTCATAACAAACGGTAAGAACTGTTGTTATTTTCAGTGTGGACAGGAGGAACGTGGGGCTGGCCCAAAGTCACGCAGCTTGTGAGACACTCAGGTGACATTGGTACTGTCTGATTTCTAAGACACATTACTAGCGTGTGTCAGACAGAGCTGCTCCACCATGCTTTATGTTTAAATGTCTTGTGGGAAGGATTCTGGGTAAAACCTTGTGCCGATTTTTTTTTTTTTTTTTGGTCAGTTTGACACACTAGAGTCATCCATCTAGGGAGAAGGAACCTCAACTGGAAAAATGCCTCACCAGCTTGGTCTACTGTGGGCAAGCTTCTAAGGCGTTTTCTTGACTAGCGATCCATGTGGGAGGGTCAGAGCGAGCAAGCCCCCAGTAAGCAGCGTTCTTCCATGGCTTCGGACTCAGTTTCTCCCTCCAGTTTTCTGACTTGCCTCTGTGATGGGCAGTAAGCTGAAAGACCCCGTTCCTGCCCGTCTTGCTTTTGTCGGGGTGTTTGTCACAGAGGTAGAAAGCAAACCAGGGCACTTTCACTACATCTCTTTTTAATGCCGAGTGACTTTAGTTGATGGTTTTTTGCTATAACAATGTACCCAAGGGTTTGTGCTTTATAAACAAAAGAGGCCACATAGTTCACAGTTCTGTAGACTCAAGAGTACGCCACTGACTTCTGCTTGGCTCTGCTTGGCTCTGTTTGGCTCTGCTTGGCTCTGAACTGACAGGGGCATGTGCAGAAATCACATGGGCAAGATAGGAAGTAAAAGACCAGGCCTACTCCCTTTCTAACATCCTGCTCCCAGCTCCCAAGGTTAAGAAAAACATTTTGTATCTTGGAGAGCAGATAAGTGTCTCCTCCGATCTTGAGGACTAGAGAACCTCCTACAGGGTCTCAACCCACCTTTTAACGCTCCCACCACTTTGACACTGAGGTCCAAGCTTGCAGCCCACGAACCCTTGGAGGGTAAAGCACATGCAGACGGTAGCAATGAGTGCCTCCTGCCCCAGGAAAGGTTGTGGCAAAGTGTCTGGGTACACCAGACATGAGCCTCATGTGCCTGCCGAGGCCACTGTGCTGTCCCCATGCCGGCCTGCCACCCTGACGGTTAGACACGGTGCTGGTTTGTTTTCTATTAAGGTATGTCCTTTAGACGAGGTCTCCGACGGTGTGGCTCCCTCCTGCACAGGGCACTTCTGTTTGGTGCTTGGCAGACTTCCAGAGCCACAGAAATCTCACGAATCACCAGGCGGCCAGGGCTTTGCCAGCTTTTTATATTCTGCCAAGCAAGGATGTAGAAAACAAATGAAAGGAAAAAGCCATTACTTTCTGGTCTTTTCATTTCCTGAAGAAAGAGCATTTTAAGAAACATGGAGAGAGGAGGAAAAAGCGTCAGAACAAAGGGCCATTTCCAAGTTTGTGTCCCCTGAGCTTTTGGAGAAGGTACCATGGGGCTTAAGCCTCCTTGAGTCTCCGGGAACCCCTTGTCTACTTGGGTTTAACTCTCAGGTGAAGGGTCAGGCAGGAAGGCCCAGCTCTTCCCAACTTGACCAAGTCTCCTGGAGAATTTATTAAAATCAGTTCTAAACTGCAGTCTAGAAAATTGTAATTCAGGAGGTTGGTAATAGGGCCAAAGAATCTGTTCTCTTGTGATTCTCTAGTGATTCAGATGCAGCTGCTCTTTTATGCCGCCCAGTGTTGTGTAACAAGCCCTACAGTTTAAAGGTATAGTGGCGCCTTTTCCTAGGGTTTTCCAGCAGGCGTGGTGGTGCAGCCTTTAATCCCAGCTTTCGGGAGTTAGAGGCTGGTGGATCTCTGTGAGGTGAAGGCCAGCCAGGACAGAGACCTTGTTTCAAAACAAACAAACAAGCAAGCAAACAGACAACAAAGCCCAGCAGGTTGCTTCAGTGGGTGGCCTTGCTTCCCCACCGTGTCGGCTGTGGTTACTCAGTCCACAATCCACTGAGATTACACCTGGGTCAGTAGAATCTAGGCACTGACTGCTCACTAAGGCAATCTTGCTTATTTATTTTATTTTTTTAAATAAATTTATTTATTTTACAAACCAATTCCAGTCCCCCACCTTCTTTCCACCCCATCCTCATCTGCTCCTCAGAGAGGATAAGGCTTTTCCTGCGGTCAACTACCTCTGTCCCATGACCTTATTGAAGCTGGCTGTTTTCTTTGTTTTTTATATTTTGTTTCTTGTTTTTCAAGACAGGGTTTCTCTGTAGCTTTGGAGCCTGTCCTGGAACTAGCTCTTATAGACCAGGCTGGCTTCGAACTCACATAGATCCCGCCTGCCTCTGCCTCTCGAGTGCTGGAATTAAAGGCGTGCGCCACCACTGCCCGGCTGGCTGTTTATTTTTTATTTTATTTTTTTTAAATATTTATTTATTTATTATGTATACAATATTCTGTCCGTGTGTATGTCTGAAGGCCAGAAAAGGGCACCAGACCTCATTACAGATGGTTGTGAGCCACCATGTGGTTGCTGGGAATTGAACTCAGGACCTTTGGAAGAGCAGGCAATGCTCTTAACCACTGAGCCATCTCTCCAGCCCTTGGCTGTTTATTTTTAAATGGAATTATTTATCCTTGGGCACATATGTGCACGTGCCGTTGTGCATGGGTATTACAGTGTAACTTAGAGGAGTCTGGAGGAGTCGTCTCCCTGTGTTTTGAGGCAGGTCTCTCTTGTTTTGCTGAGAGTGTATTCCTGGCTTGCTGACCTACAGACTTCTGCCGACTCTCCTGCCTCCACCTCCCACTTTCCAGGATGATTGCTAGGGTTGTAGATGTTCCCCCATATCTGGCTTTTTACATGGATTCCAGCCACCAGACTGAAGTCATTAGTCTTCACGGCCAGCCTGAGCCCTTACCCCGCCGTCACGTGGCCTCTCCATGTATTTATTTACTTATTCATTTACCTAGGCTATCTTGGACTTCTTTTTTCCCCCTCCTCCAAACAATAAAAGGTTTTCCTTTATCGTCATTGGAGCCAGCTCTTCAGCTCTGCCATCGTGGCACCAAATTTGTTGTGAACTCAGCGTAAAGGAGTGGGCCTGACTACCTTCCAACAGAACTGTTTATAGTTCAAGCACGGGCCTTGTTTGGTGCCAAACCCTAAATGTCGCCTAAACTTCTGTGCATGGCAACTGCCTTCCCAAAAAAGAACGAAGGCAAAGTCTGTTTGGTGTCTGGAAGTTGTGCCCTGAGCCAGCGCACTGCCATTTGTGATTTGTGCCACCCTGCCATTTAAAGTGAGTCTCGGGGACGGCACCTGTGCGAATGGACGGTGGATTCGAGGGACGTGTGGCATGTGCCAGGAACCGGTAGTGGCTCTCTTTTGCCCCCCCCTTTTGTTTTGAACTCATAATCCTCCTGCCTCAGCCTCTCACGTGCTAAGATTGTAGGCATGACGATGCATTGAAATTGTGTGTGTGTGTGTGTGTGTGTGTGTGTGTAGGCTAGCCAAAGACACTGGGTGTATTTTCTAGGTGTGTGTGTGTGTGTGTGTGTGTGTGTGTAAGCCAGCTGTAGATTCCCTTGGTATATTCCCTTGGTATGTGTATGTGCACGCATGTGTGTGTGTGTGTGTTTGTGTGTAGATAGCCATAGACATCGGGTGGATTTCCTTGGTTTGTGTGTAGGCAGCCACAGACATTGGGTAGATTTCTTTGGGGTGTGTGTGGTGTGTGTGTGTGTTTGTGTGTGTGTTTGTGTGTAGACAGCCGTAGATGTTGGGTGGATTTCCTTGGTGTGTGTGTGTGTGTGTGTGTAGGCAGCCACAGACATTGGGTAGATTTCCTTGGCTGATCTCTGCTGTAACATTTTGAGATAGGATCTCTCACTGCTCATTAGTTCCACAGGATGAGCTTCAGGAATCCATGTCCCATCCCCCAGTGTTGGGGTGGCAGGCACTTGCCACTATGCCCAGATATTTTACATGGGTTCTGGGGATCCGAACTCAGGTCTTTATTCTTGTGTGATGGGTACTTTACCAACTGAGCTATCACCCTAGCCCCTGGACTCTTAAAAATCTCTTTTCTGTGCCTCCCTCCTTTAGCTGTTTTTACACAGAGATTGCCCCACAATCCATGGCCTCCCACGGGAATCATTGCTCTAAACCAGGGGTTGCCCACTCAGGTCTTGAGAGGCCAGATAGTAGGCATAAATGACTTAAGCTCGCCAGACAGAAGACCGCAGGTCAAATCTACAGTGACTTTAGCGCCCACCAAGAGGGCGACATCACTCAGCTCCCGCTGTGTTACCAGGCAGAACAGGGCAATATTGCGAGATCCACTGGCACTTCAGGAAAAGACAGATATTCTGATGTGTATGTGTGTGTGTGTGTTGTGTACGCATGTGTGTGTGTATAAAATCTGATTTAAAAATTTTAAAAATATTGGCAGATAATCCAAATTATTTTAAATACTTCAAGCCAAACAAAACATGTTTGTGGGCTAGACACAGTCTGCCAATCTGTAACTGATCCCACAGATCATGAATAAATTCGGCTTCACGGTAGGCATCCATTTCTGCTACTTTGAGATGAATTAAAAGAGGCTGAAGTTGTGTTAGCAGGCATCCAGCCACATGGGGAAGGGGTGGCAATCAGTGTTTCCTGTTGAGGAGATACGGAATCATCTCAAAACTTGTGGGGTCCGAAGTAACTGTTCCCATGAAGCTCAGACTCCCGGCAGGAATGACCATTTACCCCGACGGTGCTCTTGTCAAGTCTTTTCCCCAGATGCAGGTGAAAAACCCTGCACAATGGACCCATGCAAATAATCACTTAACGGGCCCAGAATCATTGCTGGTGTGTTGTGAGCAGGTAGTTGATCAGGGCGCTTGTGATTTACTCTGCGTGGATGTTATTGATGAAAGCTTTTCATTATTGACAGAATCTCCATCTGCTGTTTGCCATTTTTAGGGGAAACCGCCCGTCATGATTCAACAGCAGCAGTCTGCTCTTTCCCGGGAAGGGATCTTAGACGGCCTCTTTGTTCTCTTTGAAGAGTGCAGCCAGCCCGCCCTGATGAAGATGAAGCACGTGAGCAGCTTTGTCCAGAAGTGTAAGTCGGGGGACTCGCTCTCCACGTCTCCCTTGTCAGAAGCAGGGATGCTGGAGGCAGAAGATGTGGGCGGAAGCTGCAGAAAACCATAGTCTGCATAAGACTGACCCAGGGGGGTATACAGATTGCATGGTTGTAACCTGGAGACCAGACTTAAGTCCAGCTTCTCACTACAAGGGATGGATTCAGTTCAAAAGGGAATTATGTTGACTCATGGGACAGAAATCCAAGGATGCTTCCTTCAGGCATGACTGGTCCCAGGGACTTAGCTCTGTGTTTATACTCTGAGCCAACCTGTCCTTCAGGCAGAGTAGGTACAGTGCTTAGGGGCCATTGTGTTTAAATTCAGTAAGATAATTTGTTTAAAATCATGATAGTAGACGAATACGGTGATGATTCTGAATCTGGTGTCTCCTCTTCGCTCTCCCTCATGGCGTGCATATGCCGTGCCAGTGAGCTACACCACTAGCTACCTGGATTGTTTTCTTTATACCACTGATGTCATAAGACATGGAGAAGCAGCTGATGAAGGCAGGGTGACCTAGGGCCTCTGATGTCATGGCTCAGCTGACTTGGACTGCTTTTCTGATTTTGCTCGCCTCCCTGTGTTGGGGCAGTTGGGTGCTGGTGCTGATGCCACATCTGCTTGTATTTTCCACTAGTGATTTCAGTCAGTGGGCATCCTGCTCCTTCAGCATCTCTTAGAGAAGCCCTGGGAGACCCTTCTGGTTGTCACAGCCGGGGTCCTGTGATGCATGCACAGCACACAGGATTATGTAGTCAGTCATGACAGATCTGAGAAACCGCCTCATCCAGCATGGCCATCTAACCAAACACTCCAGCCTGTAGAGGCCGAAAAGGATAGTTTTGTATTGCTTCATCTTGGGTTCATGGTTCAAATGTCTTCATCTGGGGATTCCTCTGCTCTGTGATGTATTGGCTAAAATTGCATGCTCCGGGCTCTTAAGATGGAATGTTCTAGATGGCTTGCTCAGTGTCTGTAGTCCTGGCTGGAAAGCTGAGCTCCATTGAGATTTTGGGATGAAAGCAGACTCAACCTGTCCACCCATGCCTCTCTTGTGGAGATCAGAGTCTTATGCTCACTGTGGTTTCTCTGTGTGGCCTTTAAAGTGAGGGCCTGGAAACTGTGAACTCTGGGTGTAAACAAAGCTTAGGGGAACCAACCGCCCCCGTGTGCTTCAGTCACACATTAGAATGCTTGGAACAGGAGTGATGTGACTTCCCAAAGCCTGAACTTTCTCCCACGTGACCTTTTAAGAAAAGGCTTGGGGAACCCCTGACCTATGAGGGCTCTAGCTTCGAAGGCCAGGCTTCCCCACAGTAGCCCTGAGTGTCCAAGAGCACTGACGCTCAGGCTGTTTTGAAGGTTTTCTTTCTTTCCCTTTTCTTTTTTTTGGTTTTTCGAGACAGGTTTTCTCTGTGTAACAGTCTTAGGGGTCCAGGAACTAGCTCTTGTAGACTAGGCTGACCTTGAACTCACAAAGATCCACCACCTCTGCCTCCCCGAGTGCGGAGATTAAAGACTTGCCCCACCACCGCCCTGCCTTGAGTTTTTTGAGGATGTAAGATCCTTGGCTGTTGTCAGGCACCTTTCTGTTACCGTCATCAAACACCCAGGATGGCTGCGGAGTGCGGGAGATGAAAGGATCATTTGGGCCTGTACCTTTGGGGTTTCAGTCTTTGGCTGGTTGCTTTGGCGCCTGTGATCAGGCAACATATCCTGGTAAGAGTGTGTGGTGCTTATGTCATGGCTAGGAATGAACGGGAAAGAGGGAAGGGGCATCAGGGTTCCGCTGGTCCTTTTCAAAGGCGCATCCTCCAGGACGACTCTTGCCGGGAGGTGGACTTATGCCGCCTATGGTGGTATCTCTGTGTGGGTGCTGAGGAGGGAAAACCAGCGAGCCCACTTTGCTTGCCATGGTGACGGAGTAGCCAACAGATGCAAATCAAGAGAAAAGGGGTTTGTTTTGGCTCACGGTGTGAGAGAGTTTATGGCAGAGGAGTGGCGGCAGGGCCATGTGGCAACCCCTTGTCACAGAATGCTGACCAGGAAGCGACGAGCTTGGGCAGGAGGAGAAGTCTATGAGCTTCAAGGCCCACACTCCAGCCACTCAAATCCATGTCTCCTCCTGAATGGCCCACAGCCGACCAAAACAGTGCCACCTGCTGGGGACCCAGTGTTTAAGTACAGGAGCCTGTGGGGACCATTTCACATTCAAACATTAACAAGGGCTTCACTGGCTTGTGTGCACCTGTCTGCTCTCAATTCCCTCACCTGGGAAGATTATCTTGAGCAGGTCTTTAATCCCCAGCACGTGGGAAGCAGAGGCAGGTGGATCTCTGAGTGCTAGGCCAGGCTGGTTTACAGAGTGAGTTCCAGGACAGCCACCAACAAAAACATTATCTTGATTAGGTTGAGATAGGGAGACCAGCCCTGCGAACTTACACCATTTCTTGTAGGGCGACCCGCCAACTGTGATTGCATCACTTCCTGTATAGAGACCTGCCCACTAATTGCGCCACTTTCTGCAGGGAGGCTCGCCGCTCTGAACACATCACTTCCTATAGGGAGACCTGACCTCTGCCATTGTCACGTCCTGTCGTCGGGAGACGCCCTCTGTAATTGCACCATTTCCGGGGCTAGTATGCTGGCTCAGTATAAAGGAGAAAGTGAGCGAATACATTAACAGCGTTGGGACCAGCCTCCCTGGGCTCCTGTTGCCTTGACCTTCCCTTCCCACTATGGTGGACAGTACCCTGGGACTGTACCCTTAGTTAACAGCGTTGGGACCAGCCTCCCTGGGCTCCTGTTGCCATGACCTTCCTTCCCACTATGGTGGACAGTACCCTGGGACTGTCCCCTTAGTTTCCACTATGGTGGACAGTACCCTGGGACTGTCCCCTTAGTTCCCACTATGGTGGACAGTACCCTGGGACTGTCCCCTTAGTTCCCACTATGGTGGACAGTACCCTGGGACTGTCCCCTTAGTTCCCACTATGGTGGACAGTACCCTGGGACTGTCCCCTTAGTTCCCACTATGGTGGACAGTACCCTGGGACTGTCCCCTTAGTTCCCACTATGGTGGACAGTACCCTGGGACTGTACCCTTAGTTGCTCTGTCAGGCTATTTTGTCACAGTGACAGCAGTCACTAGGACACCGCTTGTCAATAGACACTGCCCGCTGACCACAGTGTCAACTGTGGTCAGCCACCAGTTCTGTATCTTCAGAATGCCCTTGAGGTCTTTACTGGCACCTGAGTTCCTTTGAATGCTCCTCTGGTTTCTTTTGAATATGGAAATTATCAAGTAGGCAGCAGGAGGGGGCAGAACTTGGAGGAACTCGCTCCAGCCCCTTCGTTAGGTTTGAGACCCTGGGGACCCTTAAGAGCAGTCAATCATAGAGAAGCGGGGTGTAATCAGGAGCTGGTGCCAGTGAAGTGGAGATTTTTTTCTAGTAGATGTTCTTCCAGGAAATGTTACATATTTTTTGAAGAGGCTTCCTGGTGAGGACCCTGAAGAGCCGTGATTGAGATCCGGTGATTACGTTAGTGTGAGCTCCACCCCCTGCCCCCACCCCCTTTGAGTTTCTATTTCAGAATGTGAGCTTTGCTTTTGCATGCTGTGTGGAGAAGGGTCCATCAGTGGCCACTGTCCACGTTTGAAGGAGTGGAGGTTTACTCTGGAGCTGCAGAGGAAATGGGACGG
Source organism: Microtus oregoni (assembly GCF_018167655.1). NCBI lineage: Eukaryota > Metazoa > Chordata > Mammalia > Rodentia > Cricetidae > Microtus > Microtus oregoni. The sequence goes on from NW_024543062.1 coordinate 25,005,049, forward strand.
AGAGGTGGCCAGAAGTGGTGCTTCCCACAGATGCCGTGACCTTGAGCCAGGGGAGGCATTGTTGTCTTCAGCTGCAGTTCTGCCTTGGTTAACTGTGGACACGTGTTCTGGTTGCATCATTAGGTGATTTTTGTCATCGTGTGGCTATCATAGGATGCTTACACAAACCAAGATGGTATAGGCTAGTCACTGTATTTGGCTGCTGTTTCTCTCTTTTTGAGACAGGATTTTCCTATGTATCCCTGACTGTCCTGGAACTCACTGTATAGACTAGGCTAGCCTTGAATGCACTGAGATGCACCTGCCTCTTCTTCCCGAGTGTTAGGATTAAAGGCATGTGCCACCACACCTTGCCTATGAATTCTTTTAAAAAGTATTCTCTCTTGGGACTAGAGAGATGGTTTACCAGTGAGGAGCATTTGCTTCTGTTACAAATAACCTGGGTTTGGTTCCCAGCATCCTCATGGCAACTTACAGCTGTCTAACTTTAGTTCGAGGGGACCTGGTGCCCTCTTATATAAAACAAATGCTTATATAATTTATGTATTTTTTTAAAGTGACACCTAACTATATTTGAGATATAGAATGCTGTTACAATATCTGCTTATTTACTTATTTCTTTAAAGAGTTATTTGTCTTCTGCATGTGGTGACACGTCTCAAACCAAACCAAAACACACTTGTTTATCTTTACATAAAGCATGTGACATAATATTTGCCGCTTACTTCATGTCTTTAATTTCTTTTAAACATTTATTTATTGTGTATACAGTCTTTGTACCTGCATGAATGGCTGCACGCCAGAAGAGGGCACCAGATCTCATTACAGATAGGTGTGAGCCACCATGTGGGTGCTGGGAACTGAACTCAGGACCTCTGGAAGAGCAGTCAGTGCTCTCAACCTCTGAGCCATCTCTCTAACCCCCGTTCCTTTAATTTTTAAAGAATTTGATGTATATGTGTGTGTGTCTGAGGGTCGCTGTGTGCACCGGTGCGTGAGCTCACAGAAGTGACATCGGCCTCTTTGCACTTTGTTTACCTAGCAGTGCACTCGCTGAGCAGATATTCTTTAAGATATACACCAGATGATGCTTTAGCCGTTCCAGATACAGGGGTACCGCTGGGCGCCACACTTGAGTGCTCCAAGAACAACAGTTATGTGATAGGTTCCAACAGGTTACAGTGAACTAAATGTCGTCTGCCACCAGGCAACGCGGCAGCCATTCTAACTTGTCGCACCACGTATTACAGACGTATTTATGATGGTACCGTTCTAGACAAACCTGTGCTGTGAGTCCCATGACAACAGAACATGTACAATTATATGTAGTACTTGATAATGGTAATAAAGGACTATCCTACTGTGTTATGTTTTTGTTGTATTATCCTGTCTGTCATCTCAGTGTATACCTGCTTATAGGTAAGCATGAAAGAGTGTGCGTGCACATGGGCATAGGAGACCACTTCCTACTTATAACCCCAGCAGCACAGACACTAAGGGCATCATTGAATAAATGGGACCTCCTGAGACTGAGAAGCTTCTATAAAGCAAAAGACACTGTCACTAAGACAAAAAGGCAACCCACTGACTGGGAGAAGATATTCACCAACCCCGCAACTGACAAAGGTCTGATCTCCAAAATATATAAAGAACTCAAGAAACTAGACTGTAAAAAGCTAATCAACCCAATTATAAAATGGGGCACTGAGCTGAACAGAGAATTCTCAACAGAAGTTCAAATGGCCAAAAGACACTTAAGATCATGCTCAACTTCCTTAGTGATCAGGGAAATGCAAATCAAGACAACTTTAAGATACCATCTTACACCTGTCAGAATGGCTAAAATAAAAAACACCAATGATAGCCTTTGCTGGAGAGGTTGTGGAGAAAGGGGTACACTCATCCATTGCTGGTGGGAATGCAAACTTGTGCAACCACTTTGGAAAGCAGTGTGGCGGTTTCTCAGGAAATTCGGGATCAACCTACCCCTGGACCCAGCAATACCACTCTTGGGAATATACCCAAGAGATGCCCTATCATACAACAAAAGTATTTGCTCAACTATGTTCATAGCAGCATTGTTTGTAATAGCCAGAACCTGGAAACAACCTAGATGCCCTTCAATGGAAGAATGGATGAAGAAAGTATGGAATATATACATATTAGAGTACTACTCAGCAGTAAAAAACAAGGACTTCTTGAATTTTGCATGCAAATGGATGGAAATAGAAAACACTATCCTGAGTGAGGTAAGCCAGACCCAAAAAGAGGAACATGGGATGTTCTCACTCATATTTGGTTTCTAGCCATAAATAAAGGACATTGAGCCTATAATTTGTGATCCTAGAGAAGCTAAATAAGAAGGTGAACCCAAAGAAAAACATATAGGCATCCTCCTGAATATTAACCTTCATCAGGCAATGAAAGAAGACCGAGACAGAGACCCACACTGGAGCACCGGACTGAAATCTCAAGGTCCAAATCAGGAGCAGAAGGAGAGAGAGCACGAGCAAGGAACTCAGGACCGCGAGGGGTGCACCCACACACTGAGACAATGGGGATGTTCTATTGGGAACTCACCAAGGCCAGCTGGCCCGGGTCTCAAAAAGCATGGGATAAAACCGGACTCGCAGAACATAGCGGACAATGAGGACTACTGAGAACTCAAGAACAATGGCAATGGGTTTTTGATCCTACTGCACGTACTGGCTTTGTGGGAGCCTAGGCAGTTTGGATGCTCACCTTACTAGACCTGGATGGAGGTGGGTGGTCTTTGGACTTCCCACAGGGCAGGGAACCCTGATTGCTCTTTGGGCTGACTAGGGAGGGGGACTTGACCTGGGGAGGGGGAGGGAAATGGGAGGCGGTGGCGGGGAGGAGGCAGAAATCTCTAATAAATAATTAATAAAAAAATTAAAATTAAAAAAAAAAAAAAGAAAGAGTGTGTCTAACCTCACAGGCAGCAGCCTCGTCATATATGTCCTGGAGTCAGGAGGCTATGCTGATGGGACAAAGAAATGCTAACTGCTCAATGTGATGAAGCAGTATCACAGTGATCTCATGTTACATATTAAAGTACACAGGTGTGGGCCTGGGTTCAGTTCCCAGCACACACACGCAAGCTCACAGGCATCAGGTGATTTAACGCCCTCTTCTGGATTCCAAGGGCATTACACTCATACACAAAAAATAAAATAAATGAACCTTTTTTTTCCCTTTTTGGACAGCGCCTCCCATGTAGCCCTGCTGTCCTGAGTTGATGTTTAGATTATTATTGGTGCTGATGGAGGTTTAGGGTAGGTTGCTTCTGAGTGTTTTCTGTTTAAGTTTTCGTCATGAGCTTCTTCACGCACATGTTTTCGAGCCGGTGTCGAGGGTTCTGTGACGGATGGATTCCTAGACCTTGAGAGGCTGGACTGAAGTTCTGGGAAGGAAGCTGTTGATTCTGCTGGGTTGACTTTTTGTTCCCCTCACCCCCACGGGTCCAATTGTCTGTCTAACAAAGCCACAGCCTGGGCTGTGTTTTCATTAACGTGTTCTGTCTTGGTTTGCCTCGATATTCAGGACCCACTGGACCCACAAACACCAACTAAAAGTTCAGGGAGATGATGGGTCCATATGGTTTTGGGGTCACAGAAGCAGCTGGTATGGGGAGAAGTTGTGAAGCGTTCCCCCCATTTCTCTTTTTTAAAACAGCCAGGGGCTTGATTCTAGCACCTCACCTATTCACCCTAATAATGCAAAGCCTTCGGGGAAAAGAGAGATTTGGAATGCTTTCCTGCACTTCTGAAGGCATCATCATTTTCCCCGCAAAGCAGTTTGTCTAACGTGTGTGATTTAGAAGCCAGATCGTCCCCAGTGACAGGCCCAGGGTTTCTGAGTCGTAAGCAGTTTTGGGGCCCAAGGCCCTAAAGAAAATGAAGAGAGATTGGCCTTGTGTACAGCAGCAGCCAAGTCAGTTTCAAACACAGAAAGCTGCGAGCCAGCACGTTCGGTTAATTATAACTCAGCACTCAAATACTTGACATGAAGGAAGCCCAGGAAGGGGCGGGGGCAGATGGGGCTTGGCATGGTGATCGAGAGCAAAGGGGAAATGCTGTGCGACCCCCAAGTTTGTGTCCATGCTGGCTTCTTTTTGTAGGCACGTCAGTTCTACTTTATTTTACACGTGTGTATGTGTATGTGCACATGTGCGTGAGCATATGTGTAGTCAGAGGACAAATTGCAGGCGTCAGTTCTCTTTTGCCCCCCGTGTGGATCCCGAACCATCTCCATGATCCTAGATCTACTTTAAACAGCGCTCACAGTGAATGCATGTGGATCCACCTACTACTCTAGAGTGGTTCCCCACGGGACCAAGGGAGCTTGGTATGACTGGCCACCATGAGAGTGGGGATCAGAAGTCAGCCAATACCGTGGAATTGACCACGTTTGCCTTCTATCCAAGAGAAACTGCAGAACTAAGTTTAGGTTAGCAGCAGAGCACCTTGGTGGGCCTAGATCACACCATGCTGCCGAGACCGTACCATGCAACAGATGTCACGTAAGAGGTTTATTTGGGGAAGGGGAGTGGAAAGGCTGTTGCAGAGTGGGGATGAGAGAGAGAGAGAGAGAGAGAGAGAGAGAGAGAGAGAGAGAAACAGACAGACAGACCAGAAGACAGAATGAGCAAGAGAGAGTCATGATGTCAGGAGGGACCTTTTAAAGGGTACACAAGTCACATAAGGGAAATACACAACTCACAGTGACAGTGGGAAGGAATGTGCTGCACCTGGGGGTGGAGGGTAACAATGTGTCTGGTGTCTGACAGGGCTGAGTCCCTGAAGGGCAGGTGGGGGGAGTGCCTTCCTCTTGGTTCCTTTCATCATGAGAACAACATGTGGAGATAATGTGGCTGTAGATTTGGGGTTTCCATGGGAACTTGTACACATGCACACGTGCGCGCGCACACACCCCGCAAAACTAATAGCTACAGATGTTGAAGTCTCTTATGTGGACTAGTGTGGTGTTTGCATATACCTATGAACACGTCTTCTTGTACTTGAACCAATTCTGTGTTGCTTGGGACGCCCACTGCTGTGCCCTCTGCGGTGCCTCTGCGGTGCCTCTGTGGTACCCACTGCAGTGCCCTCTGCAGTGCCCTCTGCGGTGCCTCTGCAGTGTCCTCTGCAGTGCCCTCTGCGGTGCCCTCTGCGGTGCCTCTGCAGTGCCCTCTGCGGTGCCTCTGCAGTGCCCTCTGCAGTGCCCTCTGCGGTGCCTCTGCAGTGCCCTCTGCGGTGCCCACTGCGGTGCCTCTGCGGTACTCACTGCGGTACCTCTGCGGTGCCTCTGCGGTACCCACTGCGGTGCCTCTGCAGTACCCTCTGCGGTGCCTCTGCAGTGCCCTCTGCGGTGCCCACTGCGGTGCCCACTGCGGTGCCTCTGCGGTGCCTCTGCGGTACTCACTGCGGTGCCTCTGCGGTGCCCACTGTGGTGCCTCTGCGGTACCCACTGCGGTGCCTCTGCGGTGCCCTCTGCGGTGCCCACTGCGGTGCCTCTGCGGTACCCACTGCGGTGCCTCTGCGGTGCCCTCTGCGGTGCCCTCTGCGGTGCCTCTGCGGTGCCCTCTGCGGTGCCTCTGCGGTGCCCTCTGCGGTGCCCACTGCGGTGCCTCTGCGGTGCCTCTGCGGTACTCACTGCTGTGCCTCTGCGGTGCCCACTGCGGTGCCTCTGCGGTGCCCTCTGCGGTGCCCTCTGCGGTGCCCTCTGCGGTGCCCTCTGTGGTGCCCTCTGCGGTGCCTCTGCGGTGCCCTCTGTGGTGCCTCTGCAGTGCCCTCTGCGGTACCCTCTGCAGTACCCACTGTGGTGCTGCCTTGGCTGGCATTTGGTGTAGATGTCTGTGTGCCACATACTCAAGTTCTGCATTGGAAACTTTCTAGAATGCTCTTTGTTCTGAATGTCTTTAAAGTTTTTCATTATTATGGTGTGCATGTGAATAGGTGTGTCCTTCATGATTTGGATGCAAAGGCCAGAAGGCGACTTTTAGGAGCGGATTTCTCTCTACTGGGTCATCCAGGGATGGAATTCAGGTTGTCAGGCCTGCACTGCAACAGCTTTACCCACTGAGCCATCCTGCTGGCCTTTCAAATGCTCTTAAACCGTGTTTAGTTGGTTGACTCTGCGGATTTGGAGGGCTACCTGCTTCGGTGTCTGAGGGACATTTCAGTACAGTCTCTTGGTTTTCTGTTTATGGCGTGTATGTGTGTGTGTGTGGCATGCATTTGAGTGTGCAGGTGTGTGAACCCCCAGAGTCCCGAGCAGAACGTCAGATGTCATTTTCTCTCATTGTTCACCATATTGTCTACAGACAGGGTCTCTCATTGAACCACAAGCTTGCCATTTTGGCTAAGTTGCCCGGCCAGTGAGTCCTTGGGATTTACCTGTCTCTGACCTCTGGTGTTGGGATTGCAGGCATGTGTCACCGTGCCTGGCTTCTTATGTGGGTGCTGAGGATTTGAACTCAGATCGTCATGCTTGCGGAGCAAATGTTCTTAATCATTGAGTCGTCTCCCCAAGCCTCGTCTTTCAGCTTTCATTGTGATACGTAACTATGAGATTCTCTAGGGTAAGGTTTTTTTGGTGTTAGGATTTGAACCCAGGACCTCCTGCATGCTGAGTACATGCTCTGCTACTGAGCTGCACCCTTGGCGTTTCTCGCTTTCCTTTGGTTATAACCTCTATTTCCGATGCAGCTCCTCTGTTACTCACGGGGTTCCATTTTTTAGGTCATCACTGCTGTTCTTACAGACGAGTCAACAGAGTCCTTGCTTAGCTAGAGATGCCCGTCTCACAGTGTTGTTAAATGTGTGCGAGATCCTGCACTGCCACCCCTCAGTCCCGCCTTTCCCACATGGATCTAGGCTGGAGCCACTGGACCTGTTAGTCCAGAAAGTCAGAGTCCCAGGCTCATCTGGGTGTGTGGCTGTCAACCCTGAGAGCAGATGTCAGCCCGTTTGGACCTGGGGACTAACCGTGTGCCCTTTCCAGTTCTGCGTAGAGTAAGGCCGGGAAAGCAGTCTTCTGCAGGAATGCAGGGCCAGTTCACAAATCCAGGCAGAGCTCGGCTAGCTAGAACAGAGGTGATCGGGAATCAACGGCCATGCTGGTGGAAAAGTGGGGGTCGTGCTGCTGAGGTCACAGTGTCAGGCCAGGCTGGAGGCCGTCAAGCTTGTTGACCCCAGCACTGCCTGCAGCCCTCAGAGGAAGGAGAAAAGCATCGCATGTGTGTTCCTTTCTTACTTCCCAAGTCTACAGGATTCGAATTATAGCTACCATGGAAACCGTACTTTGGAATTTCTGGAGCCCTTAATTTTAACAGATAAAAGACTTTTGTGCCGATTTTATAATTATTCATGATGGATGAGAAAGTGACTCAACGTCTTTTGACAGGGAAGGAAGACAGAATACATTTTTCTTTCTTTCCTTTTCCCCTCTTTCGCAAAGATGCATGCATTTGAAGTAAGTGTATTTTTCTCCCGGGTGTAAATCTTCCATCTTCCACAGATTCCGACACAATAGCCGAATTACGGGAGCTCCAGCCTTCAGTGAGAGACTTTGAAGTCCGAAGTCTTGTGGGCTGTGGTCACTTTGCTGAGGTGCAGGTGGTTAGAGAGAGGGCAACTGGGGACGTCTATGCCATGAAGATCATGAAGAAGAAGGCTTTGCTGGCCCAGGAGCAGGTAGGAACATTTGAATCTCTGCTCCTTCCTCTGTCTGTACCAAATGTTCACCACAGAGACAATAACCTGCTAATTTGATGTCTAGGATCCAGTAAGATGTTAATTATGGGTACACGGACAAAAAGGCCTCTCATGTTTTTAGCTCTCCTCAAACTGGTGTTGATTAATTTTGCAGGCTCAGAAATTTACCTCTGTTTCTTTGTCAGGACTGTGTAGTTGCATTTTCTTTTAGAACCACATTGGGCTTTAAACTAAGGATCTCAAGATGATCTGTCGGGGCTGCGAGCTTTGGTCTGAGGGACACGCCTCAGGCTGGGGTACTAGGGCGGTGTCTGCATGTGTGCATGGCTAGGTGTTCCTGCTGCGGGCCCACGTGTTCCATCTCAGAGCGGCCTCTGCAGGAGTCAAAACACAGCTGTGTTCCCTGCCTGCGAGCCGCTCGTCTGATAACAGGTCACGAAGTTGTCTTTTTAGTTGTGTTTTTTCTCCCTTTGAGGAAAGGCTGCGCTCGCTCTCAGACATATTGATTCATTGGCTGTGTTTTCGAGAGACAGCCGTCACCTTGGAGTTGAGAGAGTCATTCGTTAGTCGCAGGCAGTCTAGTGCACACTGTGTGTCTGATAATGTCCCCGGCTCCGTGGGAAGCCTGCGGAAGGAATTGAAGTCCCATGACTGTTCCTTGCAGGGCCGAATAGCTGCACCCAGAAGTGGAGGGAAAATGCAAATCTCCGGAGCAGGCACTTGCCAGCTAAAGCACCACAGACGGGGAGAGAATTAGCAGGTTCATTAGCCGTGGTGTGAAGGGCGATGTCATGGGCGAGCCAAGGGCAGTCAGTCAGGAAAGTCCTTCGGATGAGAGGGAATGGAGGCTGTGGGCTGAGGAGTGATGGGAATGCGCCAGGTAGACATGTGGCTGAGGGTGACGGCCTGGAGGTGTGAGTCCTGGAGTCCTGCTCAGGGGTGTGCGTGAGTGCGCACACGCGTGTGTATGTGTGTGCCTGTGTATGCGTGTATGTGTGTGTGTAAGTGTGTGCGTATGTGTGTATATATATATACCCATGTGTATGTGTGCGTGTTTGCGTGCGTGTATGTGTGTGTGAGTGCATGTGTGTATGTGTGTGTGTATATATATATATACCCGTGTGTATGTGTGCATGTGTGTGTGTATGTGTGCGTGTGTGTGTGCGTGTGTATGTGTGTGTGCGCGTGTGTATGTGTGTGTGTGCGCGTATGTGTGTGTATGTGTGTGTGTGTATATATATATACCCATGTGTATGTGTGCATGTGTGTGTGTATGTGTGCGTGTGTGTGTGCCTGTGTATATGTGTGTGTGCGTGTGTGTGCGCGCGTGTGTGTATGTGTGCGCGTGTGTATGTGTGTGTGCGCGTGTGTGTATGTGTGCGTGTGTGTGTGCCTCTGTATATGTGTGTGTGCGTGTGTGTGCGCGTGTGTGTGTGCGTGTGTGTGCGCGTGTGTGTGTGCGTGTGTGTATGTGTGCGCGTGTGTATGTGTGTGTGCGCGCGTGTGTGTATGTGTGCGTGTGTGTGCGCGTGTGTATGTGTGTGCGCGCGTGTGTATGTGTGTGTGCGCGTGTGTATGTGTGTGTGTGCGTGTGTGTGTGCATGTGTGTGTGTATGTGTGCGCGTGTGTATGTGTGTGTGAGCGTGTGTGTTTGCGTGTGTGTGGAGGGGTATTTGGTTTAGAACTAACAAATTAAGACATCTGGGTGGGCAGGGGTCTACAGTTGAGGGGGAATCTCAGCAACTTTAGCTTTTCATCGTGTTAAACTCTACATAAGGTAAAATTTCCCACGTTAACCATTTTTACTGTAGAATTCAGTGGCACTAAGAAGTTCCGCCATGCTACAGCCCACAGTTGCCATCCGTTCCTAGAACTTGGCCACCAGCCCTGTGTTAGACTTCAACCTTGTGACAAAGTACGTGAGAGAACCCAGGTTAGAGGGGGAATGGGCCGTTTTCACTGGAGCATCAGAGATTTCTCCCCAGAGTCAGCTGACTTCATGGCTTTAGGCCTGTGCTGTGGCAGAGGACCATGGTGGACGGCATGTGACCACTGACGCGAGAGAAAGACCGGGGACAAAATGCTCCTTCCCTGGGCATGCCCAGTGACCTCCAGCTAGACCCTACTAGCTGATATTTCATTTGTATTTTAATAAATAAAGCTTGCCTGAAGATCAGAGACTAAGACAGCCCCACTGGTCAGCCTTACAGACCAGGCAGTGGGGGCACACACCTTTAATCTCAGTAGCCATAGAAACCAGGCAGTAGTGGTGCACGCCTTTAATCCCAGCACTAGAGAGGAATATAACACGGGAGGAGACAGCTCTCACACACAGTCTTGTTCTGAGATTCTTGGAGGCAGGATCGCCATTTCAGACTGAGGTAGAAGTAAGAACCAGTGGCTGGCTGCTTTGCTTTTCTGACCTTCAGTTGAACCGCAATATCTGTCTTTGGGTTTTTATTACTCATGCTACACCTATCTCCTAGCATTTCCTACCCTTTTCCAGTAGCCCATTAAGTTTAATACACGAATGGATTAATCCTTTGATGAGGTCACAGAACCCATGAACCAATCCTTTCCCAAGGCCCCCGTCTCTGCGCACTGTTATTAGGAGCCAAGTTTTCAGCACACCAGCTTTTGGGGGACATTTCAGACCCAAATCATCAGAACAGAAACCGAAGATCCCTCTTTTGTTGTTGTTTTTTGTCTCTTGAGACAGAAACTGCAGCAGGGGGTGGGAAGCCGCCTATCGGAGTCCAGGCATGATGTGGCCTCTGTGTTTCAGAATAAACTGTGAGCAACATTGCAGGGAGGGAGAATGACAAGACATTGCCTGTGATTAGCAAGAGGGGAGTGGGAGGTGCTCTCTCAGCTCTCCCACCCAGGGAGGTGCTACCGTCATCCCTACTCACTCGCTGGGCAGCCTTCGTGCTTGGCATGTTTCTAGAGCCTTGGGCAGAGGCACATGATGTTAGCCAACCTTGCGGTGCTCGTGTGTTGGATGGGAAACAGTGCATGGAAGATGAAGCAAATGCAATATGTCACACATAGACAGACAGTCGAGATTCAAACAGATGCACTTTATCCGGGCCAAGGACCCGAAGTGGCCATGGTAAAGAGGTGTGGGACTGGGTTTTTAAAAACCCTATGTATGCAGGAGCTAATAAAACCAGTTGTCATTGGTAAATGTGTCACTGACTTAGAGGGTCAATATAAAAGAAAAGCAGGGTTCCTAATGGAGTCACCATGAGGATTTGGGATTCAAAGGTATGAAGAGAGAAGAGCAGCCTGGGAAGAGGCGAAGGAGGCATCAGGGAGGATGTGGAGAAGTGGTAGATCTCCAACAGAGCCGGTCACCTGGGAGAGGCCAGCGAGCCTGCACTGAGCTGTGTCAGCCAGAAATGCTCCTCAGAGAGCAGTAGCTTTAATGGAGTCTTCAGGGCTTAGGCAGCATCAGCGGTGAGCACGGGGGCTGGGGGCTGAGATCTAGCTTTCCCTGCCCCCTCCCCATGTCAGCAATAGGATTGGCCCTCCAGCACTGTAAAGCACTGGGTTGGGCTGCTATTTAAGTGGCTTAGATTTAGCGCTGAGGTTTCCGGGGTGATCTTAGGAACACAGACAAGCTCTTTAAGGACATTTCAGGGTGAGAGATGCAGTTCCTGGGTAGAATGCTTGCTTAGCATGCGTGAAGTCCGGGTTCAGGGGAGCACTGCATAAATGGGTGTGGTGGCAGAGGAGGACTTGGGTGTCGTTCCCTGTCATTTCCCTCTGTATCCCCTCCAGACAGGGTCTCTCACTGAACCTGGAGCTAGGCCATCAGTCAGTAAGCTCCAGTGAGCCTCGAGTCTCTCTCCTACAGTATCAGGATTGTAGGAGAACCTGCCTGTGCCCAGCTTTTTCTTTTTTATCTACTTGTTTATCTGATATGTGTGCTAAGATTCCAACTCAGGTTCTCATGCTTGGGTAGCTAGCATGCTAACCACCGAACTGTCTCTCCAGCCTACAATAGTCTTGAAGCACCTGCCTTCCCCCCATTTAGGGAAACTGCAATTTTGTTCTTTTTTTAATTTTTAATTTTTTTCTCTTTTTGGTTTTCCAAGACAGGGTTTCCCTGTGTAGCTTTGGAGCCTGTCCTGGCACCAGCTCTGTAGACCAGGCTGGCCTCGAACTCACAGAGATGAGCTTGCCTCTGCCTCCTGAGTGCTGGGATTAAGGGTGTGCGCCACCACAACCTGACAATTTTTAATTTTTTAAAAAAGATTTATTTGTTTATATTTTTGTTAAAGGTATTTTGTCTGCATATACATTTGTACACCAGAAGAGGTTCCTGGATCCCATGGGACTGCAGTAAGCCGCCACATGGGTGCTGGGAATTGAACTCAGGACCTCTGGAAGAACAGCCAATGCTCTTAACTGCTGTGCCATCTCTTCAGTCTCCTGTTCTTTTTTTTTTTTTTTAAATTCCCACTTATTTTATTTGTTTTGGCAGTTTTGAGGACTGACCTTGGGGTCTGGAGCATGCTAGGCAGGCAAGTGCTCAACCACTGAGTTACCCCCCAGCCCTTCAGTTTTGCTCTTGAGGCCTTTCAGCTGATTGGATGAAGCCCACTGAGACTCCTGAGGGTAGTCTCCTAAGCTACTGAGTTCAGATGTCAATCAGCTATAGCCACACAACACCTCTGTAGCAACACCACAAAACCTGGGTTAGTGTTTGATTGAGTAACTGGTGTTTTGGCCTTTCTTGGTTTCTGCATAAAATTATTTATCAGAAAATCATACCGCCCCATCTCCCTGCCCACCAAATGACTCAAAATTACATCTGTGTATTTGTATATATGGCCTATGACAGGAATATTTTTCCCACGATCCACCACGCAACCAGAAAATTAGCTAGTGCATTCCTCTGGCCCCACTCACGTTTACCAGTCGTCCAGTGACATCGTTAGGATGGGACCTGGCCACTTAGGCCTTCTCTTTCTTTTACCTGAGTCGGTTCCTTCATTGTTCCCCCTGAGTCTTTATGACCTCGATGGTTCCAATGACAGCTGGCCAGTTAGTCCATAAAATTCAGATTTAGCTGCTTTGCTTGTGTTTAACGTCCAGGTTGTAGATTTGGAGTATATATTTCATGAAGAAGGGGCTCTTTTCCTGTTCCCTGCAGCAGATGGTTCAGTTCCAACTGGCCACTTTCTGGATGCGCTCACACAGCTTGTGGGATGGAGGTGGTGCCTGCCGCTCTTCGTTGCGGAGTTTCCTCTTGGTACTCATGCATTTTACAGAGACAGAACTCTCTCAAAGGACAGAACTGTTCCATTCCTTATGCAACCCTCAGTATATTGGTTGGTTTGTACTTTGTGAACTATTGGCCTTTCCTTGTCTTAGCCAATGAGTGTAATCTACCATACCCAGAGTATCTTCAAGGCGGCTCTTCAGATTGACTTTTGTCTCCTTTTGGCAGGTCCCTGCCATTCTTGGTTCATTTCTGGTTCTCTAGTGAGAGATGTTCAAGTTTGCCCCGCAGTTACTTTCCCTGCATTGACGTGTCTCCAGGGATCCCTGTTCAGCAGGAACGATCCTTGGAGGCTAGACCTTGGCGCTGAGAGACGGCTCAGCAGCAGAAAGCACATTGCTCTTGCAGAGACCTGGCTTTGGTTCTCTGTACTCCAATTGGGCAGCTCACAAACACCTGTAAGGTCCAGCTCCATGGGAGCCTCCTGCAGGCACCTGCACACACATGTCACAAGCACACATAGACACACATACACATATATAAATAAAAATAAAAAAAATTAGAGGCCAAGATATTTATTACTATTATTATTTTTGAGACAGTGTTTTGTGTGTGTGTGTGTCGTTTGGCTGTACAGGAACTCGCTCTGTGGAGCAGGCTGGCCTCGAACTCAGATCTGCCTGCCTCTGCCTCCTGAGTACTGGGGTTAGACATGAGCCACCACCGCCTAGCTAGAGGCCAAGACGCTAACTCTGGGTTTTGAGCTTCTATTGGGCTGTCATTGCTCTTAGATCTCTTTCATGAATTGGGCAAGGAATACATGTTTATGTGTACAGTATGTTCCCACACGAACACTCAAGAACACATAAACATGCAGACACACGCACAGGTGTACACGTGTTTACTCCCACGTGTGTTAATATGGAAAATCATGTTCACACAGTTACCTCTGACTCCAGTCCACCTTTACGTCTCTCCCAAGTCTTTCTCTTCCCTGTGCTTGTGCCTGGTGAGTCAGCTTCCTGTTCCTGTCTCACGCATGTGAGATAACAGCACATAAAGAGACAATATTTATTTTGGCTCATAATTTGAAAGTTTCAATGTAGGGCTGTGTGGCTACATTGTCTAAAAAAAAAAAAGACAGTTTCCTATTGTGTAATCCCAGCTGGCCTGAAGCCTCTCTAGCTCTACCTGCCTTTGTCTTCCCCATGCTAGGGTTAAAGGTTGCACCACCGCATCCAGCCTCACTGCTTTGGGCCTGTGGCGAGCAGTCAGAACTGGTGAGAGTCCATGGGAAACTTCAGAATAGAGAAAGATGAACGTTGGGCTCCATGATCCCTTTCAGGGGTAAGCCCCATCCCCCCAGTGACTGAAAGACGTTCTTATCACGCCATGGACTGAGGAACAAGCCTTTAACCACGGGCCTTTGTGGGGTGGGGCACTTATCCAAACCATAGTAATTCTTTTCTCTGACTTCTGCCTAAGCTGGGCGATGGTGGCACACGCCTTTAATCCCAGCACTCGGGAGGCAGAGGCAGGCGGATCTCTGTGACTTCGAGACCAGCCTGGTCTACGAGAGCTAGTTCCAGGACAGGCTCCAAAGCCACAGAGAAACCCTGTCTCGAAAAATCCAAAAAAAAAAAAAATGTTTTTAGGTTTATTTATTTTTTGTGTATTTATTTTTTGTTCTGCTCGCATGTTTGTATATGTGTGCACCATGGGTATGTCTTCAGAGTCTAGAAGAGGCTGTTGGATTCCCTGGGAGTTGAACCCAGGTCGTCTGCAAGAGCAGCAAGTTGTCTTAGCTGCCGAGCCGTCTCTCTAGCCTCTCACTGTTTTCTTACACTGACACAGTCCTTTCCATCTTTTTGGCTATAGCCTTGTCTCCTTACCTGCTCTACGCCATCCACCCCCATGTGCAGATACCTTTCTCCTCCTGCACGATCCTCCAGTAGTCCATACTGGCCTGTGGTTACCCTGTTTGCCACTGTCCTCACTCTGCTTGGGCCTGGGCCTGGTGGCTCTCTGACCCTCCAGCCTGGCTTGGCTTGACAGCTCCTAGTAGAACCATCCAGGAAGCGAAGGTGGGGAGGAAGAGAAAGATGTTTAAGTTTGGAAGAAGTGAATTGATGCCACATGCATGGCTGGATGGATAACGTGGGCCTGGCAAAGCTGAACCTCACGGGTTCCCAGATTTGCTGAGTGTTATGCTATGTTTTTTTTTTTTTAAACCTAGAAACATCAATTTAGACTGTAAGGCAGGACAGAGGCCGTCCCCCTGCACAGTTAGTTCTCTTACAATTATCTAAAGAGTTTCTTTTCCCTCCAGGTTTCATTTTTCGAGGAAGAGCGGAACATATTATCACGGAGCACGAGCCCTTGGATCCCCCAATTACAGTATGCCTTTCAGGACAAAAATAACCTTTACCTGGTGAGTCTTCACATCTGTCCCCATGGGACGAGCCGAGGCCCTGATACTCAGATGCCGTGGGTTGAAAGCGCTTCTTGTCGATGTGGTCTGTGACACCGCTCACTCATTCAGTCGATTTTCTGACTGGACGTCTCCCGTTCCTCGTTCCAAAGATTAAGAGCTGACCCACTTAGAAACAGCCTGTTATACCGCGGCTACGAAGGGCAGCAGTGAAAAGTTATTTAATTGGGAATGGTCTCTAACTGCCTTTAATGGAATCTTGCTTTAATTAAATTAAGTCAATTAATTTAGTTTTTGAGACAATATCTCATTATGTAGATCTGACTGGCCTGGAATTTGCTGCACAGACCAGGCTGGCCTGGAATTCGCAGGGAATCAGTCACTCCTGCCTCCCCAGTGCTGAGATTAAAGGCCTCTGCCACCATGCTCATTTCTCACTTTAATTTTTAAAAGCTAAGGTAATAATGCATGGTTAATATAAGAAAAGGCAGCCTGTTCCCTTCTCGTGTATGTGTGGAAGCCGGCTGAGTTTATCTCAAAGAAGCAGAGAATAGGCTAGTGGTTGCCAGGTAACTGGGGTGAGGAGAAGCAGAGGAGGGCTGGCTAACGGGTAGACCAGTTAGACTGCTGTGAGTAGCTAGGTGTAAGGGATAAGCTTTGGTGTCCTGTATGGGTGGAGGGCAACTGTCTCTCATAACTATTCCACCCAGAAAAGAGGTTGAATGGTCCCAAGACAAAGCAGATGGAAGGTGTTGGAATTTGTTGATTGTTTTGATTTGCTCATTGCACATTGTATGTATTTATTGAAATATACTGTACCCCATGGTTAAGCACAGTTGTTAAGTATAAATTAAAATGTACACCAGTAATCCCCAACCCCATCCTAAAAATACATATACTGGGCCAGTGTGATGGCTCAGCAGGTTGGGTTGCTTGCTGCCAAGGCTAAAGACCTGAGTTTGGTTTCTGGGGCGCCTACAAGATGGAGAGAGAGAAGTAACTCTTGCAAGCTGTGCCCTCTGCTACACACACACACACACACACACACACACACACACACATACACACACTCACACACACACTCACAACACTCTCTCACACACACTCACACACACACAATACTCTCTCTCTCACACACACACACACTCACAACACTCTCTCACACACACACACTCTTACACACACACACTCACACACACACAATACTCTCTCTCTCATACACACACACACACACACACAGTCTCTCTCACACACACACAGTCTCTCTCTCACACACACACACACACACACAGTCTCTCTCTCTCACACACACACACACAGTCTCTCACACACACACGTGTGGTGCTTGTGTCCACTCAGGTACACACACATAAGCACAGACATACACAGATAAAAAAATGTAATTTAAAAAGTTTAAAATTAAAAATGTGTACGCGGAAGAAGTATTAAGTAGAACCTTGGTCTTTTGCTTTCTTATCTCTCTGTAGGGAGTAGATGCTAATGGAGATATGTGTCCTTTATGACCTCAACTATGTTTTACTGTGGAAAAATTGAATGCATAGATGTATATACAAATGAAAGGTTTTTTTGTTATGTCTTGTCTTTTCTCTAGTAGAGCCAACACTCAGGGGGCAGAGGCAGGTGGCTCTCTGTGAGTTCCCAGCGAGTCAGTGCCACACAGACTTCTTTAATGCTACTACGTAGTGCTAGCCTTTATTCTTTTTGGTTTCGGGGATTGAACCGGCCTTGAGCACGCCAAGCACAGGCTTTTCCACTGAGCCACAACCCTGACCTCCAGTTCAGCATTTGGATGGTGGCATAGTTTTCTCTGATGTCTGTTTTGGGGCCCGGTTTAGGTTCTTAGAGGATTAAGTTCTTAAATGTAGAACGTGTATTCTAGAAACAACCTTTGTTCCTGGAACAGCTCCTGATGCGGGACTCTCATGTCACCTTGGGTGGGGATAAGGAGGCCTGTGGAAGGGAGCAGGGAGCTGTTTTTTGTCTTGAATTCCCACAGGGCATTTTTTTTTTCTCTTTTTTCACTGCGTTTGTTTCTGATGGGGAAGAATCAGTCTATTTGCTTGGTTTCCTATGATTGAAGTTCCTCCCTGGCTCCGCCCTGCTCTCTTGGTTTTGCTGGCTTGGCATAAGGTCTGGTTATACACCCAGGTTGGCATACAACTCAAGGGCCCTGTTGCCCTAGCCTTCCCTGTAGAGAGGGCTCCGCTGAGCTTTCTTGTGTGCCTGTGGTGTATGTACGTGTTCATGTGGGTGTGTGCACGTACGCCAGAGGCCAGGGTTGCGTGTCTGCCTCAGTCACTTCCCACTTCATGTATTTTTCAAATAGCATCTCACTATATGGTCCTCACTGGCCTGGAGCTCTCTGTGTAGACCAGGCTGGCCTTAAATTTGTAGAGATCCATTTGCTCCTGCCTCCCGAGGGCTGTGTACCACCTAGTTCTACTCTTGTTTTAAGACAGGGTCTCTCGCTGGATCTGGGCTTCAAGGATTCTTTCTTCTCCCTGGTGCTAGAGTTAAGCTGTACATGGCTTTCCCCATGAGTTTTGGGAATCTGAATTCAGGTCTTCATGTTTGCACAGCAAGCTCTTTCCTGATAGCCATCTTCCTATCCCCTCCTTAAAAAAGAGCTCTGTGTATGTGCGCACGCTTGTGCGCATGTGCATTCTGTGCGCATGCCTGTGGAGGTCAGTGAACAATCTTAGGTTTTATCCACCTCCTTTAGGATAGAATCTCTCATTGACCGGAAGCTCACTAATTAGATTAGGCTAGCTGAACATCAAACCCTGTCTGCCTCCCTAGCTGTGGGATTGCAGGCATGTGCTGCTGTGCCAGCATCCGGCATCCTTTTGTGGGTTCTGGGGATCATGCTCAGGTCTTTACACTTGCAAGGCAAGTGTTTCTCACCAACTGAGACGTATCCTTAACCCTTATCAGCATCTAAGATTGTATCCCAGAATACCAAGGTTTAACGATACACCAACTGAGCCATGTTCCTAACCCTTACCCACATCTGAGGTTGTGTCCCAGACTACTGAGGTTATATGATATAAAGCATATGAGTTACTTTATCTTTCCAAAGTCAGAAAGTTTCTAAATCCAGAAATGCATTCTACAGTAACATAAAGGGCTTCCTCACTAAAATAATCCCACTGTGTCAACTGAACACTTCTAGAAGTTTAGGGAACAACATTTTATGGCTTGCTCCTTCTGAAGTTGAACACTAACTTGTAATCCTATGGCAGAATAATTGCAGGTGTGGTTTAATTAGTAAAAAACAAAGCAAGATTCTGCCTCTTGTCCTTGGCTTGGCCATCTCTTCTCTCGGTCCTCACCTTGGTTTTCACTTGCGCTTTTCTGTGTTAACCTCCCTGGCATTCATCGTGTCTTCCCCCAGGTCTTCCACATTGTGCTACAACAATGTCATCCTGCTGTCAGAACCCCATCTCTCCTCCTGATGCCCTCTGGGTAGATTCAGGCTAGCCACATGATTGTTTACCAGGCCTTAAGCCCGTCCCTCCAAGTATCTCCTTCATTTTAACTTCATCACAGGACTAACCCTAACTCCCAACCCCAACCCTCTAACCTCTAACCTCTAACCTCTAACCCTATTCCTTCCTCTTCACCTTGCTTCTCATCTCCCTGCTCCTTCTTTTTCTATTGGTCTGACCATCCTCTATTTCTCTCTCTGGGCTGGGATCAGATGTTCTTTCCCGAATCTCCTTCTGGGCCTTCTGCCCCTAGGATGGGGGATCATCTGTTATGCAGCCTGTGCCCCCATACCCATGAGTCAGGTGAGTCTCTTGCACTAGTCTCCTTCCTAATGGGTGCAATTATGTTTTGATGCTCCTGATAGATGTTTACTAAGTAAATGCCTAAGGTATATTCACTGGATGAATGATTGATTCCACAGAATTCAGATTTACGTACAGATTTACCCAAATCATTTTATGTTAGCAGTTGGAGTTTAGAATAAAGTATGCAATTCAAGATAAGCCTACGTGAGTCCCCACCCCCCCAGATTTGGCGTACTGTGAGAGGAAGTTGAATTTGAGATGTCTTGAATTTTGATGCTTAAAACATTCTTATTTAAAGTGACACTGATTTCTACAAAATTGTTTCACAATTCACCATTTGCTGTATAGTGTCTGGATTTTTTTTGTGAACCTTTCATGCTGAGGGGCTTCTTCAGGCTGTCCTGGCTCTCAGATTGAACTCAAAGCTATGAACCTCTTTTCTGTTTTGTTTACATTTTCATCTCTCTATTCACCCCAAATGATTTTTCCCCCAGTTACATATTGAGAGATATTAGTTGTGGTAATAAAGGGAGCCCAACAGTTCGTGCTGGTGGGACTTACTTGGTTGTATGTCTTAGTTTAGAGCCCAGGTTCCTTCTATATTGTGGCTCTTCCACCTCTTAGGAGGCTGTCTTTCATGGGATTGCTGTTGATATATTTGTTCCATCTGGGTAGTAAGAGAAGAGAGAAATTTAGAGAAGGAAAGTTTCCTCCACACAGAATTATGTGTGAAATTATTTTCTCTCGTGCTCTCTTAGCCAGAATTTAGACTGAATATCCCCGCTGCTCAGCAGGGACAACATGGACACATGCTGTCTAGCTGCTAAAATCTTTACTGACGATTTTTCATTTCTGTAACCAGATTAATGTGGGAAACTTTTTAAAGAGAAAGAATTTATTACAGCCCACAGTTTTAGGTTCTCAGTCCATCATGGCAGGGAGGGTGTCGAGAAGGACAGCTTTTTTTTTTGTTTGTTTGTTTGTTTGTTTTTCGAGACAGGGTTTTTCTGTGGTTTTGGTCCTGGAACTTGCTCTTGTAGACCAGGCTGGTCTCGAAGTCACAGAGATCTGCCTGCCTCTGCCTCCCAAGTGCTGGGATTAAAGGCATGCGCCACCACTGCCCTGCTAAGGGCAGCTTATTATGGCTGCCAGGAAGCAGTGAGAGAGGGAGAGAACACCTGTGCCTCTGGCCTGCCTCCCTCCTTCCTTCCATCGGGACCTCCCCGCACTGTAGGGTACTATCACTCCTCTTCAGCTCTGCTTCTTTAGTTCTCCCTGGAAACACATCCAGACATACCCAGACATTGTTGGATGTTCTCCCAGATGCTTCTCAGTCCCATCAGTTAGGCAGAAACGTATGACCGTTGCACTATGGAAGAATGGAAGGGTGGGTCTGGGGAGCAGTCAGCAGTCCTCAGGCTCCTAGCTCCACGTTCTGCATTCACTTTCATAGTGCTGTATGCCTGTATCCAGAATGACTCCTGACGGAATTCTGGCTTTGTTGTGCCGTTTGAGGTTAGCTTTTCATAGTCTCTCAGTTTTCAATCCACACCTGTGCAATTTTGTGGCCAGCATTTCCTTTCTATGTAGGAACTATTTGGAAATGAGCTGTTTGCGCCACTGGCCCCAGGGCCTTTGGGGACGTCAGCATCTGTTTCCACCTTGAGTCAGGAGGGAGTTAATGAAGGCAGCCCCATTGTTTACGCTAGTACGACGGGCAGCTTACGATAGCTTTGACAGCGAGACATGTGCTGTTTTAATCTCTTGGCTAGGATTATCTGAGTTTCAGGCGTGTGTTTGCATGTTATTGCTCTGGAAGCCAGGGTTTAGGAGGCTGCTGCCCATCAGAACACATGGTGCTTAGAAGACCCAGTCTCACTTTGATCCTGTTCCTTGTTGGGTCTCTGCAAGTCCTTGTCCTTTTCAGCTTGGGTTTTCTCATTGGTGAATAAGATAGTAATTCCTCCTTTTGGCTCAGATTCAAGTGCCTGCATGTGTTATAGCTGTCGGGTTCTTTGCGTTTGAAATAGTTGTTCTATGTCCAGGTCTTGAGGCCTGTTTCAAGAGAGTGCACCCAGAGTTTTGTCCTTTTTAGGAGCCGCAAACTGAGCATGGCTCCACTGCCGGAGTCTCGGATTCAGGAGGTCCGACTAGGGTGCATGACCGTGTGCTGCTGCTGGTTAGCAGCATTGCCCTAGGAACTGTCGCCTTACTGCTATAGGCCCTGGTTTCTGTCTGCTTCTTTCTCTACCTACCCGGTAACGTGATGTACACATGGGACGTCTCGTTCTTGGAGGCCCAGGAGTCGGCCCCTCCCCTCTTGGCTGTTGGCTTTGGGGCCTCGGGGGCTCCACAGTTCTATGTGTTTCCTTTGAACTGACCCCCCCCCCCCTTTTGTCTTGTTACCTGCTCTAACTCATGTCTCCAGTTACTTGGTCAGATTTACTGTTTCTTGCCCAGTGTGATCAGGGCTCTAAAAGGTTCCCCCCCCCCCCCCCTCTGGGTAGCCTTGGCTGTCCTAGACCTTGCTCTGTAGACCAGGTTGTCCTCAAATTCAGAGATTGGGCTGCCTCCCAAATGCTAGGTGATTTTTTTTTTCTTTTAAAACACATGGCGGAATCAGGCTAGAATCCAGACTCTCAGAGATAGAGGCCTTCTCTCATCTTCTAGATGTTACCTTGCCCTTCCAGAAAAGTAAAAAAAAAAAAGGTCCCTGTCAGGGGTCACCTTGCTTAGAGGATTCCCACCCTCCTCCCGATGACAAAGCTCAGAAACACTGGAGCACACCACCATTACATTTTGTCGTGGTGCACAGTGAGTGTAAGCATTTCAAGGTGACGTTTCCGAGAGGTGGCTTGCACAGTTTCTCTTCTGATGCTTGGTGCATTTGCTAGTGCTAAAACAAGGTACCGGAGACAGGGAAGTCTACAAGGAATCGGTGGTTTTGGCTCACAGCTCTCGAGACTGGGAACTCCAGGAAAGTATCATCGGCATCAGGTTGGCATCTGGCCAGTTTTCTTACATGACAGCATGGTGGAGAGTGTCACATGCTAAGACAGTCTCCATGTGACACTCCTTATAAAGCCACTAATGCTATCTTCATACTTACACACAGTCTAATCCTAGTTACCTTCCAAAGACCCCATCTCCATCATCATATAAATTTGGAGTTAAATAGCCAATGTGTAAACATTTTTCCCCTATGCATATTTGTGTTTGTGTATGTGTGTGTTTGTGTATGCATGTGGTTGTATGTTCACATGTGTGTGCATCCATGTGGATGTCCAAGGGTGATGTGGGGAATCTTCCTTGATTGAACCACACTTTATTCATTGAGACAAGGTCGTTCACTTGAACGCAGAGTTTGCCGGCTTGCTCTGTGGATCGCTTGTCTCTGCCTTGCAAGTGTTGGAATTACGTAGGCCCTGCCACTCCTACCTAGTATTTCCATGGCTTTTGGGGTATCTAAACTAGTCCTCGTGTGAACCACAAGTGTTTTACCCACTCCCAGTGCTTTATGCCATCTCCCCAGCCCCATCATATGAACTCTGTGTGTGTGTGTGCCGTGTGTACCCAGACATACTTGGAGTGGTTAGGGGAGTCAATTCTCTCCTTCCACCATGTGGACTCCAGGGAATGAACTCAGGTCCTCAGACTAGGTGCCAAGTGCACTATCTCACTAAACCCAACATGTGGACCTTTGAGGACACATTCAGACTTTAAGAATACTAAATAAGGAATAGTCGTACCCTCCTACCCATAAGCACACATGTGCACACAGACACGTACACACACACAAACACACATACACACATTTGTCCTTCCTTTTGACTTCAGCACAATGAGTGGAAATTGCCACTGCAGTCCTTGGAGTATAGAAGCAAAACCCAACAGTGAAGCATCCGTGCCTTTCCAACCGAACACGTGTAAGATCGGCCCTTAATTAGCGTTTGCAGCTGCTGCCGCAGAAGGGTCTGTCTCTGCTGGCCAGAAAGTCTTTGCTTTGAAAGAGCAAGTCCTTCGTAGCTCCAAGCGGGCTAGTCTTCAGATGCTGTCGTCTCTGCCACCAGGGCCACACTGTTTAGGCCTGTTTTGCCGGAGGGCTCTTTCTCCCTGTCTCATCTCCCTGCTTTTGATTGCTGTGTTTTGGTGATTTCCCCTTTTGGATATGCCTATTCTCTGTGTAGGAGATGTCTCTGGTCCATGCAAGGGTAGAAGATCGTTATTTCAATGCCAGTGGTCTGGCTGTTTTCCAGTCCTTTATTGTCTGTGATCTTGTTTTGATACTCAGAAGGCCTTCGTGTCGTCAGTGTAGAAAATGTAAGCGGAAGTGATGGCTGCATTAAAGCCAAGGTCCATCCAAGGGCACGATGCTGCAGAAACTTTGTGTATGGCTGCATTAGGAAACTGAATTGGTTGTGCAGCATCTCAGTAACGGACCCAGTGCAGTGCTGGGTGAACAGCATCAGAACCTCTCCCTAAAGGTGCACGCCCTCAGCCGGAGAGGTGGCTCAGCCTGAGAGAGGACATTCGCCCTGCAAACCTGATGACTTGATTTTGATCCCTGGAAACCATGTAAATTTGGGGTCCTCTTCGGACCGACTACAGTGCTATCCTCTGACCTTTACATGTACTCCGAGGCAGGAGGATTGCAGGTTTGAGGTTAAGAGTGGCACACTGTCTCAGAACAACGCAGATCCGTGGGGCTTGAGCACTCATACCTAAAGTTAGTCTCTGGAATTTATATTTTAGCAAACTTCCTGAGTGGTTGGAATGAAAGGGAGAAAATAATTTTTTTACCCTGATTTTTCTTATTACCATTATAATAATTATTTAATTATTTTTCATTTCACTTGAATGCCATCTCTATGAAGACACAGGGATTTTTTATTTTTAGTCCTTTTCATCCCTGATATTTAGAGCACTAGCACATAGTAAGCTTTCAAATATAATGGATGAATGTGTCTTATAAAAACATTTTGTATGTGTGTGCATACTATGACACATACCCATATGGAGGTCAAAGGACAACTTGGAGGCATCCGTTCTCTCTACCGCGTTGTCTCAGGAATCAAACTCAGGTTGTCAAGCGTGGTGGCACATGTTTTTACCTGCTGAGCCATCTGTCTGTCACATTTTTACAAAGTGTTCCTCCTAGTGACCCCGGTGGGCAAGCAGACTAGGAAAACCCTCCATAGAGGGTTTATAGCCTTCCTGGGCTAGCTGCTGCATTTTGGGAGTGATGGGCAGATCTGAGCATCACCAGCTCTCTCTGAGGAGCAGGGTTGGGGGACAGAGACGCAGGGGCAACTTGTGGATTCCGGAACAACACCGGTGGTGACCTTGTTCTTCATTAGTTTGTAGTGTTCTCTTGTCCTTGTCTCTGGGTCACAGCCAGTCTTGATGAGGACTTTGATAGCGTCTTGGCCTGGCACCATCTTTCACAGTCCCCAGGTGTTTCTGAAAGACCCCAAATCCCGTTTTTTTTTAATCATCTCTTTAAGTTCAACAGCATGGTGAACCGATTAAACTTAGGTTGCACCCCCATAAACTGCCTCCCCCGTGGGCTCCGTGTAGTCCACATGAGACCTGTACTCCACAGTGTAGGTACGGACTGTGGAGAAGGTCTCGGGCTCCTCAAGGTGACTGAGTGCCCAGAGCAGGTCTGTGTTGTGCAGCTGGAGATGTTGGTATGTTCACTGGGAGCGTGCTGGTTCCCGGGTTTGATTAGACTCCCTGATAAAGCTCTGTCCTATTCAGATGCTGACATTTAGGGTGTCTATTTTGGCCCTGAGCTGAAGAGCGTACAGGCTAGCAGCTGTTGTAATTTTTGTGGCTTGTTTTCTCAGTCAGTCCTGGCTTCTGAAGACATGAGAGGTCGCTTGATTCTCAGAAAAGACGCATCTAGTTTGGGTGGACATCTTGCACAGAGGAGTGAGGAACGTGCATCTTGCTCCCTTTGCAAGAAATGCTGATTTTCTGAAACTCTCTGCTGGTCCCTACCGAATAGAGTCTTCAGGAGGTGACGCTAAATACTAAGTAGAGTTGACAAGTGAGCTCACCAAAGTTGCCAACAGTTGCTGTAGTTTTGACTTTCTCTGCCTTAAACTTAGAAGCCATTCTGGCTCTCACATAACAGAGCCCGAAGAAGTCTGTAACAGCGGTGTGTCATCATAAATATGCATTCTTCTTATTTTAAACCATCTGCGTTCTGGAAGTATGAGCGCGCCTGCTATTATCTGTGCGTTTCCTCTTGTTGTTTAAGACCCTTTTAATGGCAATATATATTTAAAGCAGACTTACAATTAGCATTCACCCACATCCCCAGGCCTGTAGAGAACCAGGTTGGGATGAGTGGGTGAGCTCTAGCAAGCCAGGTGGCTGCTATGGGCTCCTCTAAGGCTGAGGTGAGTAGCTGACGTCATCGTCAGCAGCTGTGAATTTGGAGGAATGAGTTTTACCCCGTCTAGGTGTTGTATGTGTTGGTGAATCAGTTTGCTTTGAGCAACTGTGGTACAGAATGGCATCTTGCTCTCCCAGAGCGGTTGTCCCCTGTGTGCAAAGCATAAGAAACCATGTGAACAGCTCGGTCTCAGGGCTATGAGAGGATGTGCAAGTCCCTTCCCCAGAGCCTGATGCTGGGTGGACTTCCTGTAGTTTTTAGGAGGACCAGCCTGGGGCCTCTGGGGACCTGTGCAGAGGCTCTCCATCTGACTTGTTCTAGTTAGTGCTCAGTTGCTGTGAGAAACACCACAAACCAAAAGCACCTGGGGGAGGAAAAGATTTATCTCATCCATTGCTTCCAGGTCAGAGTCCACCACTGAGGGGAGCTGAAGCAGCAATGATGCTGCTCTCAGGCTGACATCCAGCTGCCTTCCTTCTACAACCCAGGCCTGCTTGCTTAGGGATGGTTCCTCCCACAGTAGCTGCGAATCAAGAAAATGCCCCACTGACATACCCCCCAGCCATGGGTGAGACGTGATGGAGGTGTGATGGGGTAATCCCTCAACTGAGGGTCCCTCTTCCCATGGCTAGCCATCACACCTGCCTACAGCTGTTTTCTAAGACTACAGGAACGACAAACAGCATTTGGGGAGGGTAACAGTTTACATCCCAGAACTAGGATCCAGTGTGTGGTAGGTCTATTGCTTCTTTCATTGCTGTGACTAGATACTTGGCAAAAAGTAACTGGAGGAAGAAAGGCTTTATTTCAGCTTTACTGTCCGTCATGGTGGGGAAGGCAGGGCAGGGGAGGGGTGGGGGCCTCATATTCTTATCTTCGGCCAGGAATGGAGAGATGAACCCAGGTGCTCAGTGCGTTCTCATTTTCTGCAGTCCAGGACTCCAGTCCATGGGGTGGTGCTGCCCACATTCAAGATGGCTCTTCCCTCTTCAGTTAAACCTTTCTGGAAACTCCCTCACAACCCCTCCACCCGCCCCCCAGGTGTGTTTCCATGGTGATCCTAAGTGCAGTCAAGTTGACAGTTAAGATGAACCATCACCGAGGATTTAGTATTTTTTGACAGAATGCATTTGAAAAACATCCTTTCTGGAAAGAATTGGACACAAGCTGGCACTGGTCAACAAGATGGGCAATAGATCAAAGGGCAGGGGAACCGCTAGGAGAACAGTTGCAGTCAAGTGGTCCTAGCTTCTCACCAGCCAGAAAGAACCACACAGAGAGGGGAGGGAAGAATGGATCTCAAGTTGGCTCCAGGCACCGAGCCAGATGCTTTCCTCAGGCAGTGTTGCAAAGGGATTAGTCTTATCTGGGGTGTTCAGGGAAGACCAGAAAAGGTTGAGAAGTGAAGTCACCAGGTGAGTCAGACCAAGGTGACTGGCCTTCAGGTCATTTTTTTCTTTTTTTTAGATTTATTTATTTATTTTGTATACAGTGTTCTGCCTGCGTGTATGCCTACAGGCCAAGAGGGCACCAGATCTCATTACAGATGGTTGTGAGCCACCATGTGGCTGCTGGGAATTGAACTCAGGACCTCTGGAAGAGCAATCAGTGCTCTTAACCTCTGAGCCATCTCTCCAGCCCATGACTCAGGAATTTTTACATCTGGTTATCATAAGATGAAGGGGATTGGGGACTTAGCAAAGTGGGTAAAATGTGCATTGATGATTTTCACTTCCCTGGGGTGGAATTTTTCTTTCATTTTTAAAATTTTTTTTTGAGACAGGATGTCCCTGTACAGCCCTGGCTGTCCTGGAACTTGCTCTGTAGGCTGGCCTTGAACACAGAGATCCATTTGCTTCTACCTCCTGAGTGCCAGGATTAAAGGCTTGTGCCACCCTTGCTGACCTCCTTTCTAATCAAGCATTTTAGCTATATATTCTGATTTGTTTTTATATACATCAAAAATATATTCTTTCTGATTGAAGAGGTGGGTTATTCTCTTTCCTGTACAGAATGTCGCTTTCTGTGGTATGGACAGCTTTCCCCTGGCATGAATAACTGGAATCGTGTGTTTTTAGTATCCAAGTCATAGCCCAGAATTTAGAGGTATCATAATTTAATTGGCCTCTTATGGATGGGCATTTGAATGGTTTTCAAGTATATTTCCCTTGTTATAAACTACCCAGTAGAGAACCTATTTACTTATCTATCTTTTATCTATGAATTGTAAGTACCAATAAAGTAAATTGTTCAGAGCGGAATAGCTAGGTCAAGGGGTATCTATTCATTGTTAAATTTTTAATAGAGATCATCAGCTGCCTTCCACACTGACTGTAAAGGGGAAGAAGGATTGTATTGCCTTTGCTCCGCGGCTCCTATACTCTGCCATGTGCTGAGGGGAATGCAAAATGAATGTTAGCACGTTTGCTGCCCTCCAGGAATATCCGTGTGTGCGCGCGGTACCTGATCCTAGGGAATGTCTGGGGTGTCAGCGTGGGCGGGCGTGGGAGGAGGTGGATTTATTCAACTTCTCAGGCTTGCCTTGCAAGCATCACACACGGTGTCTGGCTGTTCTTGCATCCTTTCCATTCTCCTGGGTCACATATGCCAAAGACCTTACCCTACGTCTTAGGGTACGAGCCACACATCCCCTTCGCTTTCCAGAGTCTTCATGGTTACATCATTGTTAGGTGTTGTTGGAGGGTTCAGTTGAGGTGTTCCCTATGTGGAGTGTGTGAAAAATGAATAACTTTGCCATTCTCTGCAGGTCATGGAATATCAGCCTGGAGGGGATTTATTGTCACTTCTGAATAGATATGAGGACCAATTAGATGAAAATATGATTCAGTTTTACCTTGCTGAGCTGATTTTGGCTGTTCACAGCCTGCATCAGATGGGATATGTGCATCGGTAAGTGGGACCCCTAGGAGCATACTGAGAACTTTTCTGAGTCACACACCAGTCCCTATGGGGTCAGAAGAAATCGTCATTTAGCCAGCCTGGCCTGTGATTGGCTAAAAGCTTTCTAAAATGTCTGGCGTCTTAGCACGTCCATTCAGCCATGGAACAGAGCTAGGCCTGCAATGTGCCTGCTTTGCTAGTAAGATGTGGCTGTCAGATGTAGTCAGTAGCATTAAAAACTCCTTTTTTGGGGGTTTATAGCAAAAACCCCCTTTGGTTTTTTTTCTGACTGGTAGAGGAACTGGCACATATCCTGGGAACAAAAAACGGTAATTAACAAAAGCTGTTCATCAAAGCCAGGCGGCGGTGGTGCACACCTGTAATTCAGATGGATTTAATTTGAAACTTTACCTTCACGGCTCTTGTGTCTTGGTTGCTTGAAGTGATCTGGTCTTGTGGACTCTTCTCTTTCACTAATGGATCAATATATTGAGGGAGTCATACTTTGATGGTGTTTTATGGGGGGTCTGGTAACTGGGAGGTGGGGCTGAGTTGCGTTCTTGTTGATGAGACGTGACCTGATGGTACCCACTGGGTTCCGCCTCCTTCAGGTTCCACTGTCTCTCTGCCGTGTCACGCTGAGGTTGCACGCTTTTTACCGTCAGCATTAGTAAGTTGCAAAGATGTCCTACAGAAGTCTCTGTCCTCAGGAGTCTCTCCACATCCTTACTTCACCTCAGAATGGAGTAGAGATAGCAGATACAGATCATAGATATACAATTGTGGGGATGCAGAATTTGGGATACCATAGGACCTTGGGTTAGGTCTTTAGGTTTTTTGGTCTTTGTTTTTGAAATATAAAAATGTGAGCCTCTAGTAGAAATAACCCATCTCAAGCTTCATGTTTGCTTTTTCTCCATCCCTTTTAAGAAAATTAAATTTATCTTTCAAGATGGGTGCTAATCATTCCTATCTACCAGTAGGGAAGGTCTGCATAGCATAACACATAAATTAAGGTTTTTGGCTGAAGTGCGGCCTGAGGTTGGTAACTGCTTGTTGGTTGACACAAAGACAGCGCTAATTAAGGCCTTGACTTTCTTACAGAGACATCAAACCTGAGAACATCCTCATTGACCGCACGGGACACATCAAGCTGGTGGATTTTGGATCAGCTGCTAAAATGAATTCAAATAAGGTGAGTAGAAAATGGCAGGAGCTAGCTCTGGGGTCGCACTGAAGAGCACTCTGTGGCACTCGAGAACCTGGCAGATGTTAGGGTACAGTGATGGACAGCATTTTGGGACCTCATCTGTCAATGTTTGACTCTTGTAGGGAGTGGGGGCAGGGGTCAGGGTGCAGAGATGGTTCCCAGACAGCGATGCCCAAGGTACCTGCTCATACCTTGCCAACTGTCTATATGAGTATTGTTACATTTTCACAAAAAAAAAGGAAAATGTTAATTTTATTTCCCCTTACCTCTTACAGAGACTGTTTTCTGTTACATCACTTTGGTTTACTTTAAAATATGTTGATGATACATGACCTTCTTTTTCTTAAATGCTCTCCACGTGCAGAAAAATTAAAATTAGTCACTAGAGAATTTGAATTAAACACCCTGTAGTGTCAAGAACTGATGTTCAAAATGACATTTTCAAGTCTTGGACTTTTGGTAAAAATTAAATTGTGTTCCACACGCTGATTAGGAAGCCAGGAGAGGAGCAGATCCACGCGGAGCCTACTCTGAAGGAAGGTGATAAAGTTACAAAGGAGGATGTAAAATCCTCTAATCCAGTTGACTAACACGTGAATTCCAAGGTCGGCTGGAGAAAGGGTCCTTCTGAGGGAAGCGTCGCCTTAAGCGGTTAGCCTGATTTCACCACTGAACCACTTGGTGACTCGGGCAAATCCTGGGGAGCTGGGCCATTCATCCTTTCTGTCGAAGACACAGATTCTACTTAAAATGCTAAAGTCGGAGCCTGGAGAAAGCACTCCTCAGAATGTCTCCCAGGTCTGAGCCTTAAGTCCTTTATATGAAGGACAATATGTAAAATTACTTTTTCATCCCCAGATTCCTCTGGGAAAGGTGGATATTATTAGGTTGATATTAGGAAAAGGCTTAGAGCTGTGTTAGTTCTGTGCACTTTGGAATCTGGCCTGTGTGCTCTGCAGCCCTGAGAACTTCTTGAGGCAACTTACTTGGCATTTAGGCTGTAAGAGGAACAGGATCCCGGAGCAGTCCCAACTCAGCTCCAGCACTACTTTCTCCCCTTTACAAAAAGATTTATTATTATTTTTGTTTGTGTGTCTGTGTCATTGTGAATGCATGTCACATGTGTGTATCCGAAGAGGGCGACAGAGTACCCGAAGCTGAAGTTACTGGGCGTGCTGAGCTGCCTGGTATAGGTGCGGGGGAGGGAGGGGTCAAACTTGGGTCCTCCAGAAGAGCAGCAAATGCTAACAGTGGAGCCATCTCTCCAGCCCCACAGGCGATATTCTTATAATTTACTCATTTAATCATCATATTAAGAGTTGCGTAATCAGGGGCTGGTGAGATGGTTCAGTATGTTAAGGCACACACTGTCAGCTGATGAACTGAGCTTGATCCTTGGGCACACATGGAAGAAGGAAGAACACTCAGCTCACTCGCAAGATTGTCCTCTGACCTCCACATGTGCGTAATGGCGTGCGCGCGCACACACACACACACACACACAAAATAAATTAATAAAAATCATAGAAAAATAAAAATAGAATTATATATCTAACTTTATATATATAAATTTATATAATTTATAGAAAAATTTAAAAGAATTATAGAATCAGATCATTTTATATTTTAAACTCCAAAATAAAGGGCATTAAGAATTTTTGGAAAAAACCTCAGGAAGCATTTTATTTTCTATGTTTATTAAAAGATCCGTATATAATACTTAAAAAGAATTAGCCAGATGGTGGTGTCACACGCCTTTATTTTTTTTATTTTTTTTTGGTTTTTCGAGACAGGGTTTCTCTGTGGTTTTGGAGCCTGTCCTGGAACTAGCTCTTGTAGACCAGGCTGGTCTCGAACTCACAGAGATCCGCCTGCCTCTGCCTCCCAAGTGCTGGGATTAAAGGCGTGCACCACCACCGCCCGGCTTTGTCGTACGCCTTTATTCCCAGCCTTTGGGAGGCAGAGGCAGGTGGATCTCTGAATCTGAAGCCAGCCTGGTCTACAGAGTGAGTTTCAGGGCAGCCATAGCAACACAGAGAAATCCTGTCTTGTAAACCACCCACCCTTAAAAGAAAATAAATACAAAATAAAAACGAATGGGTGCTGAGGGTCTAGCTCAGCTATAGAGAATTCTCTTTGCATGGGATGAGTCACTGAGTTTTTTCCTTCCCACCCAAAGTCATGTATAACACAGAAACAGATATGAAAGCTCAGACATTGAATTTAATGGAGTAATATACAGGATATAAATTAAATAGCATAAAACTTTTGTGGGGTTCAGAAACTCACCAACTGTATTAGCGACATTAATAAACTAATGTGCTTTGAAAAGAGCTACAGTATAGGTTTCTAGTCTGTCAGTGTCACCTCTCACCATTGCCTTTTGGGTTTGGGGAGTTGTGCTGTGCACTGGATATTTAACTAGATCTTTGCTGTCTACCCACGAGATCCAACTACCACCCTCTGCTCAGTTATGACAGCCCCAAGTGTCTCCGGCACTCCCAGAGTACCTTAGGGTGGAGGGAGAAGAGCACCCTGGGTTGAGAATGGCAACCGTGGATTGAAAAGCACCAGAGAAATAATTAGAGTTGGCAATATGTGTCTGCAGTGAGAAAAGCCCGTGGGAAAAGGTAGATGATGATTTATCACATCTGCTCCGTAGATACAGAGCAGTGGAGAGAAGGCCCTGGGCTGGGAATGACGGCTTATGCTTTAATGCCAGT
>NW_024543062.1:25040000-25312500 GCF_018167655.1 Microtus oregoni
TGGTGATGAGCATATGTGAGTGCAGTTCCTGCAGAGTCAGGGAGAGGGCACTGGATTCCCCCAGAGCTCAGTTACAGGTGGTTGTGAGCCTCCTGATGTGGGGTGCTAGAAATCAAACTTGGATTCTCTGCAGGATAATCACGTGTTCTTAAGCCATGAAGCCGTCTCTCCAGCTCCCTATATAGCTTGTCTGTCTGTCTGTCTATCTACCTATCTATCTATCTATCTATCTATCTATCATCTTTATCAACTCTATCTTTATTTTTTGTTTTTGAGTGTACCTCAGGCTATCCTGGCACTCACTCTGTAGACCAGGCTGGCCTCAAACTCAGAGATCCACCTGCTTCTGCCTCCCAAGTGCTGGGATTAAAGATGTGCACCACCACTGCCCAGCCATTTTATTTTTAAAAGAATCTGCTGAATTTTTCAGTTACTTTGCTTCTCTCCCTTTCCCTTCCTCCCTTTTTTCTTTCTTTCCTTTTCTTCCATTCCCACCCCTGTTCTTTGGTCTCTTGCTGCCCTGGTTTTAATTTCTCTGTCAGGAGGATGAGGGCTGCGCTAAAGCTGAGGAGTCTCTGTCAGGCGGCGCCCTTTGTGGGCCCCTGGGATGCCTAGGTCACTTTGATTATCTCACCCAGATTGAGTGCTGAGTTTCAGTCAGAGCAGAGTGCAAACGTGTGAGGAGGCTTATGATCACACGTAA
This sequence comes from Microtus oregoni, assembly GCF_018167655.1. Taxonomy (NCBI): domain Eukaryota; kingdom Metazoa; phylum Chordata; class Mammalia; order Rodentia; family Cricetidae; genus Microtus; species Microtus oregoni. Next base: position 25,040,704 of record NW_024543062.1, read on the forward strand.
GACCCGCTGCTTGGAGGCCAGTGACTAATCGAAACCTGGTAATCATTAAAAACCTTTGTGAATCGCTAATAAGCACGGGGGTTGAAGTCGCGTCCATCGAGAGCACACTAGAGGCAGTTTTGCTTTTGTAGCTTTCCAGCATGGCCACAGATAAGGACAATCTGTAAAGATGTTTATACATTTATCCCAGATGAGAATAGTTGCAGGGTTATTATCTGGTGTTGACATTTTATACCCTTTGATTTGGTTATCCTAATAAACTAAACTCGGTCGGGTTTAGCTCATTGGATGTGAACAAGTGACGGGAAACAAAGAGGGCAGAATATTCTAGAACATACCATGTGACAATAAAATAGGCCCTAACTGCAACAAATGATATTCATCTAACAACTGTGTGCTTCCTGTGCTTGCAAGGGAAGTCGGCGTCCAGTCGGCAAGACCCACCCTGATGCCATCAAGGCCTGGATTCAAGGATAGGTCACCTTGTGCCTGTCTAGACTCAGTGTTGGCCTCTGGCACAGGCTGCCTGGGGTTTCTCCTGCGCCATGACTTCTGAGTATTCTCAGTGTCAGGAGTGCCAGCACCATGCTGTTCTGGGTTCTGGGCCTGCCGAGAGGAAGTGGGGGTTTACAGGGATGGTTTCAGTATTTCTGTACTGTATGTACACGTGTGTATGTGTGTCTGTAAATCATGAGAGAAAGAACATGAAAGCTATAGGAATATTCTGATATTTTTTATATATACATGGGGGAAAGAGGAATGGGATCAATATAGGAATATCTTATATGTTCTATATATACACTTGTACATACTTAAGTAAAGAATAAAAACGAGGGAATGGGAGAATTACTGGAAAATCTTATTTCTTGGGTAGGAGGATGGACAAGCTTGAAGTCATAGCTGAAAGGGCTTCATCCGACCCCATCACTGTGGAGGGCGGTCTTGTCGTGCCCGCCTCTAAGCGGCCCCTTCCTCCCAAATCAAAGCGAACTTGCCATCCCTCTCCTCCTGCTTGCCTCCTCGTCCTCCTCTTCAGTGGAGAATGGATCCCTTATACCACCACGCCCAGCCTAAATCTGCTTCCTTGATAAAAAGTCCAGCCTAAAGGGGGTGTGTCCATGTCTTCCAGGTTTTTGGGTTTTGTTGGGGGCACTTTTTAATCCTTTAACAATGAGGGTTTTTTTTTTTTTTTTCCTGCACCATCTAACCGCTGACCACGAGAAGGCCGTAGATGCTGTGGGTGACAGGGCACCGGTCAGCACTGCTGTCTGAAGTCAGGCCTCTCTGCTTTGCTGGGCAGGAGCATAGACACGAGTCTTCACACATTCACTTTTCGTGCTCAGGAAAACTTGAAAACCAGTTTTGAAGATCAAATGGGTTGCTGACTTGCTGAGCCCCCTAGTAAGGGTCAGGAAGTCCAGTTCTTTGATCAGCATCATTCCAAGAAACAAAGGCATTAAACCCTAAAACAGGAATCCTTAGGCCAGTCCCTGGAACGGAATGTGTTTGGCTCTGTCAGAAGGCTTCCTGCGGTGTCCTGCTCTGCCTTTGCCAAGGGCAGTGCTCGGGCGGGCTGGCGCTGGTGGACTGGAGGGACCTGGTTTCCGAGCGGTGAGGGGGCTGTAGGAGCAAATGAGAAAGGTGAACCCATTAACATGCAGCCTGTTTGGGACCTGCTCCTCACACTGCCCTGCAGGTGGGCTGATGGAGGAGATAGATCTTACTGCCATTTTCCATTGTTTGCAGACTTGAGATGTAGCTGGCTTCATGCTGTTCCTGTATGGCCATGTAGCCTCCAGTTTCTCATTAACAGATTGATCTTATATCATAGATCTATGTTTAGATTGTTCTTCCTTTCTCTCTGCATGTGTCATGTATGTGAGTGTGCTTGCCTAGATGTGTGCATGGGTCTCCCTCACTTCCCTCCACTTTGTAGTTTGAAGCAGGGTCTCTCACTGAACCTGGGGCTCATCAACCTGGCTAGCGGCAAGCCCTTAGGGTCCCCCAGATGAGCCTTTCCAGTGCTGGGTTTATAGTTGTTTATGTGGGTTTGGGGATTTTAACTGGGGTCTTCATGCTTGCTCAGCAGGGACTTCACCGACTGAGTCTTCTCCCCAGCCCAACTTTGCCATTTGTGTGTGTGTATATATATATATATATATATATATATATATATATATATATATATATTTGTTTTTGAGTAAAAGAAGTTCTGTTGAGTTGGGAATGGAGCTTGGGTGGGAACGCAGGGCTTATTTATCTTTTATCAGGTTCTGGGTTCAGTCCCTGAGCACTGACACGAAGTTCTGTTGTTGAGTAACTTGTACCAAGAAACCCTTCTTCACTCAGATGTATTATGCCCATCCCGGCCCTTTTTAAAAGTAAAGCATTGGCATTTCCTGATAGCATGTCTCTTGACAGAAGGTTTCAAGTGCCTGAGTGGATAGCAATCGGGCAAATCGGCTGGCGTCTAACGCAGGTGTTGGCACCTACTGGCGGGCAATTGAGAGTGCTGTGTTCTCTTCATTTCCGGGTTTCTAGGTGAATGCCAAACTCCCCATTGGGACCCCAGACTACATGGCTCCCGAAGTACTGACCGTGATGAATGAGGACCGGAGAGGCACCTACGGCCTGGAATGTGACTGGTGGTCGGTGGGAGTGGTCGCCTATGAGATGGTTTACGGGAGAACCCCATTCACAGAGGGAACCTCTGCCCGCACCTTCAGCAACATCATGAACTTTCAGGTGAAGGCTCGTTAGAATCACGTGTAGACAGCACAGCTCTGATTTTGTGCTGAACCGTCCACTGGGCTCGCTCTTCACAGCAGCTTCTGGAATCGCAGCTGTCAATCATCGTAAGGGCACCTCAGCATTTTCGGTAGCACTAAAAACGGAAGATGGCTGCCGTTTTAATTCCATCTTTTTATTGGTCTTGAAATACATCTTGAGTTCACTGTTGTTCAATGCGCCTGAGTGTGGCTCAATGAGCGAGCTTTTTAGTGCCCTTCTTTTTCAAACAACCCCGGAAGGTAGGCATTACCACCTCACACACTGACGAAGAAACCAAACAGGACAGGCTGAGCACAACACCGGCTGTTCGGCTCGGTAGCTCATGATTCTCAAGTGGGGAAGAAGGAAGCGGATAAATTAGAATTGAAGCAACGCACTTGTGTGTATACACACACACGTGTATAATGTAGAATTAAAACCACGTCCTAATACGTATACTTAGATTCCATTAAGCCCATTTCTAAAGGACATGATGAACCCATTTTTCAGTTTCAGCTTCAAGGAGAAAAGAGGCCTCATTCCTTTGGATTTCGTTTCTCATTCAATTTTCATTTTCCTGGAATGGTTGATACATATACTTTTTTTAATGTACGAATGCTGTTACTGAGGCTTCTCTTGAGTTGAAATTTCCCTCTAGATAACTCTTTGAGCTCATTTCCATCATTCATTTTGGTTTGCTTGCTCAGTAATGCAGGCTTTGACAGAATTGTACTCAGTACTGTGGGGTACCAGGTCAGCAGTGATGAGCAGGGCACCATATTCACCTTCTCTCCCCATCGTCCCTCAGAAACCAAAGCAGACCACATGCTGGCTGGGTGGAGGCAGGTAGATCCTTGATGCCCGTCTGGACTTAATGATAACCCTGTTTCAAAAAACCAAAAGTGAGCAAGAAAGGGTGGAGTCTAGAGGGAGCGTGCAGAAGGAGAGTAGCCGGGGAGAGCTGGGGGCGGTGCTGGCGGAGGGAGCTCTAGGCCGAGAGAACAGCATGAGATGGTACAGGAAGCCTGAAATAGCTCGTCACTGTTGGACAGCAGAGAGAGAGATGGGTGTCTGTGAGACTGGACGAGAGAGGGAAGCTACAGGTCAAGCCACGAAGGACATTGAACCCCAACAAAAGAACTAGGCCTATTGATGTGTGTAGGCCACTTATTTCAGGAACATGCCTTTGGTCTAAAGTTATGAGGGCACAAAACTTTATTTTAAAAGAGAATGAAAAGAACTTATGTATGAGAAATTTTCTCTTTGCTTCAGGACATAAACTGAATCACTGCTAAGGAAATAATTCTTTTTTTTTTTGAACAGCGGTTTTTGAAGTTTCCAGAAGACCCAAAAGTTAGCAGTGAGTTCCTGGATCTGATTCAGAGTTTGCTGTGTGGCCAGAAGGAGAGACTGACGTTTGAGGGTCTCTGCTGCCACCCCTTCTTTGCCAGCACTGACTGGAATAACATTCGTAACTGTAAGTAGAGCATGCTCCTTCAGCTTGGGTTTGGGATAGAGAAGTATTGCAAGGAGTCTGAAATTGATGGAAAGGCTCGAATTATTTACAGCCATAGAAAGAGCTATTGGCGCAACTGTCTTTGAGCAGTAATCGTCAGTCTGCATGGAAGTGGTCGCTTACCAAGCTCTGTCTCTCCGTGGCCTTCAGAAAATTTCTAGTTAGAGGTGCAAATGGTGGCATTCAAAGGTTGTCCCTTGGTTTGACAATTTCTTCCCAGAGAAAACTGACATCCTCAGAATAGGAAACAGACGCAGAGTTCGTGCAGCTGGGACTCTGTATAGGGCCAAGCCTGGTATGGAACCATAAACAGCTGGCTTCCCTCTGTGCTCACAAGCGTGTAAAATCTGTACTGCATACATCCAGGGACTCAGCCACACCTCACTGTATAATCAGAGTATACACCGAATCAATTCATTAAGAGCAAGGATCCAATTTATTATCAATAGCACCAAGAAGCATGTTTGTTTATTTATCTGTGTGTGTCATTGATTGAAGGTGACCACATGACCTGGCCCAGGGATAGCATAGATTAGAGTGGCAGCATTGGCTGTGTTTATTTTGGTGCTGATGGGAGGTGGGGAATTGGGAGCTGTTTTTAGGTATCGAGTCTGAGCTTCTAATTGGAGCTGTGCTGATTACAGGTTGAACATCCCTAATCAAAAACAAAAACAAAGAAAAAAGACCAAAACCAACAAAACCAAAAACCAAAATACTCCAAAATCTGAAACTTTTTGAGCACCAATATGGTATCCCAAATGGAAATTCCATGTGCACCTTCATGAGGGTTTGCATTAAATATGTAAAATTACCTCTGGCTATGTGTGTAGGCCATATATGAGATCTACTCTTGGACATGGGCCCCAACCTCGTGGTATCTCGTGCAGTCTAGATGTTAACATTCTAAGCTCAGAGCAGTCTGTTCTAGTGTAGGAACAGGGATGTGTGCGCCCTTACTCTGGGGTGGAGGAGTAGGGTTGTGTGTGCCCTTACTCTGAGGTGGAGAAAGAGGGATGTGTGCGCCCTTACTCTGAGGTGGAGAAAGAGGGATGTGTGCGCCTTTACTCTGAGGTGGAGGAGTGGTCGGCATGTCGACTTTTTTCCATTGCTGTGATAAAATACTCAACTTCAAGGAGAAAGGGTTTATTCTGCTCACCGTTCAAGGGTGCAGACCAGCTTGGTGGCAAAATCAGAGGACAAGAACTTGAAGCAGCGGGTCGTGGTCATTTCACATTCCTCCCTGCACCCATATGGCTCAGGCTCCCACCCAGGGAGTAGTGCTGCCCATGGTCGGCAGGTCTTGACACTCCGGTTAACACTAACTAGGAAACTCCCACAGGTGTGCCGAGGGTCCCTTCTCTCAAGTGAGTCTAGATTCTGTTAAGTTGACAGAACTATCACTGTTGGGATCCAGCTTGTGAATCAAAAGCCATGGTGATTGTTTCTCTAACTGCCTGCTGAGGTATTTTTGGAGACTGTATTTCTTTGAGACAGGGTTCTTCTGTGCAACCCTGGCTGTCCTGAAACTCACTCTGTAGACCGGGCTGGCCTTGAACTCACAAAGATCCACCTGCCTCTGCCTCACAAGTGCTGGAACTAAAACTAAAGGCATGTGCCACCACTGCCAGGCCTAGAATGCTTTTTTTCTTCTAATTTTAGTTTTTCAAGACAGGTTTCTCTGTGTGGCTTTGGAGCCGGTCCTGGAACTAGCTCTGTAGATCAGACTGGCCTTGAACTCACAGAGATCCGCCTGCCTCTGGCTCCCCAAGTGCTGGGATTAAAGATGTGAGCCTGAGCCGCCACTGCCTGGCTTCTAATTTTTTTTTTTTTTAGTTTTTCGAGACAGGATTTCTCTGTGTAGCCATGGCCGTCTTGGATCCCAGCATGCACCACCACACCTGGTGATCCACCGTATCTCTGTAAATCCTTCCTGACAGGTTTTCGGGTGTTAGCCTTCGGTTGTCATGATGAAAGCTGAGAAAGTGGGAAAGAGGGCTGGAGGGATGGCTCAGCAGTTAAGAGCATTGCCTGCTCTTCCAGAGGTCCTGAGTTCGGTTTCCGGCGGCCACATGGTGGCTCACAACCATCTGTGGTGAGGTCTGGTGCCCTCTTCTGGCCTGCAGGCATGCATGTAGAGGGAGTATTGTATACATAATAAATACATAAATATTTAAAAAAAAAAAAAAGAAAGTGGGAAAGAGTTTATGGTCTTCAGAGGTTTCAGGCCATGGTCTCTTGCTCTGCTGCTTTGAGCCTGTGGTGGGAGGTGTCACGTCAAGGTGGGTGGGAATGAAGAAGAGGAGCTAAGGAAGGACCTGTGTCTGTATACCCCCTTCAGGGTCATGTGACCTCACTTCTACCCACGAGGCCCTACCTACAAAGGTGCCACCACCTCCCCAGAGTGCCACAGTGTAATGACCAAGCTTTCAACACATGGCCTTTAAAGAGGGGCATTTACAGCCCAAACCATAGCATTCTGGTAGTCACACCTGTTTGTTTTTCTGGTATCCAGTCAATTCCCACCAAATTTCCAAAGGTGAGACTTTTTAATCAGTAATATATTTTCATTCTTTCCATGAATAGTTTTAGAAAGATTTGATAGAGTATCCTTTAGATGCTATTCAAGCACTTAATCTTTTCTTGTCTTGCCTTTTTATCTCATCTTCTTGAACAAGCAGTTAATGTTTTATGCATGAGCTTGCTAATTATGCCCAACAACGCATTTCCACTTAGGTGAGTTGGTGAATGGCGCTTAATTATCTGAGTAACTTTATTTTGTGTTTTGGTGGGGCTTAAGGTTGTTTTTGCTATGAGAGTTTGCCCTCTCTGCTGCGGGGGTGGGGTGGGGTAGGCGGTGACTCCAGGGACAGTCCCCCTCCCTCTTGGATACCCAAATCTGAGACTGCCCAATCTCATCTTTATATAAGTTGACGCGTCATTTGCATATACTGGATTAGCACCCTCTTGTGTCTCAAGTTATACTTGGATGACCTCTAACACCTGACAGGAAATGCCCCGAATAGTTCCTGTGCTGTGTTGTTCAGGGCATCAGTGACCAGAAGCAGCAGTAAGGTGTGCTCAGCATAGCCACGGTTTCCCTCCAGTACTTTTCAAAAACGGTTTTATTTTCTTTTTAATTATGTATGTATGTCAGCCCCAGGAGAGCCCATGCTCTCGCTGGTGTCCGTGGTCACTGGCGCTGGCACATGTGTGCACAGACACTACAAAACAATATAAACCTTAATACTTTTATTTACTGCCAGCTCCCAGTGTAGTAAATGGATCAAAAAACTCACAAAATAAGTTTGCTTAAATAAAGAAATCCTTTTCGTCTCGATCAACCTGTGTTTTGTGCTCTCGGACTTTCAGAAAAGTTGCAGAGTTGGCACAGTGTCTCCGGCCCTTTCACCTCCTTGCCCCTGATGCAGAGAGCTCTTCCAGAACAGCGGCTCACTTGTCAGAACCCAGACTAAATTCTTCTTATCATACTATTACTTAAGCTTGAGACTTTTCACAGATTTCACCAGTTTTTCCAAGGAGGGTCCCTCTTCTGTTACGGCCCGTGCACAGGACGGTGTTTGGATGTTACTAGTCAGTTTAGGTAGCTCAGCTGCTGCCGGCATCCTCATTCTGTTCGAGGTTTGGTAGTGCCTGGGGGTCCTGACCATGCGGAGAGGTACGGTCTTCATCCAGCGTCTGCTGGAGGTTTTTCTCTTTTTTCTCTGTGTGTTTGCAATCAGCTCAGGCCTTGTGAATCAGAACATTGCTGTACTCCAAGTGATTTGAGCTGTTTTCTAACATGAATTATGCTTTTGTCCAATTCTGTTTCTCACAAACACATGCGGGATGACTCTCATCAGCCCAGAACCCTGGCTGTCATCAGGCTTCCCAAGTTCATGGTCACCACTTCAATGCCTTATGATTCCTGGCTGTTGAACACTTCCGCTCCCACAACATGATATTGTCCCTTGATGAAGGCGACATTAGCCTCTCTGCTGCTTCGCCCCTAATTCTTCTTTTTCTTATTGTAACCAATGAAAGAAAGTACTGCTTAACACAGCAGGTAATAATCGTCGAAGACGCATTATCTCGAGAGGTGGTCCTGGCAGGATACAGAAATGTGATTTAAGAAGGGTCCCGGCAGCTGATGACGGACAGAACAGGGAGTGGCAGCGAGGGAAGCAAGGACTCTCTTCTGCTTTGCGTCTGAGGCCGGACAGAGTATCCTTGCCCTCCCAGGTCCTGCCCCTTGCAGTTGTTGTGGGCAATAGCACGTGACTTGTGAATCTGACCTAGTTCAGGGGTTTTTATTCTCCCAGCAAATGACGACCCTGTGAGGCGTTTTAACTGCCACACTGCTGGGTGTCCAGGCTCCCATTACTCCGGTCTTCCCTTCCCAGTCTTCTGCAGGGTTGTATTTTCCACTGCTTATTATTGTCATTACTTCAGGGCCGCACTCCAGGGGCTCCTGAACCCTAACAGCTGCCCCGGGCAGAGGAGGTCCAATTTTTCAGATTCAGTCTTAACCCGACTTGATTTTTCTAGAGTCCTGGGAGCCAGCCAGAGCTCTCCACTTCCATGCTGCTGGTGTTCCCTGACATCTGTCCTCACCTAGCGTTGGGAAGGGTTTGTTGCCTGGCATTTTCTCAGAGCACATCTTTTAAAATGTTTTTTCCCAGTGGAACTGACACCCTGACACTTTCCACCCAAGGCCTTGTGTCTCAAGGACGGCGTAAATGCGAGAGATGAGCGTGAGCTCTCTCCTGAGTGTTTCCGGCTAACGTCCTGGAGAAGCAGCGTTGTTGGTTATCACTCCCGACACAGGCCTTTCTCTCCAGTCATCTTCTCTCACTGTCTGCAACAGGAAGCGAACTGCCAAGTTCTGGTTTTCCAGGTCTGCAGCATTTGTTAGCAGAGAATGCACTTTGTTTTGATCCAGCAGTGACGCTGTGGTGAGCCCATGCTGGTGGCACACTGAGATCTTCCAAATAGATGTCTCTTGCCCTGCCCTCCCTGGTCCTGGGCAGCTGGTAGTTAGACTGTAAGCATTTGGTCGCATGACTGTACGCCTGTGTGATGGGTGGGTGCATCTGGTTGAGCAGGAGGGATTCGGTACTTGCTCATGGCTAAGTGATGGTATCGAAAAGTCTCGTGTATAAAGCGAGTGGTACCATATCGCGTCTTCTGTTTAAAACTGCAGTCCATTAGCAGTGTTGCCTGCATTTATTCTATCTCAGCATAAGGGATTCTAACATATGACACGGTATTGTTTCAAAACCCTTCGGTTTTAGATCCATCTTAGAGATGTGGATAATACCGTAACTTATTCAAGATCATTGGATGACTGTGGGATTTGTGTCAAAATCCATGTGATTCAAAACCAGTGCCCTTTCTGCAATCCTACGCTTGCTCTTGGGTGAGCCATTTCAGTAATCAGTAATGGTTACGTTAGTGATGGCGGCAAATGGCAAATCATGCTGCACTTGAGAGTGGGCCGCTTAGCCTTTGGGTGCATTTGAGAATGTTTGGAGTTGAAGTGACTTTAGAAGTTGTGAGATTCAGTTTGGCATCTGAGTATCTGCAGTGTACAAGGTGCTGTATCAGGTCCTCAGCCCTGCATGAGCAAATCTGAATGTGGTCCTGCCTGCATGGAGCTTGGAATCTTGGATAAGCTTGAATAGAACTGTGGTCCTGAAGAGCTGTTAGCCCTAAGGTTTCCTGCTCTGCCCGTTTCCTCACTGGGTTACTGAACCACCTATGCCTGACCTTAGACAAAACACAGACCTGGAGACCCTGCTGCACTTACAGTGATCCCTCTTGTCTCAGAGCTAACCTGGGAAAGGACATTGGGCTGATGCATTGCTTTTAAAATTAGGATTTGTAGTCTCAGGAGCATTATGTTTCTTTAGAGCAGGCTCTCCCAACTTTGGCACGGCTGACACTTGGGGCCAGATGTTTTTTTTTGTTGTGGGTCTGCTGTGTGAGTTACAGCGTGCCTCTCATTGTTCCTGTTCTTCGACACACTGTCATTTAGCATCTCCCTTCTGCAGCTGTGATACTTAAAAAGCATCTTCAGACATTGCTCATGGTCCCTTGGGGGAAAACTGCAGGGACACAGTTGCCCCAGTTGAGAATATCTTTCAGGAGGAAGAACAACATTCCACTAATATTAATCCCCCAAGACTGATACTGCTAATAAGGCCGGAGCTGTTGTCAGAGGTCTGTAGGACTTTTCTTCCTGGGTGTGGTCCATGGACCGATAGCATTGTCATCGCCTGGGAGCTTGTTAGAGATGCGGAGACTCGGTCCTAAGTCAGAAGCTGCTTTTTAATAAGATCCCTCGGTGATTCCTGTGCATGTTAGAGTTTATGAAGCTATGGAGGAGGAGAAAAATTAGATGTGTCAGACTTAGCATTTCTTGCTCAACTTTGTGAGTCTTCCTTGTTTTGACTTCTGGTCTCAGGATGAGATGAGACTGTCTGTTTTCTGGTTTAAAGAGAATCGTTGGCTTAATTAAAAAAATAATTACATTTGTTTATTTACGTAAGTGGGGGGGGGTTAGGAAGGGGATGAGAGGACATCTGGTGGGAGCCGGTGCCTTCCTTTCGCCTCATGGATCCTGGGAATCAAGCTCAGGTCACCAGGCTTGGCAGTAAGCAGCAAGCGCCTTTGCCTGCTAAACCATCTCAGCGGCCCGGGATTGTTGGATTTTATGCTATAGCTTTGAGGAATGAACGTTTTCTCTCAGATAGACTTTGCATCCTTGAAGATGATGCTGTACCTTTTCTTCATCTCTAGCAAAAGGAAATTTGCTTCTTTCTCCCACTTACTGGTGTCTCACTCCCTATTAGTAAGGGAGGCTATGTTCCCTTCGTTAGTGCTTCTTAGGCAAGCGTTCTATTGGAATGCTAGGGACCCACTATGTTCCAGGGTTCTACAAAGCACAGCGTGTATCTTATTGCCCCTTTTGCTCCTCCCTCGACCCCCAAAGAGTCATTTAATTCCTAGGATTAATTCCACAGTACACATGACGACACAGGGTCTTGAAGACGTGAGATCTTAGTGAAGGTCACGGATCGTGTAGCTGTCAGTGCTAGGTGTTGAATTCAGGTCCTTCCTATTCTAGCCTTTTTACTTTTATTTTCTATTGTTAATGAGGGCTGTTTATTGTTGTTGTTGCTACTGTTTTTAAGATAGGGTCTTACTGTGCAGTCTATGCTCTCCTCAAATTTATGATCCTCCTACCTCAGTCTTCCAGGTCCTGGGATTGTAATTATGTACATACCATCATTCTATCTAAAATGCCACCAAATAAAACATATCTCTTTAGCTTTTATTTATTTTGAGAATGCTGGAATGGTGGACGTTTTGAGCAGTATGGGGTGGGGGGCTGAAAATGTGGCTAAGTAGTTAGGAAAACTTGTTGCTCTTGCAGCGAACCTGGGTTAGGTTCCAAGTGCCCATATGGTAGCTCAGAATTGTCTTTAACTTAACTCAAGTTCCAGGAGGTCTGACCCCCTCTTCCTATGTCCTTGGACACCAGGCATGCATGTGATATACGTACATACATGCAGGCAAAACACTCATAAACGTAAGATAAAAATAAATCTAAGAAAAAAAAATCTCGGGCCTGGAGAGATGGCTCAGAGGTTAAAAGCACTGACTGCTCTTCCAAAGGTCCTGAGTTTAATTCCCAGCACCCACATGGTGGCTCACAACCATCTGTAATGAGATTTGGTGCCCTCTTTTGATGTGCTGGCATACATGCAGGCAAAACACTGTACACATAATAAATAAATAAATTTAAAAAAATCTCAAAAAACTAATTGATACAGACAGTCGTAGGGTCAATAATGCCTCCTATCTTGTGTCTAGTCGCTTCTTTGTGAGTTTCTCATGTAACTTTCTGGAGCGTGCTGTAATGTGATATAAAATATCATCACCTCCTGGACTTCAGGTGGCATCTTTGTTCTCCTTCCTAATAATTTAGGTGTTCAGCTGGATGGTGATGGTGCACACCTTCAATCCTGGCATTCCAGGGGCAGAGGCAGGTAGATCTCTGTATTAGACCAGTCTGGTTTACAGAGTGAGATCCAGGATAGCCAGGGCCACACGCTGAAACCCTGTCTTGAAACAAAACAAAGCAAAACCAGAAACAACCAACCAAACCAACAAAATTTAGGCGTTCTTCATGGCAGGCTATTTTCATGTATCATTGAAAAGAAGAAAGCCAAGCCTTTATAAGACCACTTCTCTGCCACTGATTTCTTGTCTTCCTCTCAAATAAAATTCCCTTATAGTTTTAACACTTGTCTTCCATTTCTGTGCTTCTGCGTTTTGCCTGTAGGATAGCATTGTCTCTATGTTGTGATGTGATCGCTCCTGTGGTTTCAGCCTCTTTAAAAACTGCTGGGTTCTGAGTTCCCATTGCCTGAGCCAGGTATCTGGCAATGTTTTGTTTTGCCACTACTAGGAGGAGTACAGTGGTGGACTTCTTTGTTAGGCATGGTTAATGCTGAAATGTGACCCTTGCCAGTCTTCTAGTTTGTGTAGGGACAAGAGGAAGAAGGGAAGAAAGGGAGAGGAACTGAGGCCCCCTGGGTATCAGCAGCTGGGATGGGGAGGGCTGCTGTAAGCGCTCCAGGAACCTAGCTGGGCAGAAGGTGGAGAAGGAGTGAAGAGATGCAGACTAGCCTCTTAGGGACTATGCGGGAATGTTTATGCGTCTCTTGGGGGCTGTTATGTTTTTAGAGGGTAAGTGGTTAAGAGAAAAAATAGGCTAAAGGGAGCTAAATGCTTATGAATTAAGATTATAGGTCTTTTCTCCTCTAGCGTGAGCTTGGAGGCCGCATCCAGAGATATTAAAAGTATATATCCTATGTTATAAATGGAGACAACTTATTCTAGAGACAACTGCAGTATTAAGATGGAGTGGGTGCAGCGATCTGGGTGAAGGGGGTGTCTGGTTCAGGAAATACAGCACTGGTTCGGATTAAAAGAGAGGAATTCTCGGCGTGTTGCTGAGGATGATCTGGGAGTCTTAGCTTTCAGGTGACCTACGTAAGAAGAGTTACATGATCCAATAGAGTCCTACTTCATGAAGAGTACAAGCCTAGAGTGGTTTGTTCTTCAACAACTTGGTTTTCCAAATATTGACCTTTGGGGATTTCCCCCCTTGGATTTCCTATAAAGCCCCTGTGATAAGATGGACCGCATCCCTCCAAAGGGCACCCCTTTGTCTGTCTGCCTTTGACTGTGCCTCTCATCCCGAGCTAGTGATACAGCACCAGATTTCAATGTGACCAGTTCTAAAGGAGATAGAAGATAATGCTCTTCCATGGAGAAGATGGGAGGTGGGAATAGATTTGTCAGGGAACCTAGAAGTTGGAGGCCTCCATCATTCAGCTCTCGGTTGCTGAAGGCCTTTCATAAACAAGCGAGCATGGAAATGATTTGGCTAACGATTCAAAATTATATTAAACATCTGGGACTTTGTTCAGCAGCCAACTTTCCAATCAATTCTATGAAGTGCGTTGATTGCATTTACGCTCAGTTTCTGAGGGTGAGGGTTGGATGGAACTCAAGGGTACTGTTGGCGGGAGTCACATGACATGACAGCGTGAGGACAAAGTAGAAGGCACAGGTGGCCCATGACTAAGGGTTTGTGAATGGTTTCCAGCGTGTTACTTCAGAGAAAATAAATGTGGCCAGTTCTAGGCACCCTGGTAGTGGATCCTCAACTGCAGCCCCTATAGTTTGGGACCAGAGACAGCCCTTCCTGACTTCCAAAGGAACATATGCAAAAGACTGACCCTTGGAGATGTTAGTGTTCAGTGGCCTTTGATGCTGATGGATTTACCTGTCCTACAGAAGACTGGTAAACTTTGCTTCATCGGTGGGTTGGCCTTGCTGCAAAGGCGTCTGGGAGCAAGGACAAGAATGCCCAATGGATTGAGTGCCTGCCAAGTCTGGATGCAGGTATGGAGAAGAGCAGGTGCTGAACTGGGATCTTGCAGGGCACATAGCCCTACCTCCGAGTGAAACATGGAGGGGCGAGTGAGAAGGAGACTGGTGTGTTTGTCTAATACTTCCACCTTGCAGGAAGAAATGGGTGGAGTCGGAGCTCCCTGGCCGGGGCGGGGTAGAGAATAGAAGATCTCCCAGGGGCTGGACACAGCTTTGTTGAGCAGTAATAGACGTACTTGTTCAGTTTAAACTTTGTTATGCATTTAGACCTGTGAAGTCACTACCAGGTTTTTTGTTTTGTTTTTGTTTTTTCGAGACAGGGTTTCTCTGTAGCTTTGGAGCCTGTCCTGGAACTCCCTTTGTAGACCAGGCTGGCCTCGAACTCACAGAGATCCACCTGCCTCTGCCTCCCGAGTGCTGGGATTACAGGCGTGCGCCACCACCGCCACTACCAGGTTTGAGAAAACAAACACGCCTGTCATTCCAAAACTTTATGTGCCCTGTGACTCTCCCTTCCATCCTCCCATCCCTTCCTTTGTCCCCAGAAACAACAGAACCAATTCCAAGCGTGGGTAGTTTAGTTTGTATTTTCTTTCTATTTCTTTTTTAAGACAAAGTTCTCTGTAGCCCAGATTGTCTTGGAACCCCCTCTGAAGACCAGGCTGGCCTGGAATACACTGAGATCTACCTACCTCTGCTTCCTAAGTGCTGGAATTAAAGGCATGAGCCATCACCACCTGGTTTGTTTGTATTTTCTAGAGTTCGTGTGCACTGAATCACACAGTGTGTACTGTCAGCACTCTCTTCTCCGAAGGTCCTCCCTGCTGAATGATGCATGAGTCATAGTTCATGGCTTTTTATTGTCACCGAGGGTCTGTTGGTTATCTCACCACCTGCTAGTGAGCGATTGGGTTGTCTCCAGTTTTTGGCCCCTTGAAATCAGATTGCTCTTATCACATGGGCACCAGCCTGCAGACGCATGCATTCATTTCTCTGGACTAAAGTAGGTATGGAACAGCAATACGGTCATATGGTAGGCACATTTAACTTTGAAAGAGGACACCAACCTTTTCCACAGTGGTTACCCATTTTCCATCCTCGGCAACAGTGCCTGTGAGACTCCCTGATATTCTGAACGGCCAGATCCAGAGTCATTTGTATCTTGGGAAATAGCCAGCTGTGGAGTTTAGATAGGCTTAAGAAGTCTCCCCCATACCCCTGACTTAAAAAGTTTATAAGATCTGGGGAGCTGGCTCACCTGGTAGAGTGCAGGCAGGAGAACCTGAGTTTGGATCTCAGCTGGTTGTAAAGAGTCAGACTTGGTATGCTGCAGCAATCCCAATGTTGGAAGGTGGAGACAGGAGGGTCTGTTTCAAAACCTAAGGTATAGATTGATCAAGGAAGACACATGACATTGACCTTTGGTTGTGCACATGCACACATATGCACACACACACACACACACACACAACACACATGAGCTCTTCTGAGTATTCATATGTATATATATTCGTGACATTGGCTTGGCAAAGAAGCTGTGTCGTTGTCCTTTGGATATGCCCACAGTCTGGATTTGTCTCCCTTACCTCAGTAGGGGGTGAGGTTTGGTACTTACTCTTCTGGTTCCTGTAAACTGGAACATTAACTCTGCCGGCCTAGCCTAGAACAATCAACAAGACCGCAATATTTCAAAACACACCAAATGCATAAAACTTTGAGTGCACAATGATGCCGAGGCCCCAGCATCACTACCCTGATGTCATTAAGTACAGAGAGCCAAGCGTCCACCTTATCCGAGCCTGTGACGGGGCACCCAAACTGTTGATGTGTAATCCCTGTGGGCTGAGGGAGGGAGTCTGAAAGCCTCCTTTTGGCAGCCACGTAGGAAGTAACGGCTCAGAGACAACGATCCATGAGGTGAATGACTGAAGAGAACATTCTGGTGGGGGAATCAGGGTGATATCAAATTCAGGGATCAGTTTTTACATCACAAG
Source organism: Microtus oregoni (assembly GCF_018167655.1). Taxonomy (NCBI): domain Eukaryota; kingdom Metazoa; phylum Chordata; class Mammalia; order Rodentia; family Cricetidae; genus Microtus; species Microtus oregoni. Next base: position 25,056,949 of record NW_024543062.1, read on the forward strand.
AAGTGAGGTCAGGTGATAGCCAGTTGACACCCCATCCTGGGTGATGCTCATAAAAAAAAAAACACACGAACATCCAGAAGGCCCTGGGTTTATCTGCCAACCTACCAGAAACACAGGGGAACAGGGGATAGACATGTTACATGGCGCTCCAAGGAAAGTGTCAGCCAAGTCCAGAATGTGAGAAATTCTGCAAAGTTCCTTAATCAAATAATTTCCTTCCTTCCTTCCTTCCTTCCTTCCTTCCTTCCTTCTTTCCTTCCCTTCCTCCCTCCTTCCCTCCCTCCCTCTCTCCCTCCCTTCCTTTTTTTCTTGGAAGAAGAATGTTCAGGTAAAAAGAGACATCTGCTTGCTGGTTTCTGATTTAAACCAAGAGGCATCTTTTGGGACATGAGGGAAAATTGAGCATAGGCGTGGGTGTAGAGGGGACAGTTGTCTCAGTGAGTGTGGTGTTGACCCTGTGGTTATTGTCTTTTTTTAATCTTTAACCTTTTTTTTACATTTGTGTGTGTATATGCATGCGCGTACACGCGTGTGTGTGTGTGTCCCACAGTGCACATGTAAAGGTCAAAGGATAGCTTCTGAGAGTTGGCTCTCTTTCTCCACCACGAGGGTTCTGGTTGTTGGCCCCCATGGCGTGTGCCTCACCTGCTACCACTGCACGGGCCCAGGTTATGTTTCTTCTAAGGTCCTTATCTAGGACTGGTGAAGGGGTCAGCAGGGAAGAATACCCTCTGGAGTGCACATGGTGGAAGGAGACCAACTCCTGAGAGTTGTCCTCTGACCTCCACACCTGTCTCTTGTGCACTCACATACATGCCCACATGTATGGAGTAACCACAGCATTCTTTAAAAGTCCTGATCTGTAGAGCAGTAGTTTCCGATTGGTAGTGGACATGGCAGTATTCGAGACATTCTTGATGAGCTGGGGGTGCTGTTGTGGGTAGGTACCAAGGATGTTATTGCTGGACACTACAACTGTGCCAACCCCATCAACAGGTGCCGTCTGGGGTCAGCAGACAGGCTACGTGAGGCTGTGTGGGATGACTGATAGTGGGAGCTGCGGAGGGTGGACATGTGAGGGGTTCGTTTACTTCTTACTCTAGGGTGTGAAAATGTTGGTTTATAATAAACATTTAAGAATAAAAAACTTTAGCCATGTATGGTGGTGCATACCTTTAAACCTAGCAGGGCGATGAGGCAGGCATTGAGTTCAGGCCAGCCGGGGCTACAGAGTGAAACCCTATAAAAACAAACAAACAAACAAAAACCCTCAAGTGTTGGGTAAGCAGGTACCGAAGCAAAGAGGACAGCAAAGCCTGAAGCCCATCTGTGCTTGTGAATGTGGGTGACTCAGGGGAAAGTGTTGGAAGTGGAGATAGCTGGGGTCCGAGGTCACAGACGCCAGGGCGTGGAAGCTGTGAAAGCCCTCCCTCCCTTCTTCTGAAGTGTGTCCTGATGGGCATCACCTGATGGAAACACTCCAAACCCAGACCTGCAGAGAAGCGCAGTCATGGCTCTTTTAACTGGAATGTTCCTCTCTTGAGTATTTCTAGCCTAATGTAGGTGGCTCACAGATTGCTGAATACCTAGCCAAGGGGGAGGGAGAAAAAGTCAATCTATAGAGAAGAAATCCGGTTCAGTTTCACCCTGGGGGAGGGGGATGCATCTCTAACTGTATAAGCGTTTGGGAAAATGTAAGTCAATCACAAAATACTTAACATTGTAAAAGATTTATATATTTTTACAACACTTTATGTATATGGGTGTTTTTCTTGCATGGGTGTCTCTGCACTGCATGCTTATCTGGTGCCCTGGGCATTGCATCTCCTGGAACTGGAGTTACAGGTATGAGCTGCCATGGGTGATGGGAATTGAACCTGGGTCCTCTGGAAGAACAGCCAGTGCTCTTAACTGATGAGCCATCTCTCCAGTCTGACTTATTTTACTTTTACTTATCTATTTCTGGTTATGGGTATATTTATTTGTGTGGGTGTATGTGCACACATGAGTGTATGTGCCTGTAGAGGCCAGCGGAAGGTGTCAGACCCTCTGGAGCCAGAGTTGCAGGTGGTTGTGAGCCACCAGCTGTGGATGCTTGAAACTGAACTTTGGAAGAGCCAGGTGTTCTTTTTTTTTTTTTTTTTTGGTTTTTTTCGAGGCAGGGTTTCTCTGTAGCTTTGGAGCCTGTCCTGGAACTCCCTTGGTAGACCAGGCTGGCCTCGAACTCACAGAGATCCACCTGTCTCTGCCTCCCAAGTGCTGGGATTACAGGCGTGCGCCACCACCGCCCGGCTTAAATTTCATTCTTTTTTTTTTTTTTTTTTTTTTTTGAGCCAGGTGTTCTTAACCACTGTGCCATCTGTCTAGCCCCCAAGCACTTGATACTAAGCAGACTTGGAGGAGAAGCATGGCCTTGGGATAGGGTAGATCAGAACACACAGATCCCGAGATCCATCGCAGTCACCAGCTGGGGGATATTGACTTAGCCAGCCATTAGCCGACCCGTGCCGGCATTACTTAGATTGGTTAATTGATTGAAGCACATTTTCCTATGCTAAGTTCCTTATTTATCTTGAAGATACCATGAAAAAAATTGATTGGCAAATCGGTGTTACCTTAAAAAATCTTTTTCTGTCTCTTTGACGATTCAAAGAGACAAAGTCATTTTTTACTTAAGGCTGCTGTAAAGTGATCTGCGCTGCGAGAGTCTTGAGTTTCTTGTATAACGTATTGTTGGGTGGCCATATCACCCTCATCCTCACTACTCTCCAGGGGGTGGGTCCGAGCCCCCGGTAAAGTCGTCTCTTCTCACAGGTCGAATTACACTTGTCTATTTGTGAGCCAGCTTTGTTTGTCCAGCCCATGACTTAAGTCACTGCCTCCATTATTCCTGTGAGACCCCAGACGCCGGCCATCTTCCTCCTTTCCCCAGCATGGCCCTTTTCCCATAGTAAGAAATCATCACTGGGTATTTCTACGCTCTCAGACCTTACAGCAGTTTTCCTGGTCACATCTTCTCTCTCTGTGTTATCACTCTCTTCCCGAGTGTGGAATTTGTCACATCGACTGTCACAGACCTGTCCATTATAGGCAGAACTGTAGCACTGACCCCTTCCTACCATGACTACGAAAAGATTGCATCTGTCTGGTCTGCTAAAACCTTCTCTGATATTATCTTCAATCTAGCTCAATCCAGGACTCCCTCTTCAAGGTCAGCTCCTTACCCGTAGCTTTCTTGGGCTACTGCTTCAATTACCACTCTTTAAAGATACCTCATTTTCCCCACTCTGGCTCATGAAGATACCTTTTAGCCAGCTCTTGAGATTCTGTCCCCTCCGTGCTCCTTGCTTTGCAGAACCTGCAGGAAACCACGTCTAACTCATCAGCCAAACTCGCTACCCCTCTACTTGTGAATCCTCTGCTTTTTAAACCCACTGCCCAACCCTAAGTGATGCGTCAGCCCTTTCCCCAGTGTCAAAGCTTCCTTCATTACGTAGGTAAGATGGCTTTTATTGTTATTATTATTTTGTAATTTTTCCCTCGTTTCTGAGTGTAGGATCTCCTTGTCCGTTGAGGGGCAGGACATCATGTAGTTGGGACGAACTGAAGGAGGCTTTGTAGCGCATTAGTTGAACATTACTAAGCACGGTGCAGACACAGTCCTGATTCATGGCATTATTGTACACGCCTTTGTCCTTGTGACACGGTGCTTGCTAGCTGCCCTTCATCTTGTAGTTTGGTACAACAATCTGTCAGTCGCTTGAATTGATGACTTAGAGTTTAGGGGTAGGCTTAGCCTCCTCTTTTCTCCTCCCTTCCTTTCTTTTTTTCCATTCTCTCTCTCTCTGATAATATCTACCTGTCTAGCTGTTGTCAGCCTTGTAACTCTTGGTCCTGTTGCCTCAGCCTCCCAGGCTGTGGGATACAGGCATGTGGCCCCATGCCTGGCCATTTCCTTTTCATCCTTTCTTTAAATGTGTCCATTCTTTATGACCAGCTGAGTACCCTGAATTGTGTCTTGAACTGAGTTCCATGAAGTGGTGTGCTGCCTGGAGTAATATACAAAGGCTGAGAAACTAGCCGACACTGTCATGGGTTGCTCCCCCAGAACCTCTATTCCACACCGACTGAGGGCGGCCGCCATGGGATGCCCTGAGAGGTATTGCAGCAAGATTGTAGCTCTGCTGCTGCAGAACTTAGATTCCAGCGCAGAAAGCTCGAAAGACGAGGCCGAAACAAGACAATCACAGCGTTCATCTGTTATGTTGAGAAACCAGAAGCAGGCATGGGAGAGCTCAGTGGGGAATGCTGGGAAGTGGCTGAGCAGGACGAGTGTGCATGCTTCTTACTTCACTGCTGCTGAAGAGTAAACAGTTTTGAAGACAATAAATTTTCCTCCTAAAGCTTTTAATGAATGTCAGGATTAGAGAAGGAGAGGGAGGGAGGGAAGGAGGAAGAGAGGGAAAGGGGATTTATGAAGGGAAGTTAACTACAGTTCTTAAAATAGCCTTTGTTTCTGGGAGCCTTATTCTGCTGTCTGTCTTATAACCGGGGGTGGGGCTCCCCTCAAAGTTACCTCTGCCACTAAGGAGAATGAGCTCTGCTGTCACCTCATGCATGTTGACTAATTTTAAAAACATGGGGAAACACTCCACCCCGTTTTTCTCCTTGTCTTTTACAGTGAACAAAGAGCTTAATCTGTGACTTCATATGCATTTGCCATCAGTGTGGTAGGCATGTGGCGTGAGGGGAGCGATGATGTCACGACACTGTATAGGAAAATATTAATATAGGTACTCATTAACATATTTTTCAGACAGAACAATCTTGGCTTTAAAGCTTTCTCATTCGATCCACACGTCGAGTGCCTTTTTCGAGTCCGGTGCTGTGCTAGTCTTCTCTTTGCAAGGTCCATGCTCAAGTCTTTCCGCATGTAGTTGCTTGTTAAACATTCGTTGTATACCTACTATGTGCTTGGCAGTGGTGCTGCCTGCTGGGTCGGCATAAACTTACGACCTACTTAAAATCAAGAAGATTTCCATGACCTACTAATTCTTTTTAGGCCAAAGGAATGACACAATCTTACTTTTTATGTGTGTTAAGTGTGGGTCCTACATGTGTCACAGCGCCACAGCACACACGTGGAAGTCAGAGGCCACTTTAAGCGGTCAGTCCTTGCTGCTTCCCACTCTCTCTTGCTTTTCTGCCCTGCTGCATTCTCCAGACCACCTCACTCGTAAGCGTCTAGACAGTTCTCCCGTCTCAATCTCTCATTCCCTCCTAGTGCTGAGACTATGCGGGTGTTCCTGGAGTCTGAGCTCAGGTTGCTAGGCTTCTGTGGCTAGCAATTTTTACCCACTGAGCTTTCTCCAGCCTCATCCTCCCCTCCCAGTGTATGAAAACAATTCCACATGGCATAAGAAGTCTGAGAATTATTCCCTGCTTCCTGCCTCCTTCACTCCTTCTCATACATGGTGGGTTCTAGCCTTGACCAAGAGTTTGCTTTTTCGCTTGTTTTGTAGGTAGGAGAAGTGAAGTAGATCATTGAGGGGGAGGTGCAGAGGAGACTAAGGTCTGTCTCACCTCTCCTTTGGCTCGCCCCAAGAGGTCCCCAGTGACCCTTGTGAGAGCATGCTGTCTTGGCTGAGTGAAGCTTTGGGAGACAACTGGCCTTTCCCTGTGTGACCTTCCATATGCTAACCTCTGGGATTTCCCCCTCACTGTTAGTCTGTTGTAATTGGGCCACTAGTTAGTTCCCGGCCACTTAGCCCCGAAATAATCACACAGAAACTGTATTAATTAAATCATTGCCTGGCCCGTTAGCTCTAGCTTCTTATTGGCTAACTCTTACATATTAATTTAACCCATTTCTATTAAGCTGTGTATCGCCATGTGTCTGTGGCTAACCAGCTAAAGTTATGTCCAGTGTCTGTCTCCGGTGGGAGCTACATGGCTTCTTCCTAACTCCTCCTTCTTTCTCCCAGCATTCAATTTAGTTCCCCCTTCCCCCGCCTACCTAAGTTCTGCCCTATCAACAGGCCAAGGCAGTTTCTTTATTTGTCAATGGTTTTCACAGCATACAGAGGGGAATTCCACATCATTAGTTCCTGTTCCCACTGAGAATTGTGGTCCACTGTGCTGGGGAGTGAGGCTCAGTCATTCTTCTATGCTGATGGTAGGCATGGTCCCCATCTAGAGGGACCACCAGACTCTCCCCGTTTCATCTAATGGACTTGGCCAGGCCCTACAGGGTCATTTTATGATGTGGCATCCAGGTGTTTAGGTTTTTCACGCTGTGTCTCAGAGTCCAGTGACTCCCATCTCTGGGACTGTGGACTATGGGCACACATCAGTGTACCTGGCTTAGATTGTTCTTTTTTCAGGCCCTGGAGAGCTAATTTTCTCACCAGTCCCAATGGGCTTTGTGTGGAAGAAGGGTAGTCCTTCTGCGTGTGCTGGTCATGTGTGTTCACGCAGCCTTTTCCCCCTTCCACCCTCGTATGGAGTAAAGGTAGTCCTGCGTGTGCTGGTCATGTGTGTTCAGGCAGCCTTTCCCCCCTTTCCCCCCTCGTATGGAGTAAGGGTAGTCCTTCTGCGTGTGCTGGTCATGTGTGTTCATGCAGCCTTTCCCCACTCGTGTCTGCCAGTGTTCATGTTCACTTCCAAGTCATGGTTCGCACTCGTGGGACACGACAGATGCAGACAGGCTGGCCCAGCTGCAGTTTCTTGGTAGCTGCCACATCTCTTCCCTACTAAAGGGCCTAGACAAGGGGCAGCCTCATCCTTGCTGGAGAGTCAGCTCATTGCTGGGCCACTTCTCTTTAGCTTTGAGGCTATGATTTCTCACGCCGCGTGGATGATGCCCCCCAAACCCTTGTTCTCAGAAGATCCTGTTGCTCTGAACTACCTGTCTAGAGGTTGACGTCTCTAGCTTCTAATCTGTACTGTGAGTTGTCCAGCCTCTCAACTTGAAACTTGTCTGACCTTTTTATATTCTCTCTTTCTCTTTCTTTGTGGGATTGAACCCAGGGTCTTGCCCATGCTAGGCAATATTCTACCACTGAACTATATTCTCAGACTCCTTTGTGTGTATGTGTGTGTGTGTTTGTGATGGAGGAAGGTCATTGGTTAAATAAAAAGAAACTGCTTGGCCCTCATTGGTTAGAAGATAGGTGGGAGGAGTAAACAGAACAGAACGCTGGGAAGAAGAGGAAGTGAGCTCAGACTCCACAGCTCTCCTCTCGGGAGCAGACGCCTCAGAGAGATGCCATGCTCCCAGCTCCCAGGCAGACGTACGCGATGAAGCTCTGGCCCAGGATGGACATAGGCTAGAATCTTCCTGGTAAGCGCACCTAGGGGCGCTACACAGATGATTAGAAATGGGCTAAATTAATATGTGAGAATTAGCCTAAAAGAGGCTAGATAAAAATGGGCCAAGCAGTGATTAAATGAATACAGTTTGTGTGTTGTTATTTCGGGCATAAGCTAGCCAGGCAGCCGGGGTGCTGGGGATGCAGCCCCACCGCCCTTATTACTACATGTTTGTGTATCTATGGATACGTGTGTGTGTGTGTACATGTGTGTTTATGCGTGTGAAGGCCAGGGGACAAACTTGTGCCATTCATTAGGTACCATTCATCTTTTTAAAAAATGAAAAGAAATATGTGTATGGTTTTGTGTGCACATATGCCTGTGTACCACGTGTGCGCACATATGCCTGTGTACCACGTGTGCGCACATATGCCTGTGTACCACGTGTGCGCACATATGCCCGTGTACCACGTGTGCGCACATATGCCCGTGTACCACGTGTGCGCACATATGCCCGTGTACCACGTGTGTGCACATATGCCCGTGTACCACGTGTGTGCATATATGCCCGTGTACCACGTGTGTGCACATATGCCTGTGTACCACATGTGTGCATATATGCCTGTGTACCACGTGTGTGCACATATGCCTGTGTACTACGTATGTGCATATATGCCTGTGTACCACATATGTGCATATATGCCTGTGTACCACGTGCGTGCCTGATGCTGGTGGAAACCAGAAGAGGGTGCCAGTTCTTCTGGAGCTGGAGTTACAGATGGTTATGAGCTGCCATGTAGATGCTGGGAACTGAACCCCAGTTCTGGAAGAGTAGGAAATGCTCCCATCTCTTTAGCCTCTCTCCTTTTTCTTTTGGAGACACGATCTCTCACTGGCCTTGAACTTACAAGTAGGCGAGGCCGGCTGACCACGGAGCATCAGAGAGCCTCCAGTCCGCCACCCGGAACGGATATTTAATGCCATCCTGCTTGACTTTTATTATTATTTTTTTTAACATATGGGGATTGAACTCAGCTTCTCATGTTTCCAATGCAAACATTTTACCAACTGATTTATCTTTCTGCCTTGAGCTCATCTGTCACCCAGGCAGGTCCTCCTCCTGCAATCCTCCTGCCTCAGGCCTGTGCTGTCAGCCCTAGCCCTTTTTAATCTTGACCACATGAAACTGGCTTACAGATGAATCTTATTTTATAGTACAGAAATTCAGAAATCATAATTACTTCACTGAGGGTGGCTCCTAGCCCTCTCTATTAGTCATCCCCTTCACGCAGAAATGGGATTCTATTTTAGTCTCCTACAGATAAATTAGTATATAGTGGAAAGGGAATTCGACTTCTGCGAGGAATTAATCGCTGTGATGGAATTAACACAAACAGTCACCATGATGTGTCTGTGCCTCGTACAGCGGAGACGTCAATGCAGATGCATGTGTGTCTCACTTCAGCGACTGGAAGATCTACCATAAACGCGCACTGTACACCAGCAGTAACCGTAGTGACCACAGGTCACTTTCATGCGTATTTACTGTATGTAAAGAGCCATAATAAGCACCTTATATAGATTAATAAGCAAACAAACAGAAGGAAGCCATTCAACAGATGGGGTGGGGATGCCCCTGTCATCCCAATGCACCCCAATGCCCAGCGAGCAGAGACAAGAGGGTTACAACTTTGAGGCCAGCTGCGCTTCTTAGGGAGACTCTTTCAAAACTGGAAATAACCTCATCGTAACCTGTGATGCCTAGAGAGGTCGAGTGACTTTGCCTGGGTCACACGACTTCCGAGTGGGTGAAACTGGGACTCGGTTCTGATTGCAAGCCGTGAGCCATTAGCCCACCACACGTGTGTGTTGGTACCACCTACGTGTCTTCGTCAGTATGTTTTCAGTCTTTATCTGGGTTTCCTTATTTTGGAATGGAAACCATTTCTTTTTGATCCTTACACATCATAATTTCTGTTATTTTAATTTTATTTTATTTTACTTCTAAGGAAGTCACTGGGTGACTGCAGTCTTGTTGGGTTTGCTCCGGGGCTGTTGGACGTGCAAAGGGGATGTGAGCTGATGCTGTCAATCTCAGTTTTCTTCCCGTAAGCTAACGTTTATAGCGTTAGAGCTTGTAGCTCCTGACTCCGGGGGAGGGGGGGAGATGCTCCCGAGAGCCTGGAGGTGTTAAACCATTTTCTGCTGGTGCACATTTTTGATCGTCTCTTTTCCACCTCACCTCGGTGCACCTGAAGCTCTGGGAATGTTCTTTTGCATTTCCCAGAAGCAGCCAGCCCTCTGTGTTCATCGCTCTCTCCTCCGCACCCTTCCGTCATTCCCGTCACTTCTCTGTGCTGCTTTGGCCATTGTCCTTGGGGAAGCCTCGGAAACAACCGGATTCTTAGGAGTCTGTAGGCTGAAGACATGCTTGCTGCTCATTTTCCCAGCACAGAGCTTGGTCTGGAAAATAAGAGGTTAAAAAAGAAGTCTGGACGGTGAAGGGCTGTGACAGCTGTCCTAGGGGGAGCTCTAGCGAGCCCTGGTGGGCAGTGACTCACACTGCTCTGTCACTCAAATCAGCTTTGGCCCCTGCCACGCAGGCGGCCAGGTGGGGTTACCGCCAGAGCAGGCACTAAGGAGTGGGGAGCATGCAGCCTGCACTGCAGGGGATGTGATGCCGGCTTGCCAACTTCCCCCTGCCTGGTCCACTGCGGACGCTCTAGCCTGCAACCATGGTAACACTTCTGGCTGGAAATGCCCCCGGGAGCCCCCTACGATGGGCAGCCGCTCACATCCCTGAGTGAGAGAGCCTAGTAGGTCGGCAGGCAGCAGCGAGGCTGTGATGACCCCCCTAGCTGGAGTCATGCCGTAAGGAGGTAGGAGCCTTGCCGCAGATGTGCATCTGTGGGTCTCTGTGTGCCCCCATTGGCTCTGGCTGCTGCAAATCACTGCAACTTTATTTGGCTGTTTTTGATTATATGGATTGAACTGCGGTGGATTCAGTGGGCAGGATTGTGCTGGGGAGGAGAGATAATGAACTAAAAAAAAAAAGTGGTTAATAAGATCTCCAATTAGATTCATCTGGCTATGAATGAAGCCGACTGCAGTGGTAACCCAGTGGCAGTTCACAGCCTCCCAAGCCCCGGCCTCTTCTCGCCTCTCATTCTGGCTCGGTCATGAGACATACATACATACCTTCTTTCTGACAGCGACGGATGTCGCTAACTAGTGCTCATTTAGACCTGTCTGGAAGAGGGGCTCAATGGGTTTAGGTCATCGGGAACCTTGGCATTAGCCAACTGGCATGGAGTGGAAGCCTTCTGGAAATATCAGGCAGGAGCCGTCTGCTCAGGTGAGTTGCCCAAGTGCTTCTGTAGGAACCCAGTGGCCTGTTTGACTTCTATCTTTCACTTTACCCCCTGCCCTGAAAGGCAAGCTGTCTGCGGGTTGGTGGCCATGTTGGCAGTGAAGGGGTTAATCTCTTGTTGCTGTAGGAGCCGAGGCTGGGTCTGCCTGCGCTAGGAGCTGGGTTGAAAGCAGGCGCTGCAGTGCTGCCTCCAATGCTGAAGGAGTAAGGCGCTTTTTTTCCCTTCTCCGCAACAGTGTGGAATTCATCTGAATTTTTCTCCCCCCCCCCCCGCCTTCTTGTTTTTCTTTTAACCAGCTCCTCCCCCCTTCGTTCCCACCCTCAAGTCTGATGATGACACCTCCAATTTCGATGAACCAGAGAAGAATTCGTGGGTTCCATCCTCTCCGTGCCAGCTGAGCCCCTCGGGTTTCTCGGGCGAAGAACTGCCGTTTGTGGGCTTTTCATATAGCAAGGCACTAGGACTTCTTGGTAGATCTGAGTAAGTGCCGGTGTGACTTTCTGGGGGACTTGCATGGATGCCTGGCACACGGAGCCAAAGGTGGTGGTGCTGGTGGCCGTGGGAGTGGGGGAGTGCGGCGGAGGGAAGCCTCTGAGCTGCCTGCATTTGGAAAGCGGTCTACCTGTTTGGGGCTTGTGGGGCCAGACTGTTGATGCTCAGTTCCGCATGGTGTGTTCAGTGCCTGTTCCTGCCTGTGGCGTTCTCATGGTCAAGTGGGTACTTTAGGTTAGTTCTTTCCGTCTTTGGTCTTCCTTAGAGGGAGGAGAGTGTGGAGGTTTCCAGCCGTGCAGCTCCTTGGTCAGAGGGGAACCGTGTCTGAGTTAAACTGAGCCCATCCATCCATCTGTGCATCCGTCTCAAGAGGGAGGCTGGCTGGTATCTTGGCTGTACTGAAAGGATCCTAAACACCAAATCTCACAAGCTAAAGGTTTCCCGATGGGTTTAACTGAGCTGCAAGTGGCTGAACCAGAGCTCTAGCTGAGAGATGATGCTCGGCTCCTGTCCAAGTATGCTGCAAGATCAGAGATCTGGCAGCTGAGCCATTCTGAGCAGGGAGAGCACCCGTGGCCAGAGGAAGCCCCATTCCCGGGAGCCCCCAGGAGGGAGTGTGATGCAGCCACCACTGATTCACAGAAATTGGGCTCACAAGAAGACGGGGGGGGGGGGGGGGGGGGGGGAAAACCCTAAGCAAACGAAGCAACTAGAATTAGAGATAGCCAGGAACCCTCTTGACCTGGGAGTCCTTCTCTGTCTTTACAGGAAGCGTTTAGATGAGGCAGCCCAGGGCTGGTTTGGAGGGTCTTGTTTCCAGACTTAGAATTAAATTGCACTCGCCTGGGATGTGGGAGCTTGATGACATTCTGTTTTCAGGGGAGCGAGATCCCATAGGAAGGTGTCAGGCCAGCTGCGCTGTTCCCCCAGCGTCCCACCCTCATGCTGAGGTTCTTAGGGCTATGTCGGGTTACTAGTTGCTGCCCACTTAGGAGAAGAACACATTTTTATTTTTTTAAAAAAGTCTCTCCTTGGTAGATTCATTCATACCTGTTTGTTGTATTTGTAGCTCAGATATTGATTTGAGGTATGGATATAGTCTTGGTTCCTGGATGGTGTCACCCCACAGGTGCAATTTTGAGGTTCTTAAAAAGCTGTCAGATTTTTTTAACAGGAAATTGAACATTTGATATAAGCTAGGAGAATGTGGGCTGTTCTTGATTTTTGACGGGGGCTTTTACAACGAAAGATGCCAAGTTGGGCTTCCTTTATTACCTTGCCTGAGGTCTGGGTTTAGAATCCAGGCAATGTCAGTATTATTAGATGTGGCTTTCCTGCTGATGTGTTCCACCACCCAAAGCATCCCAGAGGATGTAGGAGAGGCAAAAATCTCACTAGCTGTTGAATGTGGAAGAAGACAGATTTGAAATGGCCCAAGCAGGGCTGGGAGGTTTGGCGTTGGTATCAAGGATCCAGGAAGGAGTGGAGGCCCAGTGGTGAAGGATGTATAGTTAGTGGGCAGAGTAACCTTGACACAATCAGCACACTGAAGGTCACAGATCCGAACTGGGAGATGTGCGGGGAGTTTCTGGTCTGGTTAGTAATGTGCTGGATGTGTCGAGAGAAAGCTGTCTGAAGGTGCAGATCAGTGATCTGAAAAAACCTGGGAGGCCTTGGGGGAGTCAGGTTTTGGGGTCAAAAAGGGGGGGATGATGGGAGGGAGCCCTGGCATCGCGGTTATGCTTGTTGTTCAGGAAGACTCTAATTGCTTCTTTCTGCTTCTCAGAGCGCCAAGTAAAGGGGCTCCTTAGCATTAGGGCCCAGGCACCGGATAAACGTTGACTGAATTTACTCATGAGCCTTACCCCCAGAATGTGTTTGTGTTGCTTTCTGAATTTGAAGGTTTGCGATTTCACTTTTGGCTGTCCAAAAATCTCTCTCTAATGCATCAACTGAACTTCCATTTATACCCCAAAAGAACGTTTAATAAGATTCTCATAAAAATAAAATTCCTTTTGACAAAGTCGTGCATTTGTTATCCGGAAGATGTAACTGGAGGCGTCTTATCTTTGGGGGAACTTGATGCTTTTTCCATGGCAATTTGGGGCTGGAATTAGCAGCTTTTCTTCTGTCTCGAGTCTCACTCTGTGGTACTGTTGTTGGACCTGGCTACTTTGCCAGATGAGACTCAGTGGGTGAAACCCATAGCCTCATCTTCAAACTCCTATCCACCTGTTGGTTGTAGGTGACCCTGGGCATGTTACTTGTAGGTGACCCTGGGCATGTTACTTGTAGGTGACCCCAGGCATGTTGGGTCAGAGTTAATTGGGAAGCCAATCAAAGAGCCTGGGAGATGAAGCTGCTCAGCAGCTCTCCTGCAGCTTCATAGACATGCAGGACTCATTGCAGGCGGTGGCATTGTCTCCGGGTACCATCTTTGCCCTGCAGTGACCTCAACTTCCTCCCGCTTGTCGTTTTCAGCATCACAGGTTTGTGTTTACACCGCGGTTACTCGGTCCTTACACCATTGAGGGAACCGCAGAGGCTAGCTCGCGCTGCACTGGGGAAACTGACCCCAGATTTGTCACCAGTGAACTGAATGGAACGTTCAGAGGTGGGGCTGAATGAGCGAGGACTTTTCACAGGGACTGTGGCTGCAGGAGCGACTCATACTGTCGCGTTGTGGTCTCTCCTCACATTTTAGGATCTTTCTCTTTTTGCAGGGGACCCCAGGCTATTTTTAAGCCAGTCATTGCGCGCATCGTTAATTTTAGGTTTAGCGAGAAGCTCGGTCTCAGCGTGTTGATGAATGAGGTGTAGGGGAAGTTCCTTGCTGCCCAAGTTGAGAGCTAGGGGAGCTTGGTGAGAGCCAGATTTATTTGGTTAGGTGTATTTGGTGAAGTTAGCTCTGAAGAGCATCCGCACCAGTGCCTCTCTTCATGTCCCCCCACCCCACCCCAGTCCCCTTGTGGAGCTGGGCATTGAACCAGGGACCTTGTCTGTGTTAGGCACGCCGCACTCTACCGCAGTGACCATTGAGCTACACGGCCGACCCAACTCTTTTCTTTTTTCTCAGCAAGAACCCAGACCCAATTCCCATGCCTTGAATGCCTTGAGCTTTACAGTAGTGGGGTGGAAACAAAAATCAGTTAAGTGGAAGGTTTAAAAACACCATGGCTCCCAGAATCCTTGCTCTGTTGTCAGTGTGGGGCGAGTTTCTTCACGTCCTTCTTCCTGGACTGAAGCGCTCCCCCATTATTTCTGGCCGAGTCGACATTTCTGCAAGGTGATGTGATCTTGATGAGGCTAGATTTATGCGTTTGTGGGTTCTGGGTGAGCTGTCTTAGGAAGGGTGCTCTTTCTTCCTTTTGTCCTGGGCACTTCTTCTTTCCTCCCTGTGAATCTGGCAATGCAAGGGTCGAACTATCCCTTCGGACATGATGGAGGAGTGGAGCTGTCTGACACTATTTGTCCTCCTAGATTTCAAATGGCCGGCTTTCAGTGCCTCCTCCTTTTGTGGTTGGGAGTTCTTTGCACAGTATTTTCCTCAGTGGTGACAGGGTAACCAGGACATCTTCCCAAAAGGCTTCTGGGAGAACCAAAAAAACCATATAAAGTATTTACTCTAATACCTGGCACATGAAAAGACCTCAGTCAATAGCTGCTGCTGCCCTGTTTCTTGCTTTTTCTAACACACCAGTCTATATCGATGTAGAACTTTCCGTATATGCCAAGAGGCCATGGAACTAGGACTAGGGAGTTCCAAGTCTGGCCAGACTCTCCAACCCTCGGGAGTTTTTCTCTGGGGGTGCTTAGATGTTCACGCCAACTCCAAGAGTAACATCTAGTTAACAAGAGGTGCTCCTTGTGGAGGAGTAGGCCGGAGGACAGAAGGACAGGATGAAGTCCAGACAGGTGCTTTCCCATCAGATTCACTAATCAAAGCAGATTTGCAGAAACGGATCATAGAACTGAGCAGGTGCCTTAGCCGAGGAACCGTGGGGTGAAGGAGTAACAGTCTCGAGAGCACTGAAGGAGTGAAGCCGACTCGTGCTCTCCTGCTGAGCCAGCAGTGACGATCCTTCTTGCAATGCCTGTCCATTTCCCTGAGCAGGTTGGGGTCTGCAGGGCAGGACGGGTCTCATTGATCCTCATTGTCCCAGACACAGGAAGACATGGCAGGCCCTCAGTGAATATGCGTGCTGGAATGAGCTCACCCATATGCTGTGCTGATGGAGGATGCGGGTTAAAGGTCAGCTCTGTAAAAGATGGTGTATTTGGGTCAGTGGAGAGGAAGGTAGAGAGAGCTTCCTGGGCAGAGGGCTAACCGGAGCCTATTCTCACAGGGTGACCAGTGCTCAGGCTCAGTCCTAAGCCCCTCACACAGACCAAATGACTCCAGCAACACAGCAGCCCAGGAGGAAGGACTGGTCACTGTTCTCCCACTCTGCATGTAAGGAAGATAAGGCATGGAGAGTGTGAACTTGTCCACTGGGCTATGGTGCTGCATCATATAAATGCCCTGGGCGGGAGAAGTCAGGAAATGCTCGTGGGGTGCCCAAGAAGTAGATGCCATTCTGGAGAACGAAGAGCCATGAGGTTGGGGCAGGTGTGGAGAGAGTCGACAAGCTGGTCATAACACTGCTTTTGTATTTGGCCTTTATGCGTTTATTGAGTATGTGGGTTAGTATATAGGTCTCAGGTATCTTCTCATTGAGAGACACTGACCTGGGGTGTATGTGCGCGCACATGTGTATGTGTGCATGCATGCATGCGTGTGTGTGTGTGTGTGAATGCGTGCAAGCATACACATCTGTGTATATATGTGTATGTATGCCTTGTATATGTGTGCGTGTATTTGTGTGTGTGTCCGTGTATGTGTGTGCACATGTGTGTGTATGTGTATTGTGCATGTGTGTCTCTGTGTGTGCATGTATGTATGTCTGTGTGTATATATGTGTATGCACATGTGCATGCATGTGCATGTGTGCATGTATGTATCTCTGTGTGTATACATGTGTGTGCACATTACGTGTATGTGTATTGTGCATGTGTGTCTCTGTGTGCATGTATGTATCTCTGTATATGTGTGCACGCGCATGTGCGTGTATGTGTATTGTGCATGTGTGCCTCTGTGTGCATATATGTATCCCTGTACGTGTGTGCACATGTGTGTATGTGTATTGTGCATGTGTGTCTCTGTATGCATGTATGTATCTGTGTGTATACATGTGCGTGTATGTGTATTGTGCATGTGTGTCTCTGTGTGCATGTATGTATCTCTGTATATATGTGTGTGTGCGCATGTGCATGTATGTGTATTGTGCATGTGTGTCTCTGTGTGCATGTATCTCTGTATATGTGTGTGTGCGCATGTGCGTGTATGTGTATTGTGCATGTATGTCTCTCTGTGTGTGCATGTATGTAACTCTGTGTATGTATGTGTGTGTGCATGCACATAGACACTTGTAACCACTCACATTCTGACTTGCTAGAGAGAACTTCATTGAGGGCAGGGAATGGCACTGACCCTGGCCTTCAGGCTGATCATTCATAAGCTGCACAATAAACATCCCAGAGGGTGATCCCAGTCACCCCCTTCTGAAATTGTGCCTCTGTGTAGCCCAGGCTCAGCTTCCTGTAGCTGGGCACCACTGTGCCCAGTCAGTCACCTTCATGGCTGCCAGTGAAGATGCTGTGTTTCTTCAGATTGGTTTTGGTATTCCAGGTGTCTCCAATCTCACCTCCCTACTCCAGAGAGGGAATGGGAGGGAAGATTTACCCATCAGTCTTACTTTGTTTTGAGCTACTTAGGAGTGAGGGGAATCTTCTTTTAAAAACTGTTTTCCCCAGAATGCATGTACAGGTAGGCCTGGAAGCATCGTCTGTCATCTGGTGCTGCTGTGGTCACAGTGCTGCTGAGATGGGAGGGAGGCCGAGATGGAAAGTCTCGGTGACAGGTGTCATCTGAGCTCCACATACATGCTGTGACATGTGTTCATAAACCAACACTCTCTCACACACACACACACACACACACACACACACACACACACACACACGCAGGGAGAGACAGACACAATCAGACAGAAGGAGAAAGAGAAACACAGAGACAGGGAGAGAGAGAGAGACAGAAACAGAGACAGAGAGACATACAGAAAGGCAGGGGGAAACAAAAACAGAGAGACACACACAGGGGTAAGGGGGGTGGGAGAAAATAGTTTTCCTTCTGTATCCAGCCAGAAACTCCTTGGTATTGTGCTTCCTACCCATATCCCTCTTGGAAGTAGTCTCATCTGTGACTTGGGCTTTTAAATAGTCAACAGCAACAGCAGCTTCTTCTACCGTCCCCAAGGGCACCCATCTACTATATTCAAGTGACTTAATAGCAGCTGCCCTCAAGTGCCTGGCGCTGCTTGTCTCCTGCCATTGAATGGGTCTTAAGCTGCTCGCTCCCCTCTGGCCTTTGTCTTGGGTTTTCTCTCCTCTTGCTCATTCAGGTTTTCTTCTCTCTAGTCAAGCACACCTTGTCCTCCAGCTGTCTCACCCTGTTCTCTGTTTAGACTCGGTGAGTGCGTGCCTCTCAGCCCTGGCGGGACCATTCTGCCACCTTCTAATTGTCTTAGAGACGCCTCTAAGAGCTCAGGTCCAAACAGTCCCACCCTAACCTTAAGGTCAGGCTCTAGAAGATCTGTCGAGTGTGCTCTGGAGCCCCCACAGGCTAGTCCTGTGGTGGTCTTGGGCCCCTAAGAAGGTGATCATTGACTGAGCGTGCTTCATGGTCCCAAGCATGGCCTTAGGTTGGCAACTCTGACTTGGTTCCTCTGCCTTTTGTCTCCTGGCCTCTCTCCAATGACCTCCTGAAGGAATCGTTTGTGCTCAGCACCTCTTTTTCTCCACTCCCACAGTTTGAGGGTCATCTCAGAAGCTATTGACTACCCTCAACCAACAAAGCGAGACACCGGACAGTGTTAGCCATCCTGTCTCTGCATAGCTTTCTGCTTTGTCCGCTGGGTCCTGGACACTCGGTTACCCCCACCTCTGACTACTCCTTCGCCATTGTGTAACTTTCTGTGTCTGGGCCCTTGGAACACGGGTACCACCCACTGCCCCGTGAGCCATCCATTCAGTTCTCGACTTTACCTCCTATTTCCGCTGCCCCTGCTCTTCCTCAGTCTAGAAGCTACCACTCCCCCACCCTTTTAGACAAGACAACGGTGTCACCCTAAGCACTCTTCTGCCTTTTGCCCCTCCCCTCACTGGCAAGGCCTCTAAGCTTTTCCTCTGGTGGCACTCACATCTGTGCCCATTGTCCTGTCCTCGCCGTCACCCCAATGGACATTTGCTTGGGCTGGTGCAGTCGCATCCCGAACGAGCCCTCTGCCTCTGGTATTCTGGCTGCAGGCCATTCTCCACAGAGAGTGGAATTCCTCCAAAGCCTAGGAATGATGTCATTCTCTTGTGGGCACCTTCAGCAGCAGCTTGGTGTGACATTCAAGCTCACTGTGCCAAGACCCTAGCTTGTGCTCCCAGTCCTACCTTCTATTGTCCCTATGTCTGGCCAAATTGCCCAGGGCTCACTGAGGACAGACAGGGCCTTGTCTTCCTTTTGCCCCAAACAGGGCTTCGCCTCGGCAGGTCAGACTTTATATTGACTTTAAATTGAGTTAGACTAAAGTGGTCAGGGTTGTACTAATTCCTTCTGCTCAGAGTACACAGCGTCTGCTGAGTACTTTCGGTAGGCCTAGAACTTTTTATCCTAAAGACTTTCCATGCATTGTCTCACAGCCTCACCATAGTACACGTGATAGACACTGAGACTCAAGGAAGTTGCTTTGAAGTCTGATACAGATCTAAGACCTGTCCCATGTCTGGGGACCTGAGGACCTCCGTACTTGAACCTCTAATGGTCATGGCTGCTAGTTCATGTAAGAATGATGCATTTGTCTAAACAGTCAGGGTTAAGGAACAACTTTCTGGAGGGGTAACCCACACAGTCTCAAGGGTCACGTAGCTCAGTACTCTCCGTCCTGTTTAGATAGTAAAGCTGGGGATTATGGAGCCTGCGTTCCCCTCCGAGGCTTACACAGCTCACCCTTAGCTTTAGAGCTCATGAGAACATTCTTTATTGGGGAGACTAGCTATAGCACCCCTGTGAAAAGTCCAGACTTGAGAACCAGACAGGCAGGGGTTTGTATCCAGGATCCACCCCTTGGCAGTTTTATAAACGGGGCATTTAACTTCTTTCAAATTCCGCTTGCTTGTCCCTCTCATGGGTTGTAGCAGTGTCTGCTAGGTTTCCTGCAGAGATGGGCGAGTCTCACCGTTCCTGCCTGTAGCGGAGCAGGTGTTCTTGCCTGTTGTTAGTGAGGTGTGCAGATGGAGCCGGCTGCTCTTGCTTCTCCCCCCTCCCCAGTTTCCTCCTCATAAAGACTTTTCACTGGTTTCTGTCCATTGAGAGAATCCAGTCGCGTGTGGGGTGCCTGCTGGGTGCTCTAATATCTGCATCCAGTTTTTTACCCTTAACAGTCTGTGGCACATCAGTTAAGCCTGAATTTCCCATAAAGCACTCTTGCCAAGATCCAGTTATGGTGAGCCTGGGCCTCGTGCTCTGTCCCCAGCAAAGGTGTCATCTGTTCCCTCCTCCTCTTGGGCACTTGAGTGTCCCCCAGATGGGTGTGTGTTATGGTAGATGCTGCTGCCCCAGGACCAAGCATGTCATCTCTGATGTGGGGGCCGGAAAGCTTTCTGTACAACCCTGACCCTGCACGGAAGTTCTCATTTCGGATTCTTTTCTCCATGATGATCCGTATATTATTGTACCTGCCTGATGCCCACACACCGTTCGCTCATTCACTAACCTAACAGAGCCACAGTTCTAGGTTTACAGGCATAAATGTGAATAGAACAGATAGCATGCCTGTCCCCAGGAAGTCACCATACACAAGAGACAGATTCAGATGGTGGCAAAGGCTCTCTAGAAATCAGACCAAAATGGGGACCAAAGTGGCATGGCCAATTTAGACACCCCAGGAGGGGTCTCCCTGACATGAGCACTAGGAGTCTGCTGGAGAAGGTTGAGTCACCTGAGGTGACACTTCTGACCTCCCGTGAGCTGGTCTGGGAGTCTACTCTGAGGTCCTGTGGGGCACTGAGCTCCGCTCTAGGCTGGGCATGGCAGTGGGGCTCTCTTCACTAGAGTTGTGTCCTGGTGGTACAGGTGGACACGCCGTCTTTCCGTCATCCACTCAGCAAAGTCTTGCTAGCCTACTGTGTGTCGCGTACATTCCAGACAGCGAGGCTTCAACGGTGAGAACGAGGAGGCACAAATCCCTGACTACAGGAGTAGGATCTGTCAGAGAGTTAGTTCTCAGTGGCACGTGGAAGGTTATTCCTGGTAGAGAGGAAGGAGAAGACTTTGAAGCCAGGACCACACTCCTGAGGGCCCAGCCAACAGCAAACCTATCAGAGCCTTGGAGAGCTAGAGCTCCCAGCTCCTTGGGTGGTATGGTCTTGGTTGAGGTCAAGAGCCTGAACTTAAAGCATGGGATTACATTGAGTAGGAAGGTTTGGTAGGATTTTGAGTAGGAGCGTGGTAAATCTCTCTGCCCCTTGTTGGAGGGTAGATGGTAGAGGGGATGAGAGTTAAATTCAGGAGGGATTAATTAGGCGGTTGTAGTCACTCAGAGAAGTGGTGGGGATATGTCAACAGAGTTCTCAAAACGAGGCACTCACATAGCGCCGGGAATGGTATTAAAGAAATCACGTGCCTGGCTATGTTTTTATGACTAGTGAGAGTTTTGATAAATGATTTTTGAGCTACCTATTAATCATTCTAGAGCAATAGTTTCCCACTCATCTGGACCCCATTGGCGATGGTAGTGCTGGTGGCATGTGTGTGGTTGCTTATCTGGGTGTGTGTGTGCGTGTGTGTGTGTGTCACTCCAAAGCCAGGCAAGAGCCCGCAGCTCTCCAGGACAGTGGCATTTTTCACATTTCCAAGGGCTTGCTACGGACACCACTGTCTATCTTAAAATGGGCTTATAAAGTTAGTTCATAAATTTCAGAATGTACAATCTTAAAAGCCAGTGTATTTTTGGAAGCAGAAGGCTGCTGGGTTTTAAATTCTCTTGCACCACGCTGCAGCTTGTGGTTACATGTATTTCTAGTGCTGTTGGCCACGATTAAGGTGAGGCCCTCAGCTGAACTAATTTCCACGAATCCAGCTTCAACACTGAGTCTCCACACTTGCCTGTCCCTGAAGCACATGCGACCTGGTCAGTGATGGGGTGATGGGCTCTTCAGGCAGGGGACGGCTTCCTAGTGAAGCAGGCGGATGGCTTGATTCTCACACAAGATTCTAGGCCTGGAGGTTAACGTTGACCTAGTCCACGTTCTGCTTTGTGGGGTAGAAGTACTGTATTCTCATTAGATATGGAATATTCTGTTAATAGCTCTACTGGATTTTTCTAAGTTATATGGGTTATTTATAGGCATGTCATTGGTAAAACTGAATTTTATAATTTTTCTTAAATGTAGAGGTTCCATGTAAAACAGTTTTTGGGTCAAATTTAATATGTTAAGCAAACGTTCTCTCGACTGTAGAGGTGCTGGCAGTTCCCACTTTCTCTGTCTTGTGCCATTCTCTCTCTCGATACTCCTTGGGC
Source organism: Microtus oregoni (assembly GCF_018167655.1). Classification (NCBI taxonomy): domain Eukaryota; kingdom Metazoa; phylum Chordata; class Mammalia; order Rodentia; family Cricetidae; genus Microtus; species Microtus oregoni. The sequence goes on from NW_024543062.1 coordinate 25,078,790, forward strand.
CTCTGTAATTATAAAGCAGATGTATATATCAGGAAGAGATGTTGATTTCAGAGTAAAATTTTCTAGAAAAATAGAAGCTGGGGGAAAAAAAGGAAAACCCAAACTTGGCTCTGCGCTGGAAGAGACAGCAGTGCTGTGTGTGGGCGGGCGACTCATGCACCCGCTGCTCAGAGGAGCCGCTCCTCTCCATGGGGGCAACTGGCTGTGCATCCAAGACATGGCCGGGAGAGTAGGCAAGAGCTGTGTGGGCAGGCTGCGTGTCCTTTTATTAGTGTCTTCGTTGTACTGCGTCCAGCTAATCCAGAGCACCAACTGCCTGGACTTCCGACATCGTTCCTGTTTCTAGTTTAACAGTCCTCTGCCCCCCAGCCATCGAGCACTGGAAGGAGAGTTGCTTTTGTGTGTGTGGGCTGAACTGTGTCTGGGGGTGGCTGTGGACCAACATAGCTTGTGGACGCTTTTGGGTTCCTAGACTGTTTTGAGCTCACACTTAGCATCACATGGATAGATAGAGGTCACCTTATTCTGTACGGCCCGCCCCTCTCTTTCCTCTATGGCTTTGCCCCTCCGAACATCCTCAGTCCTGTCTGGGTTCATCTATTGCTGTCCAGCCCTGAAGAAGTTGAGTTGATATTTGAACTCACAACCATCGATTGTAGACCCCTCTACTTTTAAGTGGCTGGCCCTCTCACACATAGGATAAGTATGTGTAGGGACTGTAAGATCAGTTCTTGATGACTCCAGTGCTGTGAGGATAGAATGCCCATCTCACAGGTCTGTGGGGGTCAGGTCTGCGAGGGGCCTGCACCAAGAACACGCTACTCCTGGATGGTTCCTGAGGTGCGGAATGGAGACTTTCTTTCCCTTACAGCCTCCACACGAGGGTTTCTCAGCTCGGCGCTGCGCTGTTGGCTGAGTAACTCCTCCAGGTCCCTCCTGTGTGGTATAGATTGTTGAGCGGTGTCTCTAGCTTCCTCCTGCCGAATGTTAATAAGGCACGTGCGTGTGCACGCGCACACACACACATACACACACTTCCTCTCCTGTCCCCCCCAGCCCTCCCTGACCCCCACCCTGTCCCCAACACACCCCCACCTTCAACATGCCCCCATCCCAACTTCTCCTTCAATGCACCTTCTACCCCTACCCCACCCCCGCCATTAAGATGAAAGAACATTCTAAATATCACCAAATGTATCCTGGAATATACATGGGAAAGCCGTTGGGCTTGAGAGGATTAACTTTCTTTAAAAATGAAATTTACTTTATGTTGAGTGTTTTATTGCATATGTGTCTGATTTCCTCCCTTCTTCCTGCAGTTGTGGGCCACAGGCATATACTATGGCCTCAGAATTTTGATAAAGAACTTTGTAGAGGAGTGATCTTGTTTCGTTTTTAACTTTCCTTCAACATTATAACCTTTAGATATTGCCACGCTTGAATTTTGGGAAGACCTTAGACCCATGACCTGTTTGAACAACAGAGCTGTGTGAATGGTTTGATTGCTCTCTGGCAAGCTTGGATGAGGCCTCTCGAGCTAAGGTTCGTTCACATTACGGTCAGTTTCAGGAAACAGCATTCGCTGCAAGTCAGAAAGATGGCTAGTGGCTTCTTAGAGACAACGGATTGTGCTGATGTTTCGGAATGGCTGCTGGGGCATGTGTATCTGCTGCATTGAGAAATGCATACTTGGGGGCTGGGGAGTGGGCTCCATGATTAAGAACACTTGCCGCTTTTGCAGAGGACCCAGGTTTGGTCCCCAGCACCCACATGGTGTTTACAACCTGTTACGGCGTAAATGAGCAGCAGACAGAAATTATAATAAAATATTCAGCTTTAATAAGGAAAAGACTTACAGAACCGAGGTTCCCGCGGAGAACAGGAAAGCAGAAGAAGGGAAGGCGGGGAGCACACCCGCAATATTTATAAGTAAAAAATATCCTCAGGGGACCCTGCCCTATAAACAAGGTGATTGGTTGGGGCTTCCCCTATAACAACCGCTTCTCACCCCAGCTCCATGAGACCTGATGCTCGCTCTCTCCTGGCCTCTTTCTGCTTCTGCGTGTTCTTGGTACACATAGACTCTCTCAGGCAAAACACTCACACACACAAATTTAAAAAACTCTTTGAACAGTTTCTGTTGGAGCTTGTCACAGGGACTGTGAGCTGAATTACCTTAGTTGCATGAAAGGTAAATGGCATGTAAGGGTTTTGTGCTATACCTGGCTCTACATTTTTCCCCTTACAAACCCATGGAGATGCTGTAATTAAATTAACGTGCAAAGTTGGGCATCTTAAAATCCCGCCCTTTGCGGGCTGAAATAGAAGGATCGTGAGTTCGAGGCCAGCCTAGGCTACACAGGGAGACCCTGTCTTAAAGAAGCAAACTCAGCCGGTAGATAAGCATGACTTCAGTTGTGGGAACCCGCGCGGTGGAAGGAAAACGCCAGTTCCCTCAAGTTGTCCCTGCTCCACACGTGTGCATCATGGCGCACACATGTACACAATGCCACACACCTAAAGCAATGGGCACATTAAATGATATGGAATGCTGGTTTTTGGTTGTTGCTTTTTGTTTTTTTAATTTTCAGAGACAGGGTTTCTCTGTGTTTTTGGAACCTGTCCTGGAACCCGCTCTGTAGACCAGGCTGGCCTCAAACTCACAGAGATCTGCCTGCCCCTGCCTCCCGAGTGCTGGGATTAAAGGCTGCGCCACCACCACCCGGCTGGAATGCTGCTCTTAATCATTGTCTAACGCTTGTACTTGTCCTGAATTGAGAGCTGAGTTCCCGCTCAGGGAGGAACACAAAGTACTGTCCTCACATAACCAAGGTGCCACAGGGGAGCAGACGCCCAGGCTGGCCGTACTGGAAAGCCTCGACTTGAAGCCACGCACGCTCTTCTCCTTAGCACCCCCGCTTCCAATCCTGACTATCCTTCCAAGTCATCATGAAATTTAACGAAGATGACACTGCCAGGCCGAGCCCTTGTTCCTGCCCAGATTGAACTGGCCTTGCCCCCAGCCTTGGCTACAAGCATGCCACCTCCGGGTGATGGGTCAGGGTACAGGAAGCTGCCCAAAGCTTCCATGACCCTTGCCCTCCGTCCGCAGCTGTTGTCCGGGGCTGAGTTTAGTTGCAGCATTCCTACAGGAATGTTTTTTTTTTTTAATATGTGATTTTTATTTATTCTTTAAAAAAGAGGCTTCTTTAGTATATTTATTCTGAAGAGCTCTTAATTGCTGTACTTAGAACTCTTAAATGTGAGCGTTTGTCAGGCATCAAAATAGCAGAGTGAGCGAGTGGACCTGGGGTGACGGCTGCATTGTCTCCCGTGAGTGCTCCTCTTCTCATCCCGGGCCCATTAACCAGCGGCCTAGAAACGCCTTTTCTTTCTTTCTTTTGGTGAATAAGCAATCTGTTCTGTACCCACAGCAGCGAATGTTCCACATCAAGCTCCACTGGAGCCCGCCCTCCTTGTGTCGTTGGGTTTTGTGAGCCACATCCCACTCCGTATCAGAAAACCCATGCAGTAGTTTGTGCCAGTAAGAACTGTGGCCTGTGTGTCGTCCCTGATATATATCCTGTGTGTCCCTTTGTGACATGTGGGTGACCCTCGATTACTACAGGACCAGGGGCTGTCTCCGCCTGCTCAGGTGGCCTGGGACTTGTCTCTAACCTGCCCACCAAAGTACAATCAGGGATGAGGGAAACTCAAGGCCATCCCAAACAATCCCTGTGAAAGCAGGAAGAGGGTGTGTGCGTGCGTGCGTGCGTGCATGAGTGCGTGCGTGCGTGTGTGTGTCTGTGTGTATTTTGGCTAGTATATAGGCTTGTGAGAAGTGTTAAAATTTCTAGCTCAATGTGAGAGTTTTAAAAAAGATTTATTTCTGGGTTTTAATCCTTGTTGCCCATTTCTATGAATAATCCTTGTTTGTCTTGATGTGAACAATAGCGCACAGCACGCTCAGCCCCCTGAGTGTTATTATTTCAAGCAACTGTTTTAGGCCTGTGAGGCACGAGCTATTTCCAGAGTTGTAGAGATTGTAATAAAAATGGCACCAGTCATAGTAATGGTTGGCATTTGTGTGTGCCAGGGCTGTGCTTGGGGCTCAACGTGCACTATAATTACCCATTTTACAGGTGCGGCAGCTGAGGTTAGGGAGGCCACACAGCTTGGAAGTGATGGGTCAGATTGTACCCAGTGCAGCCTGACTCCTGTTGTTGCGTACAGAGAGCTGTCTCACCGCCCTGTCACTGGGTTGGCAGCTGTAGCAGAGAGGTGTTCCACATTGCTGCAGGGGGCCGATCTCTTTTAGGCCGAGAAGTAGTCTGGGGCACCAGAAAACAGAACTTGCGCCTGCTGGGAAGACCCCGAGTGCTCATCAGTAAGCAGCTCCTGCAGTCCTGTTACCAAGGCAACCAAGATGGGACTGTGGGCAGCAGTGGGCACCACCATGTCCCTCCATGCATAAGAACGGTTGCTTGCTATGGCCTTGACTTTTTTTCTTCACCCAGTGTTTAAACCCCCACCAAGGTACTCATTCTCATGCCCATCCCTAGTTAGCCCCAGGACACCCGCACATGTGTGAGAGAGCCCTTCTAGTCCACTCCCTACATAGCTTGTCATGCAATTTTTATAATGTTTCCTAAGTGCGACATCAGGGGCATCTAGCCTTTCAGTCTCTCGCTTCCTGTAGACTAACAGAAACCATTTATCAACCAGCAGGTTCTTTAATCTCTGTGTGCTTCACTTTCTTCATGTGTAACATGAGGATAATAGGTTGTGTCTTCCTCAGTGAGTTGTGGGGAATAAAGGATTAAAATGTGTCTAGCGTTCAGAGAGCACCAGGTACGTCACAGCTGGGTGAGTGTCTGAGTTTCTCACTGGTGCTGTAACAAGTCAGCACAGGCCCAGAGGCGTGGAAGAACACACACTTACTATCTCACAGTTCTGGGAGTTCCAAGTTCCATGTGAGTTTCTTTTGGCTCAAGATAGCCTAAATGAGGTTGTACTCTGCCTGTGGGCTTTGAGGAAAATTAGCCTCCTTATCTTATCCAGCTCCTAGGGTCCGCCCATTTGTGATTTGGTGGCTCCCTATCTTTATGTTTGTGTATGGTGTCATGTGCGCCTCATGACACCTGTGTGGAGGACAGGGTACAACTTTGGTTGTTGGTCCTTGCTTTCTACCTAGTTTGAGATAGGCCGCTTACTTTGCTCTCCATAGACCTGGGAACTTCCAGGGAATTTCTTGGCTCTGTCCCCTACCTTGCTGTAGAACTCTGAGTTACCCATACATACTTCTGTGCTGCGCTTTATGTGGGCCCTGGGGATTCTAAGTCCTAGCCTGCCTCTGCATCTTGTAAGCCAGTTGTGTAGCATGTTCAGATCTCTGTGCCCTGCCTCTGTGCTTGGCTTTCTGTCCCCCACACCTCGGTTTCTATCTTATGAGGACTTCTGTGGGGCCCCTACCCCTCTGTTTCTATCTTATGAGGATTCTGTGGGGAGGATATTGGACTTTTCGGGTAATCCAGGATAATCTCTGCATTTCAAGATCATTAACTTAATCTCAGCTACTTAGTGTTCATGTGTGGTCTTTGTAGCTTCTGGATTGGACATCGACATTTGGGGGAAGGGAATGAGCACGCCATTTGGTTCATCACCGTAAGCATGGGCTGTTTACAGTGAACACAACAGAATGGAACTGGCTAGCTTGGGGGAGGAACAGACAGACTTCATAGTGTGTTGTTACAACACACCGCTCGGTCATGTCTGTCCTGCCTCAGGGCCAGCATAGCTGCCGTCCCCTGTCCCCGCTGCTTCCTTCCTGTTAGATCCTTTTGTATCTAGAACCTTCTCATCCTTCAGGTCTCAAATGCCACCTTCTCTCAGAAGCCCTCCTGGGTCACACTTCCTCTTGTCCCCAGCCTCTCTCGTTCCACTTTGTCATTGGACCACATGCTTGTTCCTCCTCTCAAGTCTCTCTCAGCAGTAAGCCTTTTGTTTCTGAACCTTCCTGGTGCAGTGTCTGCTCTCCCTGGAACACCAGCTTTGGGAGGAGCGGGGACCCCGTGTGTTATGTGCCTCGCCGGTGGCACAGTGAGTGTTGAAGCCGTACCTGTTGAGTGTGTCAGTGAAAGGAGTAACACAGGCCAAAGGCTGTGCCCTGAATGCTCACACTTTCTTGTGTGACAAGTTCTGTTCTCATCATTCCGCTGGACAGCTCTGCAAACCAGGGCTCCCAGAAGCCAGTTTTGGCTCCAGGTTCCCTTGACTCTGCACCAAGTCTACCTGCCACAGTCCATGCTTCCTTCTACTTCCTTGCCCCCTGGTTTTAATGCTACTAGAAAATGCTTGAGCCAGCTCCGCAGCAGAATGCAGGCAGGACTGCCGTTTCTGCTGCAATGTCTGAACACAGCTCCCGGGCTGACGGGCATACCATTTGACTTTTTTTTAATTATTGTGTTTCTCTTTAGGTCTGTTGTGTCGGGTCTGGACTCCCCTGCCAAGACTAGCTCCATGGAAAAGAAACTTCTCATCAAAAGCAAAGAGCTGCAAGACTCACAGGACAAGTGTCACAAGGTATTTATCTCCGCAGCCGGCCTCCGTCCTTGCTCCAGGATCCTCCCGCCAATATATGCCAAGGGACCCGCCGGGGGCCACGGCTGGCTCTGAGCCTCCTGATCCCTCGCTGAAGCCGCACCTCCAGCAGCTCAGAGGGAGATGAATTCGGGCCTAGACTTTGCCATAAATCCTTTAAATCTTAACCAGAGGAGACCCTGGATTTAAAACAGCCTGTGTCTCAGCATGACCCAGCCCGATGTCTGCTTCTTCCAGCAGGTGGCCTGGGTCCTCACCTGTGGCTGAGATGCTTCCCATCTGCTCGGATTGAGGCGAAGTCTCTCTTCCTAGTCTTTTAAACTCCTGCCTGTGTCACGGCGGCCACTGTGTTGATTATGCTCAACGTCTCTTAATACTCACTGTTCCTGCCCAGAGGCAACTCTCTGAAAACTTAATAAAAACCACTGCTTGTGTGGGACTCCTAAGAGTGCAGACGAATAATTATCCCTCAGCCTTGTTCTGGATCTTTCCTCTAGATCTTTGCAAGGAGATGGGGGGGATCAAGATGGATTTAGGATAAAATATAAAATTAAAGTGACATCTGTGTAAGCCAAACCAATAACAAAAAAAAAAAAGGTGAAAATGATGGTGGCTCTTTTGCTAAGTGGGTTAGAGAAGTGATCGTGCGAAGCGGGACTTGGATGACAGGAGTGACCTAGCGTTTGGTGACTGTCTTTTTGAAGAACTGTGTGCTCCTGGGCGAAGAAGCAATGGTATTTCCATCCCAGCTCTTGGCGAATTAGCGGTAACCCCTCCCCCCGACCCCAGACCACCAGGTGGCCTAGGGGCCTGCTTGAGATGTGCTTGCTCCCACGAAACCTCCTTGGGCCCTTTTAACCCATCCATGTGTTTATTTCAGATGGAGCAGGAAATGACCCGGTTACATCGGAGAGTGTCAGAGGTGGAGGCTGTGCTTAGTCAGAAGGAGGTGGAACTGAAGGCCTCTGAGACTCAGAGATCCCTCCTGGAGCAGGACCTTGCCACCTACATCACAGAATGCAGTGTGAGCCTTCCCCAAAGCCCCCCTTCCCTCGGAGGCGGCACTTCCTGTTGTGTGTGTCTCATCCTGTTTCATGACAGCTCCATGAGGCACATCACAGCCAATGGCAGAGCGTAGAGTCAGACAGGGTAGCAAAGATTGCAGGAGTGAGGTGCGAGGTCCCTAGGAAGGAACCGGTTTTCAACAAAAAACCCATGCTGGCTGCTGGGCAGCACAGGTCCTGGAGATGGGAGTCAGCTGTCACTAAAGCCTTCTGCAGAGACTTCTGACATCTCCTGCCCCAACCTCTCTGGTCTACGCTGTGTCAACGTGATCAGCTCTGAGGACTAAACTCCCAAATCTGTACCAGAAAACATAATTTGAATCTGTTGGAAATCAATTTTTTATTCAATTTAGAAGCACGGTAGTGCCGAGGAAATTCAGCCCTTGAGATCCAGATCCTCTGTCATTATTTCTCATACAGCTCCATTTTTTTTTTCCTTTCCTTCACAAGCGTAGACTGTCTTCTCCATTGTCTCGTGGAATTTTTCATTCAGGTGTTTCTCTAATGTGCCCTGTTAAACAATCTTAAGAGGTTGAATCACACATTTATAAAGTCTTTGATTTTTTACACATGGGAGAGGAAATCTATGGCATGTGGCTGATTACGAATAACTGCGCTGTTTGTGTTCCAGACTTGGCCACCTTTCAGTGGTGGGTGAAGTTCTCCATCTGTCTCTCAGATGTCTCTGTCAGTGCCATTGGAGCACAGAGGGGAGCGGATGGGTGATAGGCATCTCGGAGGCTAGTCAGGAGGGAGATAGTCTACTGGACTCTGAAATGGCAGCCACATAGGCGATGAACGGTTGCTTCTTTGAAACAGACGTATGCCCTTGAGAGTCTGGAAGAGCTTTTTCTAGTCTGGAATACACTAGATAGTCATGGAGGTGGTGGTTGTAAGAGACACAGGATCTTACTGGTTTTCAGTCCTGACCATACACGTAAGTATCTGCCAGGATAGGTAGATGACGCCAGGCTACTAGCTGGTAGAGTTTCAGGCTCGGCCCGTAAGGTTGTGAGCTTTCGATGACGTTTCTTCCACCAAGTGGCTTTTACAGGGCGAAAAATGGAATCAGCAACCACTTGGAGGTGTCCGCTCTGGTCTGTCGCTCGAAACCATGCCGGTGTCTTCGGAGCAGCTTGCAGCTGTCCTGATGAAGCTCTTCAGCCAGAACACGACCCACGGGCATCCCTATTAAAACCTTTGCTTTCTGCAGAGCTTAAAGCGAAGTCTGGAGCAAGCACGGATGGAGGTGTCCCAGGAGGATGACAAAGCCCTGCAGCTTCTCCATGACATCAGAGAGCAGAGCCGGAAGCTCCAAGAGATCAAGGAGCAGGTATGACCGCTCCCTCAGAGCCCAGTGGCCCTGCAGTTGACGGCAGCTTGTCTGAGAGGCAGAGGTTGCCGGAATAAAGGGTGGAAGCATAGAGAAAGGCAGGCGACCACGTGGAGTCTTTAGCTTCTCCGTGATCGTATAGATCACACCAGCTTGTTGGTTCTGCCCTTTTTGAAGGCCTCAACCCATAAAAGCTACCACTTCTAATAAAGAATACACTGAGCAGACAGGTCTGGCCTCCTACATACTTTCTGTGGCTCTCAGAACAAAAGTGACTTTTGTGTCCTTAAATGATCAGGCAAAAGAGAAAAAGAATATTTTGTGGCTTGTAATTTTGAAAAATTCATCAAATTTCAGTTTGCCTAAAGATTTACTGGGACACAACCATGCTCATTTTATTTATCGTGACTTTGATACCACAGAGGCAAAAGCGAGGGTGTTTTCAGAGTGTGTTTCTATAAAGCCAAAACTTCTTACTCTGACTTTTTACCAAAAGTTTACCAACCTCTTCTTTGGATGGTCCCAAAAGAATTTGGTATTTTTCTAGCTTTTCAGATGTACTTTCCATTGTCAAGAGACCATGAACATTCAGTTACACATTCACACGCTCGTGGACACACCCCAGTCAGAATCAACATAACAAATCTGGGTACACAATCCCACTCCCCCGAGTTTCCAGAAGAGAACAGAACAGAGACCTTTAAACAGCCCCCCCGCCTTACTAACAGGGCTTTCTCTTGAGAGGCTCATTTTTGTATCGCCTCATTGTTTTCTTTTTAGCTTGGATTTTTTTTTTCTGTCTTCTGAAGACACTGTAAATAGAAACTTTAATGAAGAGATGGAAATGAGTAATTGGAGAGCGGAATTATCAGCTGCCAGGCAACTCTCATTCACTCCAGGAAACCTAGTGGGAACACTAATAGAAGTGAGCATTCTCATCTCTGGGTGGCGCGGACTTGGCCGTCTGGATGGCTCCAACGAAAGAGATTCCTGCAGATAGCTCAACTTGTTAGCTATTCTTTAAATCAGTGGATTATCTCATATTCTCCTTGTCACCTCAAGTTGGGTTTTTTTGTTGTTGTTTTTTGTGGGTTTTTTTTTTGTTGTTGTTGTTTTTGAGAGGGTCTCTGTGTAGCTGTCCTGGAACTCTCTCTGTAGACCAGGATGTCCTCGAACTCACAGAGATCCGCCTGCCTCTGCCTCCTGAGTGCTGGGATAAAAGGCGTGCGCCACCATCGCCTGGCTTCAATATTTCTTAAATGGTAGGTTGACACCCTCTTGCTGTGTAAGAAAATCATAAGTGAATATGCACTGGGAACTTTGCAAATGGGTCATAACATCTCTGCACGTCACCCCCTGGGAGGCTCTGAAGGCCACACGCATGCCCTGAGACTTGTGCTTTGACAGGTGACTCACACCCCTTTATCAACATGGGTTTTCTTTTTTTCATCCTGAAGGCTGCAGGAGGTAGGGTTCTTTATCTCCCATCAGTTCATTGTGCTTGGAAATTAATTTTGGGGACATCCTGGGGAAATGAAAGCTGTCTTTGGCCACCAGAGGGAGCAGCTGGTGTCCATGCGTTCCACAGAAAGAGAATTAATCAGGACATTTTGAAAAGCTCGGTGCTGTTGGTTGAGTTCAGAGCCATCTTTTGTGATTCACTTCACAGCCGGCATGCATGTGGAGTTTCAGATGACTGGCAAAAGTTCCGATGGGGGCAGAGAAAAGTTTTCGGTTCTTGATTTTACTTCTCATTAAAGAATGATATGTTTAAAAAGGCTTTTTTTTTTTTTTTTTTTGGTAGGCAAGGGATGTTTGTAGACAAAGGATGCCCTTTTTTTTTTTTTTTTTTTTTGGTTTTTCGAGACAGGGTTTCTCTGTGGTTTTGGAGCCTGTCCTGGAATTAGCTCTTGTAGACCAGGCTGGTCTCGAACTCACAGAGATCCGCCTGCCTCTGCCTCCCAAGTGCTGGGATTAAAGGCGTGCGCCACCATCTCCTGGCTCAAAGGATGCCTTTAAGGCCTACGCAAACACTAGTTTTTGGCACACTGGTTTCTCATGGATTTCGGATGAGTTTCTGCTCATTTTTGTTTTAACCTTCTCTTTTTAGTCAGTTATTTCTTCTGGAGTATGCCTAGCAGGCCCCTCTCGTACTTTGACTCCAATACCCCCAAACAGTGACAGTTCTCAGAAGTCATCTGTGCCCTCCAGACTTTTTGGGAACGGGACCATGCGGGCCTCTTCCTACACAGTCCCAAGGCTCCCTCTGGAAGGCTTGCTGAAGATGGACAGTTGTTTCTGTTTGTCTGTTCTGACCCATTCAACTCAGTGCCTGAGAGTCATTCCATGCTGAGCTACAGCGGCTTTCTCTGCTGCTCCTGCACACAGACCCCATGGTCTGTGCTCGGCACCCTCCTGCAATGTCATGGTGACTGGCCAGGACTTCAGGGCCAAAGAGGGGCAGGAAATGGAGGAGGCAGGGTGGGGACAGGGAACGGAAAAACATCTTCTTCACAAGTTTGAGAACAAAAAGGGAGTTTGAGGGCTGGCGAGATGGCCCTGGGGGATAAGGGTGCTTGCCTCTGAGTACAGAGACCTGGTACAGAGATCAGGTCTGATCCTGATCCCTGCTACCTCACAGTGGAATGAAAGACCCATCTCCTCCATGCTTCCTCTGACTTCCACCATAGTGCCCACGCGCGCACACACACATATGTCATATCATACTTTTTTTTTTTAAGGAAAAGTTTGAGTACAAAATATGCCAAAGACCTTCTAGAACTTTGCTGTTTTCACACCTTGAAGGGTTTTATCTGCTGGCAGGCTCCTTTTTACATTCAGTAATTTACATTCATGCTTGGGGACAGGGGACCACTGTACTTTTAAGGTGGCACAATGATGTATCAGACATGGGAAAATAACTTGGAATAATAAATATCATATAATATTCAAATATTTTAATCTTCTATTATATGTAGCCCAGACTGGCCTTCAATTTAGGATCTTCCTGCCTCTGTCTCCCAAGTGCTCAGATTATAGCAGTGTGCCGTCACACCTGGCTCAATTTCTCCTTTTTTATTGAAATTTTAAAAACTGAGCTGTTAGGTTATCAGTATTGCTTTTATGGATCATATTAACATTCAAATAATATATGAATGTAGACTAGTAATATAAAATATGACTTGAGTGTATATGTGTAATGTATATTTATGTGTATGTATGTGTATTTACATGTATGTAAAAATATGGTATTTGGGTTGGGCTTTTTTTTTTTTTTTGGTGTTTATGTGGCAGGGTCCCATATAGCCCAGGCTGGCGTCTAACTTGGTGTGTATCTGAGGATGATCTTGAACTCCTGATCCCCCTGCCTCTACTGCCTCTAGCTCCTAAGTAGTGGCATTACAGACATGTGTCATGTGTCACTTTTTTTTTCTGATGGATGGAAGTCATGAAAGTCATAAATTATCCCCAGATAAAGAGGATCTCAAGGAAACCTGAGTAAAGGCTCTGCCATTTCACCCATGACCTGTGTCCCAGGTCAGATGTCTGAAGCTCTTTACACAGCACACCCATGTGCCCATGATCCCAAGGTTGGCCTTCAGACACAATGCACTGCTGGCTGAGAGGAAGGGTTGTGCTCCCTGTTCTGGCTCATGCTCCCCCGCTCCCCCATTAAGGTGAACATTGCTAGCTGAACTCTGCAGAGTTTGCAATACCTCCCCAATGTCTGCTACAGTGAGCTCAAGCAGGCACCTCACACCCTGCTGTTACCAAAGGCTAAACTCGGCCAGGCCAGATGGCTCAGTTAGACAATGCTGCCTCTCAAGTATGGTGCCTTCAGTTTGAAACCAGCACCCGTGTGATGTGAGGGAGAACGGACAGACGGAAAGTTGTTTTCTGACCTCCAGAGTCACGCGCATCACACATGCATGCATGCACACGCACGCACGCGCACACACACACACACACACACACACACACACACACGCACGCACACATGCTCGCACGGAGGGAAGGAGAGAGATCAGAAGTGGCTGGGACTGTAGTTCTGTGTTCGAGTACTTACCCAGCACATACAAAGGTAGAGTCCCATCTCCAACAAAACAAAATCATCAAAGATTAAGTTGTAATCTGCTGAATTAAAGCGCAGCAGCCAGCATCCTGGTTGATGCCTCACCTCGCAGCTGTCACTGGAGTTCATGAATGCCACAGTGCTGGCTTAATTTCTTGTTCTCGTGTTTTACCTACCACCTCCTATCCCTGGTCCTGTTAGACAGGGCATCATACTTTAGCCTTGGTTTTGTAATTGAAGAGCCTTGCTATACTTGGCTCCTAAGTTTTCAAGGCTGTTGCCTGTTTCTTCTGGTAAATCTCAATGTGTGTGGGTGGGGAGGTGGTGGGAAGCCTTGATTCAAATGTTCTGGTTTGGTTTTAAAATTCATTTTGGAAAACATTGGACTGTTTGGATCATTTTAAGGCTTTTGCTTCAGGGAACAAGATAATTTTTCTTGCAGGGGGAAAGATCTCTTTTCCCCTGCAAGTTATTTTGTCTCGGTCCAGTGTTTTTGACTCCTCAGATTTCAGGGTGACTTGCATTGCAGGATCAATGCTAAGCTCAACCTTCCGTTTTGAGCCCAGAAAAATTAATGGTGAGAAACTGGCAATGATGAGTTTCACCTTCCCAGATGATTTCCTCCGAGGTTTCCAATTACCCTCTGGTGCTGTCTGAAAGGTTAATTTCAAAGCTAGTACCATATCTAATTGTGTTAGGACCACGTGGTGTCCGAAGGACAAATCTATAGAAACAAGCACCTTGGAGGAGAAGCACACGTGCGGTTCATCCTCGTTCAGAGGGCAGCTCTCTCCGCGTGTCTGCGCATCCCTGGGGGTTCTCGGAATCTGTGTGGTTGTTTGCTCAGCATCTCTGATTCCGCATGTGTGTTCCTGCTGGGGTTACTCTAGACACGTGTCCTGCATTAAAACAATTTAATATTCTTTCCTTCTTCCCCGCCCCCCAACACCCCCAGTTTTTCCTGTCTCTAGATCCTTCCACTCACGTCTTTCTCTGTCTGCCCATCTGTCCTTTGACACTTTTCTTCCAACGTACACCTTCCCCTGTGGTTGATCTACATCCGTCTCACTGCCCACCCTCTGCTGTGGAGCTCCAGGCTTCACCTTCCGTCCTCTGCCCGCTCTTTAGGAGTACCAGGCTCAGGTGGAAGAGATGAGGTTGATGATGAGCCAATTGGAAGAGGACCTCGTGTCCGCCCGGAGACGCAGCGATCTCTACGAATCCGAGCTGAGAGAGTCTCGGCTTGCCGCTGAGGAATTCAAGCGGAAGGCCACTGAATGTCAGCACAAATTGATGAAGGTAGTCAGCCACCCTCCAAGAGGGGACTTTGGGGGCACGGCCCTGGATGATCTTCACAAGATGCAAGGCCACGCTGACTTAATGAGTGTAGGTTGGAGACACAATGAGTTTTTATTTTTTTTTTTTAGAAAACTCCCCTTTATTTGTAGATAACATTATTATTGTTTGTTGTAATGTTATCACAGAGACCTAGGAAGTACAACAGGTGATGTGCGTGGGTTGTTGAGATTCCCAATATGTTGTATCTTTTTACTTACAGGCTAAGGACCAAGGGAAGCCTGAAGTGGGAGAGTACTCCAAACTTGAGAAGGTGTGTCTTCTGGGATTGGGTTTACTATTTGGGGCAAATGGTTTTGTAATATTACCAGTGACTGCTTACCACATAAGAATACTTTTGTAAATACTTGATGAATCTATCATATTTTATTTGTTTATTTATTTTTTTGGTGAGAGGGATTGAATGCAGGCATGTACCGTTACTGATACACTACACTATGCTTCGTGCCCCTAGGTTTTAATGGTTTTTTGTTTTTTTTCTTTTATAAAGTCATTGGGATTTTCTTTTTTTCTTTTTCTTTTATTTGCATTTGTGTTTTGCTACATGTATGCCTGTGTGAGGATGTCAGATCTTGGAGTTACAGACAGTTGTGAGCTGGCATGTGGGTGCTAGGACTTGAACCCAGGTCCTCTGGAAGAGCAGTCAGTGCTCTTAACCACTGAGCCATCTCTCTAGCCCCCCCCCCCTTTTAAAGAGAGTTTTATGCAGTCATGGCTAGTCCCACGCCCACTGTGTAGCTGAGGATGCCCTAAATTCCTGGCCTTCCTGACTCCCTCTCTTAAGTTCTGGGGTTTCAGGCACATGCCACCATCCCTGGCTAAAACATCCTCCCCTTCTTCTCTCTCTTTCTCTCTCTCTCTCCTTCTTTTTTTTGGGGGGGTGGGGGGTTATCATCTACCCAGGTACTTGGTAAATTTTTTTGTGTTAAGGCACTGGGCCACGTTGTCTTCATATATGTTGCTAGTCCTACAGAAATCAATAGTCCACCCCGCAGTTCATGTTGGGACACACCCACGCTTCTCTGACAGGCCAGTGTTCTATGCTAGTAAGTTCTAGAAAACAAACCCCAGAGGCTCCACAGAACCCTGGAGGAAATAGGACCACGCTGCAGGTAGCAAGAGCAGGCTCTGATCGCTCTGTTCTCTCCCCGGCTTTAATTGTAGATCAATGCTGAGCAGCAGCTCAAAATCCAGGAGCTCCAGGAGAAGCTGGAAAAGGTAAGTTCCACTGAGGGGCCGTGAGGGGGCTCCCCTATTCCTGAGTCCCTGTCCGCCTCACCCCAGAGCAGTAAGGAAGAGAGAAGCTGTCAGTCACCAGCACTAAAGATGATGAAGGGCATGTGTACTGTTACCCAGATATCAGGCTTCTGGATTTCAGTTTTCCTTTTGGGATGTTAAAAACCAAACTTGTGTGAGACTCTGGGAACAGAAACCCAAAAGTGGCTTTTAGTGCCTTGGGAGGGGAGGTTTCTCGTTTTGCATGTTTGCAGGGGCAGCCTGGCTCCTCCTCCACCAGGACTGTGGCAGATCCGCTCTCTGGGGACTGTGATGGCTCCCTGGTGTCGTGGTGTGGTTGTGTGTGTTGGGTGTGGGGAGATGTTGGCACAGTTTGCGCTGCTTCAGTTGTGCTTTGGCTTGTTAAGAAATGATTGACAAATGCGGAAGTGCACACAATGGTGCTCTGATGCTGTGTCCACTTGTGATGTGACGGCGTGATTAGCATCTTCATTACGGCTCTCCCTTTTCCGGGATGGGGACAGGGAAGGAAGGTCTGCTCTCCACTTTTCAAAGCCTCTCTAGCTGAACGCAGAAGTGCCCAGCAGACGGACAGAGGGACTGTGGTTTGGGACATGGTTTCTGCATCAGATTGTCTATGCACATGCTTGGTGGTTGGTTTAATAAGGACAGTTCCTCCTTCTTTAAAAAACGTACTGTGCAAACCACAGCGATAGCATCGCATTTCCGTTTTAGCCTTTTCCAGGTCACTAAGCACTTCGATGTGGCCGGACGACACATCTCTGTCTTCGAGCTGTTCTGTCCAATGAGTCTCTTGTTATTTGACTGAAATAATTAAAATTAGCTTTTAAAAATAAAAAGAATGTTCTCATGCATTTCAGGGTTCAGCAGCCCTTGTGGCCACTGGCTCCCATTTGGCATATTACAGGTCTTAGAATTGGTGTTTTCTTATAGTTTCCACTTTTAAAATTTTTACCAGAGCTTTGCTATGCAGTACAGGCTGGCACTGAACTCATTTATCCTCCTTCCAGGTGTTGGGATCACAGGCCCGTACCAGCTGACTAGCTGCACTTGTTAAAATTACAGTTGAAGTGATATATATGAGGATGCTTTACACGCACGCACACACACACGCACGCACACACACACATGCACATGCATCCTATGTATGTGTAAATATTATATATACATTTACATTTTAATTTGTCTCCTAAATTCAGATGTCATCCACAATACTGTAAAAGCTGTAGTGCAGGTTAGACCCAAATCAAAGTTAATAAATGACAAAATTAAGAGGCTCAGCCTTCTTTCTTTTTACCTTGTCGATTATCACAGACCCAAGACTATTATCAGTCCTTGAAAGGTCATAACTCGGCTAGCGTTGACCTTGTTTTCCTGTTGAATTCGTTTCCACGCTCCACACAGGCAGAGTAGTCAGAAGGAACCAGATTAATGCTAGGTACCTCTTTGTTTGGTTCTTTGTATTGCATTGAATTGGAGAAACAAAAGATTGTCAGTCATCCCAAGAAAGAGAAGTACATCAATTTTAACTATGAGACTTGTTACAAACTCAGCGATATTAAAAAAGAATATACCTAATATACACAAGATCTGCAGTAAGTGAATGCTCCTGCTTTGAAGACTGGCCCTGATGTGCTCAGTATCTCCTGCTTTTTCTGTTTTCGTTTTTTTTGCCCCCATACGAGTCCATGTAGACATCAGTGCCCTGTCCCCCTTTCTCCTGCCAGGCTGTAAAAGCGAGCACAGAGGCCACTGAGCTCCTGCAGAATATCCGCCAGGCCAAGGAGCGAGCCGAGAGGGAGCTGGAGAAGCTGCACAACCGAGAAGATTCTTCCGAAGGCATCAAAAAGAAGCTGGTTGAAGCCGAGGTGAGCGGGGCCCTTTCCTCAGCCCGAGCTATTTGTCCCCAGCTGACCTTGCCTTTGATCCTGGTTGTGCTGAGGCAAAAAAACTGAAACATCACTGTTCCTGTTTGACCAAACTTCTTCCTCTCTGAAGAACCCTTCCACGCCTACCTCAGCAGCTCTGAGGTGGCGATGCCTGGACAGGGGGTCCTGCTGCTCCGCCCTGGCCTCTCGACTGCTCTGGGTTCTCTTTTCTCTAGGCTCATTGGCTGCTGCTCTGTGGTTTTCTTTTTCTTTCCCGTGTTTTGCTGTTTCTAACACAATGCAGATCTAACAGACTGTTCTCCACGGCTTCACCAGTTACCCTTGTCAGCGACTCTGAGCCTGTGTTTTGGTTACCCTCGTCGGCGACTCCAGGCCTGTGTTTTGGGCCCTTTCCCCATCAGATTCTTTGTTGTTGTTGTTGTTGTTGAAATCATTTATATAATTATACTGAAAATCCGAGTGGCTTTTCACTGTCAAAACTTAAACAGTGCAGACAAATCGAGAGTACAAAGTGAGGCCCCTTTGCCCGTCTCTGCCTCTCTGCCGCCCTCCCTCATTGTTTGTCTCAGCGTTGATTGGAACACAATCAGTGTCTCTGTCCTGTCTGTCCCCTGGCCTTTCCTCTTCCCCACCACAATCTTCATGTGACTCTGCCTGTACATGGTGACCCGGCTGTCTGGGGTCTGTCCTCACCTGCATTCCTTGCTGCCTCCCACTGTTGTCCTGAAACCCAAGCGTGTGTGTGAACAGTGCCTCAAGTCCAGAGTGACCCCAGTGCTGCAGCGAGTCCCTGACTTCCTCTCCTCTTTGCCCTCCCTGTAGCCTTCCTCATGGTCCAGAGCTAGTTAAGCAGATGGAACGGTTTCCGGATCTCCAGCTTCAGGTCTTTCCTTCTCCCCTCCTAACTCACACAAGATAATATTCGTGGACCCCCAAGTACTCCTGCCCCATCCCCAGTGTTTGAGGGTCTCTGTGTACTTTTTTTGTTTTGTTTTGTTTTTTGTGGGGAGGCGGTTTAAGACAGGGTTTCTTTGTAACTTTGGAGCCTGTCCTGGAACTAGCTCTTGTAGACCAGGCTGGCCTCGAACTCACAGAGATCCGCCTGACTCTGCCTCCCGAGTGTCATCACTACCCGACTTAGGGTCTCTATATATCTTAGGTGTACCCCTTGAGGCTGGGTGCACCTGAGACCTATGAAATAGCCATGTGACCCACAAATGCTGGCTCCTTTTCATTTGCGCTTCCCCAGCCTTTTGCAGTGGTGGTCAGTCTGGGCTTGCCTTGGAACTCCCATTGCCTTTTGACTACCTCTGTGTTTCCCCCAAGCTTTCTCTTTCATAATATTGTTGTGTGTCAGTGGCCTGCTCCCCCGCCCCGTCTTCTCCTGCCCTGCAGTGTCTCCAGAGCTCATGCCTCTTTATCCCATACCTCAACTGTGCATTCAGATGGCCCCTTCCTGCCTTTGTGTCTGCTCTGTGGTTCTCCCCCTCTTAACCCACGTCGTATTTGTTTGTTGTTTGTCCTTTGTTTTCCAAGGGCAGAGTGACATCGCCTTCCTCTCTGTATTTCACATGATGCTTAGTGTGGTACTTTGCAGATAGTAGGTGCTTGGTAAATATTTGAATGAATGAATGCACTCTTATAATCCACACTGCTGAGTACCCGGATTCTAGAGTTGTCGTCTTCGCCGTTGCTTCGGGTGCCCAAGATTTTTTTCTTCCCGACTTGCGTGTCTGCCTCTCGAGGGCTCTTTCCCTCGGTGCAGGTGGTATGCCCACAGTTGTTGCTCCATTAAAACTCTCTGATTGATTCATGACCTACAGGAACGCCGGCACTCTCTGGAGAACAAGGTAAAGAGACTAGAGACCATGGAGCGTAGAGAGAACAGACTGAAGGACGACATCCAGACAAAGTCCCAACAGATCCAGCAGATGGCTGATAAAATTCTGGTGAGCAGGAGTGGAAGTCAAAGTTCAAAGATAAGAGGCTAGAGGTCTCAAAGGGAAGGGGGCAAGAAGGCTCCAATGCCATCCCATGGGAGGTGTCCCCGAGTAGGTGACCGGAGAGGAGCCCGGACAAGCCAGCACGGGACATTTCGGCACGGTGACAGACCTGTTCTTGCCGTTGCCGTCATTTTTCTGTGTGCTCTCACCTGGCGTTTTACAGAATGATATCATGCATTTATCTCCCCGCCTCCCCCGCCCGCTGTTCTCCTCTTTAGCAGAGTTTTGTTTGGCCATTAATGTGGCAAAACCAGTGCAAAAATCTACTGGGTTTTCGACTTCTAAGACCAAAGCCCCAATTCTTGTTTTTAGAAGCGAAAGAAGTGAGTCACAGGGACTGTTTTCTCGGAGTAGTAGCTGCCACAGATCGCTGTTCACCCACGCACTGGCTCTGCCGGGTTGGCGCTTACACGTACTTTACCCCATGGCCTCCGCTGGAGCATCCTTTTTTAGGTGTGTCATCATTCGGAGTCTGTCTTCAGCGCTGATGACCAAATTAACTTAATCAGGGAATGTGCGCTTGGGCGGCTGAGACTGTGGATATGATGATGCGCCTCCCAGGCCAGGCCGTGGCAGTGGGGGAGGCAGCACCTTCAAGTCTCGCTCCCAAGGGCAGAAGTTGGATGTCAATATTTAAGAGGCTTAGGGATGACTTGGGGTTCATGCACAATCCCCTTTTGTCCCCTAAAAGGAGGTGGGGGTGTAAATGGGCCACTTCATCTCTCTCTTCCTCACTCGTGGGAGCCGAGGTGCCCGCAGCTATATGAACTCAAGGCTGGCTGGCTTACAGGCTTGTGTAGCACTTGATACAAACTCTTCAACACCCGAAAGATTTCTCTGGGTATAGCTGCAATGTAGGGATGTTCTTGAACAAAAGGATGAAAGAGGGATCGGTTAAATTGTTTGGCTTTGCCTCCCAGTCTTTCTATTTATGTGTGTATGTGTGTGTGTCTGCACACAAGACAGATGTGGTTGTCTACTCCCTCTCGATCTCCTGTTCTGTCATCAGAATCTCTCTCAACTCTTGTCAAGCATGTGAGTTTTACTGTGAGTAAGGGTAGGTCCTGCCACTGTTACCCCTTCCCTGGTTAACAAACAGTTAATGAAGGGCTAAGCTCTTGTGGTTCCGAAGTGTTTCTCTCTTTAATGGGGACGTGTTCATTCATTCATTCAACAAATATTTAATGAGCTTCTACTATGTGCCAGGCACTGTTCCGGGGGCTGGAATACGGCAGCGAACCACCGTAGCCGCGTGACATAAGGAAGAGTTGCTCTGATGTGTGTAGTAAAAGACACGCTTTAAAAAATGACAACAACAACAAAAAATGCAAAACGCCCAAGCAGCGAGGTGTTAGTCGGACTCTGGACTGTAAATTACTATTTACGTAGCCAGCAGGCTCAGCTGTCTGAGTGCTGGGTTTTCTTTTAACCGATTTTTAGATTTCTGTTCCCATTTCTGTGCCATCTTATGAGGACTGAACCCGAGGAAAGATGACTGTCAAGTGCCTTGTAACCAAAGAGTAAAGTTTCTTGATCTGAATGTATCTTGTCACCTGCCCAAGTGCCTTTGTGAGTGACCGTCTGTGCCTTCATTTTAGCCGAACGTGCCTCTTGCTCAAGAACCCTGTGCTCAGGCTGCAGGGTATATGGGACATGGGCCAAGAACGACCCATCAAGCTGTCATATCGAGATGATGCTGGCAAGCAGGTCCCAAAATGTCCTTGCTTTAAAATGCTTGCCATTGTGAGGAGAAGTTTCCAAGGGGGTGATCAGGGCCTCCTTACAGCACCATCTCTGCTTCTGCAGTCCTGTCGTGAACATGCGCAAAGCCCGCGAAATGTTTTTATTAATTGGACCCCTGTTTACACTCAGCTCCCCAGGGGTGCATCTGGCACGTTGCAGTGGGTTTTGTGCGCCTGGTCTGGAGCCCGAGCATTTCAGCGGCGCCTCAAAGCAAAGCCTGTAGCTGCAGACTTGCGAGCCATTGTGTGCCTGTGACTCCCAAAAGTACCCCCCACCTTCGGTTTTCTGGGCATATCCCATATAATTTCCTCATTCTTCGAAATTCTTTATCATTGCTTTGACTTCATAGAGGATTTCACAGGAGTATGAAGAGAAGAGAACTTGGGAGTAATGACTTCTGATGTCAGTAGTTAACTAAGGGTTCAGACTCCTGGTTCTGATGCAACGGCGCCTGTGTTTAGCGTGTCTTTTAGCGAGTGAACGGGATGCTGTGTTTCCTAAGAGGTCGGTTTAAAATACACAGGCAAATAAGTTGGTGTAATTTTCAAATGAATCACAATTTTGTTTAAAGACAGAAAAAGCAATGAAAGAAGCAAGAGAACCTTCAACTAGTCTGTTTGCTGGCTCCAGCTTCTCTTCTCTCTCGTGTGTTGTGTACGCATGCGTCTTCATTCTCATCGCCATTCCCATTAGCGCTGCTTCATGTAAACATAGTCTCACGCGTGCGTCTCCAGTGTCCACGCTCTCCCATGCCAGTCATTTACAGTGGTCACTCCAAACGCCACGGTTATTTTTATACTTACGCTGATTGTGACGTTAGCGCGGGTTCTTGAGCAATGCTTTTATGAATGAGGAAGACCCAAAGTATTGTTTATCTTCATAATAAATTAAAATCCCTTTTCTTATTTAAGGCTGATGAACATTAACAATGAAAATAGCCCAAGGCTCAACACAGGGTCTCTGTGCCATGCTGAACTCTTGACTGTTGCCTTGTTGCCTTTATTTCTCTGTGTAAAGTGGAGCCGCTGCCCCTGTCTGATCTGTCACACCAACTGATCTGGCCTCACAGCCCACCAGCTGTTGTGTGTGTGTGTGTGTGTGTGTGTGTATGTGTGTGTGTGTGTGTCTGCTTGGACTTGGGAGAACCAAGGCCACACACTGGCAGTTTTCTTCCCAAGAGCCTCCGTCTAGTGTTGGAGGGAGCAGTGGCTGCAGTGACCTGCAGTGCCTGTGACAGTCGTGTTTCCTGTGATTGTCTCGTGTGCATTGGCTCCCTTCCCTGAGCACGCCTGACTGACTATTCTTTTGTGTCCAGGAGCTGGAGGAGAAACACCGGGAGGCTCAGGTCTCGGCACAACACCTAGAAGTACACTTGAAACAGAAAGAACAGCACTACGAGGAAAAGATTAAAGTAAAGCCACCCTGCCAGTCCTGTCTAAACCTTCCCGAGCACACGGGTGGCTTCCCTGCATCCGCGGCTAAACCCTGTCCTTACTGCATGATGGGAGATTTTCAAGTCTGGAGCTTAATATATTCTTCATTCCATATTGTGGTTCCATCTTTATTTATTCGTTTTTAACCCACGGTGGTTTTGGGGCGTGATTTATGTAGATTTGCCCACGTAGTCATGATATTCTTTGCTTTTGACTTTCTCTCTGCATTTCTGACTTCATTCAGTACCTTTTCCTTTCATTTAAAGTACATCCTTGAGAACTTAATTTTGTAAAGAGCTACTGTTGTTCTGAAAATGTGCTTGTATAATCCTCATTTTAAATTTTTTTATTTTTAAATTTTGATTTAGTTTTTAATTTTAGGTGTGTGGTGGGGGTGGGGTATATGCATGTGAGTGTAGTACCTGAGGAGGCCAGAAGAGGGCAATGGATTTGGTTTTTTGTTTTGTATTGTTTTTTTTCTTGAGCTGGGAGTTACAGATGGTTTTGAGTCACCTGACGTGGGTGTTGGGAATTGAACTCAGGTCCTCTACAAAAGCAGCCAGCACTCTTAACCACTTTCCAGCTCCTTAGTTTCATTTTTTAGAAATGGCATATATTATAGTACAAAATCATCCATTTAATTCATTATGACATTTTTTACATGTCTAATCAGCTGCTTTTTTCACATCTCTTCAGTTACCCTCTCTTGTGTCCCCGCCCCCTCACCTTCACTTTTGTGTTGTTTATTTTCTCGAATGTGCATTTTAAGTTGGTGTATTTGTTGGATGTAACAGTGCCCATCCCCATTCTTTTTTTTAAATGCTTTTTATTATTTGATATTTGATAATATTATTTATAATTTGATATTTACATATAGTCATGCATGCATTTTGCTCATTTTCACTCATACTTTCCCCAGCTCCACTGTACTGCCCCCAACCACTTCCAAGTTCAGTTTGTGCTGCCGATGTACACGTCAGCCTTGTTCTTAGGTGCCGTGTTCTCTGTAGCTGCGACAGTGCTCTTTAGCTGCTCAACCCCACTCTTACTGTTACCTTCCTGAAAATGAAGCTAAGCTTGTGTGTATGTGTCTCTGTGTGTGTGTGTGTCTCCTTCTGTCTTTAATTCTGTAGTCTTGCTGTGAGTTGTTGGGACGTTGATTTCTTTTATTTATCCTGCTGGAAATTTTGAGTAGATTGATACATTTTTACTCAATACCAAGAAAATCAGTGTTTAATATATTTCAAGTATTATTTTTGCTCTCTTTTGTCTTTGCTGCCATCTTGAGAACTTAAGTAGACATGGGCTAGATCTCCTGGAATCCACTCTTTTCCATGTTTCCGTTTCTTTGTCCCTCTGTGCTGTATCCTAGGTGAGTTCTACTGCCTTGCTTTCCACTTTGCTAAGCCTCTCTTAACTGTGTCTAAACTGCTGACAAACCTGTCTATTGAGGTTTTAATTTCAGGAATATGTTTTATTTCTAGGCAGATATGCTATTTGTTTTATTCCCAAGTTTGCTAGATTATGAAAGATAATTTTTGATCCTATGTATTCGTTTTCAGGTCTGTCATTTTTTGAGCATTTGTATCTGATGACTGGTGTGTTGAAGATTGGCTTTGCACCCCTCTCTTTTTCTCCCTCCCGATGATGGCTGTTCCCTTTTGCCCGTTTTCTCTGGTGCATCATTACAGGAAACTTTGACTTCAGTCTTCTCTCATACCTGAGGCTATGAGACAGGAGCTCCAGTTCACTTGGGTCAGCAAATGCCTTCAGATAGAAACAACTTTGTTTTAGTCGTTCTTTCTTTGTCTGCTGTTGCTTGGCTTTTGGTCTGAAATACTTTCTCTTGTCAGCAACCCTACCCCCACTCCTGAGAACTGAGCCCCGGTCACATGACTTTGGTCATTCTATCATATGTGATCGTTTCTTTGCCCAGTCATTGAAAGAGGCTGTTGGTGTCTGTGGTGACCCTGTTCTGGGTTTGCTTGCATCCTTAGCATTAAGAGGTCCTCTCTTGGCGAGTCCAGCATGTCCGTCCTCACCCAGACACACTGCCATCACCGCCTGCCACTCTCTCTTAGCTGTGGCAATTTTCAGTTACTTTTTATTAAATGACTGTAGGAAAATGTCCAGATGTGGCCTCTTAAATTTATCGAGCTCACCTTTTAGTTTAGAATTTATAGTGGTTTCCAGACTTTAGTGTTCAGAATGCCTGCGTAACGACAGTAACCCCCTTGTGGAATCCGCTGTGTGATTTGAATGATGAAACTGAAGGCCCATCAAAAGCCACGTCTGTCTTACATCTCTGTTCCCTGCCAGTCAAACCCTGTCAAAGCCAAGATGCTTTCATTCTGGGTGACGGCATGTCCCTTTTGATCAACGTGCAGGTTGTATCAGGACCCATTGCTGCCAAGGTGGAGATCTGATTTAGAACAGTCATTCTGAGTAGCCATCTTCCTTTGCCTTAGCACCCTGGAGAAGGGGGCTTCCTTAGCCTGGGCATCCTAGGTGTTGTGCAATCTCTGGTCCCTTCTAGCTGGACAGAACTCTATCTTATAGACCCCAGGGAATGTTCCAGAAAAGCTGTTTTCTTCTGCCTTCTCTCCTGGGATCCAAACAAGCTGTTCCCTCTGATCTCTTCTGTATTGTATTGTTGGTTCCAGCTTCTGTAAGGCCATTTTGGTCATAGCTCTGATCATACCCCGGATCCACTGTGTTCTTGCTCATAATTTTAGAACCACACTCAGACATCCAACAGAACGGTCACTTTATTACCCCACTGAGTGCTCTGAACCCTCATGACCCTGCTTGCCAACTTCCAGGCTTCTCCACTAACTTTCTTTTTTTTTTTTTCCTTCCTCATTGAATTCTAGTTGAAAGCCCTCTTTGATATTTGTTCTTTCCTTTATCTTGTGGACCCCTTCCCCGCTGACTAGTTCTCTTTTAGGGACAATGTCCTCAGGAGCCATGGAGGGCCCCTCACAATAGACATTGTGGGAAAGGCGTATTTCAGGTCCCATCTGTGACCCCAATTCTAACAGCTTTATTTCCAGTCTTCTGGCGGATGTTGGATGGCAGTGTTGTTGTTCACAAAAGCAAAGCGAACTCTTTGTGGTGAGGAGCATAGGTTCTTGCTTGGTCAAAGGCTCGGGGAGTTCAGTATCTTTCCTCTCTGTCCCCGGGGTTTTGGTGATTCGGAGGGTCAAGTGCCTTGCAGAACACTGGATCAAACTGGTGGTTGGTGACACCGTTGCTGTTCTATTTTTCCTCTTTGGGACCAGGTGCTCACAGGAACAGCCTGAGCCCTGAGAACACAGCATTTCTCTCTTCCTGAGCACAGTGCCTTTTTCCAGGGACTTTTAATCCTTGTTATATCAGAGGAAAAAAGGATCTTTCCCCCTGTCTTTTATATTATCTGTCCCACCCACACACTGGTGGGCAACATCATCTTGTCGCTGGTTGTATCAGAACATCAGCCCCAGTCGCCCAGACTCTGTGGCCCTTCATCTCCTTTCCTTCTGAGATGCATGGCTTGGGAGTATTCAGAATTCATTTTGTACAAATTAGGAGCAAGGCACTTTTTTGAAAACCACTGCTAAGAGACACCCCCCCCCCCCAAGGTAATGCTCTCAAATGCTAGGCGCTTCCCTGTCTAGGGCTAGGCACTGAGCGCTCCCTCTCCCCACATGCTGGAATCAGCCTTCTTGGTTTGGGCACAGCTCTCCGGTCTTTGGAGCTGCCCGACTTCCCAGCAGACTTCTCATTCATGTCCACCTGGTTTTGGGCATTTGGTCGTCTTGGTGAATGAATTGACTCTGCTCGGGTTTCACCTTTTTTTTTTTGCCCTGGAGTCTGGAGGCCTGGGCCTCTGCTGCCTCTCTTCCCCTCTTACCCCAGTTTAGCTTCCTGGGATATTCACATCTTGTGTCTCCGTAGGTATTGGACAATCAGATAAAGAAAGACCTAGCCGACAAGGAGAGCCTGGAGAACATGATGCAGAGACATGAAGAGGAGGCCCACGAGAAGGGCAAAATCCTCAGCGAGCAGAAGGCGGTAGGTAGCAAGACTCCAGGCCACCTTCCCGAGAAGGGTTTCGAGTGAGGCCGAGAGTCCCTCCATTTCATCTGGTAATGTGTTCTCTCCGTGACATCATACAGGGTCTGTGGGTACTAGGAAGCTTCGTTCCCCAAAGAACAGTGGCTGGATTTGTGTTCTCTAGTGACTGACACCACAGGGTCCCTTCAAAGTGCCTCTGGACAGCACCCAGTGGCCCTCAGGCTCCCACGTCACTCTTTCTTTTAAAATTTACTGATTTCTCTCCCTTCAAACTTGCTGGGCATGGGACTGGCCTGGGATACATGTAAATCCATCCATATTATCCCAGATGCTCATGGGGGTTTCCTACCCCAGAATCCCCAAGGGAAGGGACTGGGACTGCAGCATAGCACAGTTCAAGTGCTTTCATACATGAGGACGCTGGGTTTCTGCCTCCTCCCCTGTCTCTCTAAAGGAGGGGCCTGTCCAAGGTATACACTTGTTTTTTGAGATGGTTTCTCTGTAGCCTTGGAGCCTGTCCTGGAACTAGCTCTTGTAGACCAGGCTGACCTTGAACATTAAAGGCTGTGATACCTCCGCAGCCCCTAGTTTTATTTTTATCTGACCCCACCCTTAGCTAAACTGAGAAACCGCTAACGTAGAGAAATGTGTTATAATGTTTACGTAGTTGTATGTTCGTGCTCCTAAAGGCCTGGGTTGAGTACAAATGGCACTGAGATGTCAGAGGCCTGCTTCTGTGCAGGATGGCTGCTTCCCTGAGAGCTCCTACTAGCTGATTTTGATACAGGCCACTTAGTGTGGAGACAGTGGTTTCAGTTGGAAAAACAACTGAAATATCTTTCATATTCATCGATTTATTCATTGATGAATACCATCCACTGAGCAATGACACCTGTGACCTTCAGGGTACAGCCTTGTGCGGTCTCTCACTACCTCTGGCCAACCCACCTGTGGACATTTGTAAGGGCCCACCCTCACCCCTTTCTGACTAGACTGTCCGTGTGTGAGGTGTCAGGGGTCACCTGTGTTTCAGATGATCAACGCTATGGATTCCAAGATCAGATCCCTGGAGCAGAGGATTGTGGAACTGTCCGAGGCCAACAAGTTGGCGGCAAACAGCAGTCTCTTCACCCAGAGGAACATGTAAGCAGTTTACTACGCTCGCCTCAGCTCCAGAACAGAAAGTCTGTTCTTTTGTCTGATGGAAACCGTCACAGGCTAAGTCAAGTGTGTGCATCGGCTGAGCCGTGCTGTGCACACTTGTGTAGTTTTGCTCTCCTTTGAATGGCCTCACCCCTGTGCAGCCTCTCTTTCGAGTCAGGCATTCTTTTGGTTTTTTGAGACAGGGTTTCTCTGTGTGGCCCTGGCTGTTCTAAAACTCACTCTGTAGACTAGGCTGGCCTTGAACTCACAGAGATCTGCCTGCCTCTGCCTCCCGAGTGCTGGGATTAATGGTGTGCATCACCACCAAGGTACACGTCACGTATTCTCAGGTACCTCAGATTCCTACAGACCACAGAGCATTTCCTGTGCCTGAGGAAGCTGGCTAGAGTTTGTTTCTGGAAAGCTGCTGTCTCTGTTCCCATCCTGGGCTGCTGTTAATCAGCAGGAGGTGACTTTGTGTGCATCCAGTTCAGCCATGCATCCTGCTATAGGGAGTTGTGCCTCGGGGGTCAGCCAGGGCCAGCCAAGTTTATAAATGCTCAGATCACGGCCTCCTTGCCTGAATTTACAGTCCTGAGGAATGTCTTCCCTCGGCACATCCCTTCAGAGACCTTGGAAACACTTTCATCTTACTATGAACCAGTTGGGCCCCCCACTCTCTAGTCTTGGGTTCTCGGATTTGATACTTGTCACAATTGGCAGGAAGGTGAGGAAGCACCACAGAGTTCTAGAAGGAGCAAAGTTGTCTTTTCTCGATTGCAGCATCTTTTATAGAGCGTGCATTGTGAACTCTCCCTCTACTTGAAGGAGGCCTCTCTCTACTCTATACAGGCTCTAAAAGAAACAAACAAAAAGGTCTACCAAAGGATTGTAATGTTAGCATCTGTTGCTTGAACATCCGTAATCCTGTTGACAAGGAACTCAGAGCACTGTTGACTACTCACTGAAGATGTACCTTCTCACCCCATTTCTGCCTGCTGTACCAGGGAGACATGCTTGCCTCTGATGAGTCTGTTTGGTTTACCCTCCCCCCCACCAGGAAGGCCCAGGAAGAGATGATTTCAGAACTCAGGCAGCAGAAATTTTACCTGGAGACACAGGCCGGGAAACTGGAGGCCCAGAACCGAAAGTTGGAAGAGCAGCTGGAGAAAATCAGCCACCAAGACCACAGTGACAAGAATCGGCTGCTGGAGCTGGAGACAAGGTTGAGGGAGGTAAGGATGAAGGGTTTTGCTGGGGGAATCCAGTCCCTGAGTCAGCCAGCGTCCAAAGCATAAATCAGTACACACTGGAGGCCTTGTGCGTGCACACTCCACAGCATGCCTGTGGGAGTTTGGGTTTCTCCTTCTACCATGTAAGCCTCTGGATTTCAAATTCAGGTTTGGCTGCAAACCCCTTGACCTGTTGAGCCCTCTTGGCAGCCCCCTAGTTTTCTGTTCATGGATCGTGTGTCCGTGCTTTAGGCTCCTTATCTCTAAAGCGTCAGTGGTGACGTTTCTCCCTTTTAGGGCTCTGTCGGAGTCGTGTAGATTGAAGCATCTGAAGCGTCTGTCCAACAGTACTAAGAAGTTCCCCCTTCAGCAGGATTTAACGAGGGCCACGAGATGTACAGTTCATGCATGGGCCGGCTGCAGGCCTATGATTGGGGCCGAGGTCGGTCTCATAATCACAGGAGATTTAAAAGACAACCAGGCTAAGGTTCGCCTGATGGAGGAAAACTAGGAGCGTTGGAGGACTAAACTGTGGAGAAGGAATATTACACGTGTCTGATTTAACTGGGCTCCAAAGACAAATTCCATTTCCAGGGCTTGTCAAGTTACGGGTCCCTCCAGTAGCATCCTCCAGAGCCCTATAGTGCGCGTATGGCGTCGTCTTCAGTTTTTTCTAAGTTCTTTGAGACCATGACCAGCCTGTCTCAGCCTCCTGAGGGAGCCACAGTTGTGAGCCACAAAGGCTGTTTTATCATCTTAAGAAGGGAATTGGAAGGGGCATGGAGTTTGTAGCTTTTTAGTTTCTTTTGTTTGTTTGTAGGGAGTAGTCTGTGTGATTGGTTTGGAGAATTGGTCTCACTTGAACTATCCAAGGCTACACTTTGATTTTTCCCAGTAGAGTCAGCCTTAAGGGTGTCAGTGTAGACAACCCAGACAGGCAGGCGCCTTCAGCCTTGGCGAGCCAGCTGTCTTTCACCTTTCCTCTCCACGTAGACAGCTTTCCTGCGGGTGCAGTAGCTCCTCTGGGTAACCACGTCCTCGGGGAACCTTGTTGGCGTTTCTTTCTTTAATAGCTCACTGCTTCTCCCACCCCCGGGGCGGTAGGAGAAACTTAAGATGTTTCATAAGAGGTTCAGGGCTCTCATTCTCCCTGGGAGTCCATCTTCTCTGGGCAACATGCTGGTGTGAGATTCAGGACAGAGGCCTCAGCCTCAAATCTGCTTCGCCTTAAAGGGCCCTGAGCTTTCTCCTTAGTCCCGGCGTGCTGTGGTGGCTCCTTCTGTGACCTTCGGGACTTCTGGGTTCTGCTTTAAGTGCCCAGCCTTTTGCTACCAAATTTCTCCTTGCCTCATTGTCGCCTGTGTCTCGGGCTTTCGCCAGTGGACATCTGGGGAGTTTGCAGGCTCGCTGGTAGAGTCCCAGCCTGCACTGACAGCTGGCATTTTAATGAGACAAACAGGAAGACATTGTGTTTGCAAACATGAACTCCTACCATGCTTCCTGGGTTCGAATGCCAGCCCTACTGTCTTTTTATTTTGTATTTTTTTTAAACTGTAAAATTTGCATAATTGCCTATCCCTGAGTGGAGGGAGCAGTAACACCTCCCTCATCGGCTTCTTGGGGAGCTCTATGAGCGACAGTGCCTGGTGTCTTCTAAGTTCTGTTTTCTGTGGTCACATCACCTTCGTTGTTGTCACGTGAGAATCCTGAACTCTTGGCTTCAGCTCTCACTGACGTGTTGAAGACTGGCAGATCTAGACTCGGCCAGGCTCTGCTGTTGAGTTTCTGAGCTGGTGTTGCGGAGGACTTTAGACCACTGCACTTGGGTTTCCCGTGAGGGTGAAGTTCAACGTGTTAGTATGTTAATACTGAGCTGTGTCCCCTCTCCACGGCCCCGTCCAGTCCCCCCACCCTCCCTGCACTGATGCTCTTCCTCTTCTGAGCCGGGGTCGCTGGTGGTACTCTCTGGAAGGTACCCCTTTGGAAACACCACAGATACTCAGCTCTCCTCTGTCCTTTGTTCCACCCCCATTCAAATTAGCCACACATCTTCTGCAGTTCTCTCTTCTCTTTGCTCTGGTGACCTGGGACTTGGTTTTTACCTTTTCTGGGGTACCTTCTCTGCTGGATATGTCCCCCACTTCCCCCAGTGAGTGTGCTGAGTTTATTCTGTACCCTTGTTGCTAGTCCCCAAAGGTAGCCTATGATTACAGCAAGCATGTCTTACTGGTTCGGCATGGTCCTGGGATGACTTTGTCCATGCTGGTCAGGTTGGATGCCTCACTTTCCCTGTCTGAAAAAAAATCCCAGTTGAACTTGGCCAGGGCCTTGTGCGTGCTAGGCTCAAGCAAAACCCAGGGTTATGTTTCTAGTCCTTTCCCATCTAATTTGAGTCCTGTAAATTGTTATTATTTTTATGATTTATTTTTCTTTATGTCCATGTGTGAGTGTGTGCCATGCATTTGCAGTGCCCGCAGAGGCCAGAAGAAACTGTCTAGATCTCCTGGGACTAAAGTCACTTGCTTTGCCTCTCCATACAAGTCCATCTTATTGAATTGGCTCTGCCTGGGTAGCTCATCTGGGCCATCAGTGTCCCCTGAAGCTTGTTGCTCTTTGGAATCAGTCTGTGCTTACTGAGGCCCGTGGGGATGTCAGATCCCATGGAGCTGCCTGATGTGGGTGCTGGGGACTGAGCTTGGTCCTCTGCAAGGGCAGCAAGTGCTCTTCACTGCTGAGCCATCTCTCTAGCCCGCTTCACTTCAGCCCTTCTCCTGTAAATTCACAGCAGTTTCAGAGTTCCGGAGTCAGCTACCATACTCTGCTGTTTATACAGCGTCCTTCCATGTCCCAGCTTTTACACTCGACTACAGAATGAGGACGGTTGGCCTCATCGCTCTTCTCAACGCAAAGGTGGAGGCTGTCCTTCTTCTCCATATCTTCTTCTATGCGTAAATGGCTCATTAAGCTTTTCTAAAATGAGCCAGGCAGTGATGGCACATGCCTTTAATCCCAGCGCTTGGGAGGCAGAGGCAGATGCAGACGGATCTCTGTGAGTTCGAGGCCAGCCTCGTCTACAGGAGCTAGTTCCAGGACAGCTAGGACTGTTACACAGAGAAACCCTGTCTCAAAACAAACAAACAAACAAACAAACAAAAGTTCTAAAATGGATGCCTAAAATATTGAGTGGATGATTGGGCTGGCAGAGAGTGCTTACCTCAAAATAGGACATTCATGTAGACTATCTAATGGGAATAAATCAGCGTGAGAATACTGAGGAGAAATAGAATCCAGTTTCCATCTGAGACTCCCACCGTCTTATCTTTCTTTGGAAGCCTTCCTAAGCATCTGAGTGTCTATGAGTTAGGGATGGTCATTGGGGCAATCCATGATACCCAAGCCCGTGGCTTCATCGAAGTTCCTGTGAATTAGGGATGGTCATTGTGGCACGGCTCTAGGATTCCCCTCCATGATGCCCAAACTTGTGGCTGCATCTAAGTGTCTGTGAGTTAGAGATAGTCATTGGGGCACGGCTCTAAGACTCCCTCAGTGATACCCAAACCCATAACTGCTCAAGTGCCCTTTCAAAGATAGGGAAGTACTTGCATATAACCTACACACATCTCACAAGTGCCTTGGGTCACACGAAACAACATCACTATGCAGTTGTTCTCCAAGAAGCTAACTTGCTGGGCGGTGGTAGTGCATATCTTTAATCCTAGCGCTTGGGAGGCAGAGGCAGGTGGGTCTCTGAGTTCAAGGATAGCCTGGTCTACAGAGTGAGTTCCTGAAAAATCAAAAGAAAGGATGAAAGAAAGAAAAAAGTAAAACCAAAATCTTCATTCTCCTGCTTAGGGGAAGATGACAATTCTGTATGTGTTATGTGTTCAAGCATGTCCACTACAGACACAGTCTCTCTCTGAATATTTTCAGTCCATGGTTGAATGAGTCCATGGAGGCAGAACCCATGGGAGAGTTCACTGCAAGTCCTGCTGTATTTATTTCTTAGTGCTGTTGCTCTGAGACACACATGGACCCTCTGACAAGGCTGAGCTGTTGGCCAAGACCAGGTCTAAGCTGCAGGCTCTGCTTCATCTTCACAGTCTCTCTCTACAGTCCACTGAGCGTGTAACCTCTTCTTCCTCAGGTCAGCCTGGAGCATGAGGAGCAGAAGCTGGAGCTGAAACGCCAGCTCACGGAGCTGCAGCTGTCCCTGCAGGAGCGAGAGTCCCAACTGACAGCCCTGCAGGCAGCCAGGGCGGCCCTGGAGGGCCAGCTCCGCCAGGCCAAGACAGAGCTGGAGGAGACAACGGCGGAAGCAGAGGAGGAGATCCAGGCACTGACGGTTAGTCTGTGAACACTCTGGCAGGTTCAGGAGGTCTTAGCCGGGAGGAGAGTAGGCGCCAAGTGTCTTTGTTTACTCTTAGAGATGTCAGGAGAGGAGGGGGAGAACGATTCATGGGTGTGGATAGTGGGTGTTAAAATAGCTTGTGTAGCTAAACTTCTTTGTTGACTAGCTGATGCGGTAAGATCTTCCTTCCTGAGCACTTTGAAAAATTCCCCCTGTTCTCCTTATTTTAAGCAATCATTGTTACATGTGAAATTCATTTTCAGCTGGAGTTGGTGTACTTGAGTTTTCTACCTTAGTTTTTAATAATCATAAGAAATTAATAATTTCTGTCTTATAGTAGTCTTTATACCTTAACCCTGGGACTTATTTTTGTTTTGCTTTGTTTTTGTTTGTTTGACTTTTGTTTTTCCTTGGTTTCATTTGTGTTACTATTTCTTTTAAGCCATAGATTCTGCTTTATTTTATTTTTGAAACAAGAGAGGTTTTAAGATGAGGATTTGCTGTGTAGCCCAGGATGGTCTTGAACTTACAATCCCCCTGCTTCCCAATGCAAGGGTTTCAGGTGCAGTCCCATGCTTCATGTGTTTGTTTGTTTTTTTTTAATTTACGTGTGTGTGTGTGTGTGTGTGTGTGTGTGTGTGTGTGTGTGTGAATATGTGCCACATGAGTGCAATGCCTGTGGAGGCCAGAAGAGGGTGTCAGAGTCCCTGGAGCTGAGGTTACAGGATATTGTGAGCCGCCTGGCGTGGATGCTGGTAACCCAACTTGGGTCCTGGAAGAGAGGTACACACTGTTAACTCCTGAGCCATCTCTTCAGTCCTGTTCATGTCTTTTTCATGCCTCTGGTATGATCTAGGTGGGAAGGAGTTGTCTGGATGAGAGATCATTTCTCTAAGAGCAGTCTAACATCCCTGCCCTTTCTGAGAGACAAGTGTACCAAGCTGGAGAGAGTTCTCCTGAGGTTTACTATGGGAAGACCTCACTAGACTCACACCTCCATTCTTTCTGGAATATCTTCTGGCCGTGCTCACCATCATGGTCCATTCCACAGGGACTGATCCAGGCTAACAGACAGACAGATGGAGGGCATGCGAGGCTTTCCCATGGAATGCCAACCCATCAGCTTCCGGGGAAAGGAGCTGTTGGCTGGGATGCTCTGAGTGGGGGGTCCTGACATCTCCGGTTCAGGGCAGATTACTTAGAAGACCCCATTACTGAGGGCTGGAGAGATGGCTCCATGGTTAGGAACACTTACATCTATTACTTCCAAGTCTGCTTCCCAGAAACCATGCTGTTTAACTCCAGCTCCAGCTCAAGGTGGTCTGATGCCCTCTTCTGAAGCCTTCCCACCTGCATATTCATTCTCTCTCTCTCTCTCTCTCTCTCTCTCTCTCTCTATCTCTATCTCTATCTCTATCTCTCTCTGTCTCATACATACACAGACACACATACACATGCATGCATGCACATAGATAAAATAAATCTTTAAAGAAAGCAAGTGAGCCCCATTACTTTTGGAAGGCTGCGTGGCGGGCACAGGCTCAGAAAATGGGATGAGCTTCACTGGCTATATTAGACAGCCCACACAGTCCTCATAGTAACACACTGTTCCTGCCAAGCAGATGGGTACAGTCATGCCTGCTGGTCAGGGTACCCTTTCCTGTGGGCAGGGCACAAAACAGCTGATTTGTTCAGTGATTTTTTTTTTTAATAATGGGTGCCTTATCAATTCCAATCCCACTTGGATGCTGGCCCTGCCCACTTCAGCCAGCATCTCTGCATCTCTTAGGGCAGAATTACTCTTCTATGTCATTTGCATTTGTGGCTTATGGCTTACCTCGTTTAATAATGTATGTGTGCCTATCTGTCCGTCCTTAAACTAGCTTCATAGTTACAAGTTGCCTCCTGCTGTTGGGTTTAGGGTTACCATTATTTAAACAAGATTGAAAATGCGATCTTCCAGGGACAGGGTCCCCTGAAGACCAGTGGACACCACTGTGGCTTACACGATACCCGTGACACAGAACAAGTCCTGTAAGGAAGGCGCTCTATGCAGCCTTGGTTTTCTGGAACGTCTGCCAAGTCTGGATATTGATTGCCCCAAAATCCAATCATCTCTATGAGAACACTCATTATGATGCCGCTTGCCCCCAACATTTAGTGTGGGGGAAAAAAATCATGCCATTTCTTTGTTTATATTCTGCTTTGAGAGTGGACTGAAAGTAGTTTGGCAAGGTACGAAGCAGGAGAGCTGGGCCCAGTAAGAATGAAAAGGCAACGGAGAGTAGGTGATAGAAGACACGACGGAGGAAGGAAGAAAGGGGAAGGAAAGAAGGGGGAAAGAAGGGCGAAGGAAAGAAGTGATCTCTAAGGAATGCATGCCAAGAAGATGTAAATTTTCACTGTAGTTGAGCGAGTGGAAAGGAGGTCAGGCAGACAGACAGCTTTTCCTAGCTGCCATTGGGAGAACCACTGTTACTTAACACATTGTGTCATCTGTTTTTTTGGTTGTACTCTGAGCACATTCAAACTCAGCAGCAAAACTCGAGACATCACTGACTTAATCCGTCGACGAAGAGCACTTGCTGTGTGCCTAACGTGGTGTTTTTAGCCTTTTCTCCCCAGGATATCAGCCTGCGATTCCTCAATTCATTTTTCTCTGCAGCGCTCAAGGGTGATCCGTGTATCTCGGGCTCTGTGGGAATCGGGAGGGCAGACAGTGGTCGTGTATCTTCCCTGTGCGTTTGGACGGAGGAGGACATAAAATAGAGCGTGCGTCACTGCCGTTTATCTGTGGGAAATGAGCCCCTTAAATCCTGCCTTACTGCTTTAGTTGGAATGTGCTGTGTATACTGGCTGCTGGAAGCCTGTCACAGTAGCTAGTGACGACTTAATTTAGTTGGATGAGCTTACTGCCTCCAAGAATCTGTACAACCGCCCCCCCCCCAAAAAAAAACAAAAACCAGAAAATAAAATCCATCCCTAGTTCTAAAGTCTCAGGTGCGCACTCTCTCTCTCTCTCTGTCTGTCTCTCTCTTTCTGTCTCTCTCGCACATGAAGGTACATGAACTATAGAACTTGCTCAAACTGATTGTTGAAGATGCTGGTACACCAGCCCATGAGCAGCTGAGCCCACACCAAAGACCTTGGTCCAGGGAAGACAGGGAATAGCAGCTGTTTGTGAACCTGTTGTGGGGAACCCCTCCATATCCTGGGAAGCCCTCCACCTCATCCCCATAGGCTTCCGTTCCATTCTGAGGCCTGAGCCTTTGCCTTTTTGTCTCCATCTTGATTGTCTCTCAGACCTGGTTATGGAGAGCATGCGGCTGCCAAGTAAAGGACTTGGTTAGCTTGGTTTCGAAGGGCATATTTCCTAAGAAAAGGAAAATAGCTACAAACGCAGTACCTTATTACTTTCTCATTGTTCAAGGGCCACATTTAGATCCAACATGAGCGTCAGTCAAATTAAAGCAGCCAGATCTATAGTGATCTCATAGGAGGTTTGTGAGTCTCACAGCTTGGTGGTTTTTAATAATAGAGAGAATGGTCAAATGGGCTGTTATTGCTTAATTCAAAGAGGTGGTCCTCTCCCAGGATGGGAAGGGAGCAGTCACTTGGTCCAGCCTCCATCCATGGGCCAAATTAGACGGAACCCTCTTACATTAGAGTTCTCCATTGAAGGTGCTTGGAGGAGCGGCCGGGAGACTCTTGTGCTTTCTTTGTCCTCCCCTTCTTACATTGTCCAGCCTGTTGGCTGCTTTTGCATTGGAACTGCCTGTTAAAGCTGAAGTTGGGTTAAGGTAGACACCTGCTGCAGAGTCAGACTGTAATCACCGTGCTTTAGAGACCTCCTGAAACAGACGACAGTTTTCTGTCCACTCTCCACCCAGAAGACGGCCCCACCCCTCCCTGCAGAACTGGCACCCGCAGACTCGGTGGCGCACAGCTGTGTTTTGGACGTCAGAGTTACCCTGAATAGCCTGAAAGAGAAGTGGCATGCGCTCTGTATGCACCAGCAAGGCTTCGCGGGTGGCTCTGTGGTCCTGACCCCATGCTCTTAGCTGAATAACAAGTGGCCGAACCCTGCGGGCCCCGATGAAAAGCTCCTCCTTGCTGCGCAGTGTGACT
Organism: Microtus oregoni; assembly: GCF_018167655.1. Lineage (NCBI taxonomy): Eukaryota > Metazoa > Chordata > Mammalia > Rodentia > Cricetidae > Microtus > Microtus oregoni. The sequence continues at coordinate 25,116,447 of NW_024543062.1, forward strand.
ATGGAACCCAGCGCCGTCGCCTTTGATCTGTGGGAGTCGTTAATCAGTGCAGGCTCTCTCTCATTCCTTCACGCAAACATCAAGCCTTGTGTTAGTTAGTAAGCTGTTGGCAGAGTAGTGAAGGTGTGAGCCAGAAAGGATGGAGGCCTGCCGGCTGTGGATCCCGGAAGCTGCTAGGCACTGAGCGCTGCCTTCCTGGTCTCAACCCTTGTAGTTCAATTTCCCTTTTCTCATAACTCTCCTTCCCGTTACTGGATGTGCAAAGACTCCCAGAGACAACCAGAGTGTCCCGGCCCCGAGGCCACGCCTCTACCCAGGTGGGCCTGGGCATCCCTGCGAGTTCCTGAGGTCAGGCTGCTTTCATGTCTGTGTGACATAGTCCACTATGTTAACGTCTTCACTAGGGTCCCTGATAATTTTAGAAAATAAATATTCTCTTTAGCCCCGCCCCCCCCCCCCCCCCCCGCAATGCTTAGTTAGCTCCCAGTGGTTTCCTTGGCCTGTCTCAGGTATATCCCTGTCTTTGAATGCATTTTGTGTGGGTTCTATCTCCCAGTTTAAAGGAACGTTAATATCTCCTACCATTTTCTTTTCAGTTTTTAAAAACGATTTATTATTATTATTATTGAATTTTCAAGACAGGGTTTCTTTGTGTAGCCTTGACTGTCCTGGAACTCATTCTGTAAACCAGGCTTCCCTCAAACTCAGAGATCCACCTGTCTCTGCCTCCCAAATGCTGGAATTGAAGGTGTGCACCACCACCACCCGGCTAGATTTATTAATTTTTATTTTATGTGTGTGGGTGTTTTGTTGGCATGTCTAAAATGTGCATGCAGTGCCTGAGGAATCCATAAAAGGGTCACAGATCACCTGGAACCAGAGCTAAAGGTGGTTGTGAGCGGCCATGTTGGTGCCAAGAACCAAATCCAGGTCCTCTATAAGAACAAATGCCCCTAACTGCTGAGTCATGTCTCCAGCCCCTCTTACTGTTTCCTTTCTGGGCTCAGCTGGGTGGTCCTCAAAGCCGGTGGCGGTGGCGATGCTGGTATACACCAGGGCCTGCTTACATTCTCTATTCATGCCTCCCCATCTATGATGGCGGCTCATTACAGCTTGCCTCTGTGAGGATTGGTGTCTGATGTGTTCAAATGATCCAAATGCCTCATAATGGTGAATTTTAATGGGAATGAATCATTCATGACTGAAATTTCTGATTCCAAGAGACAGTTGAATGAGTTTTTAATGGTGTAGACGTATTGGAATCTTTGCTATTAATAAAGTGTAACAAATAGGGATATAGAAGAGGGCTTCAGCACCTCTGTGTGGCCCAGCGAGCCTTAGCATGGAAAGAACTGAGTTCACCCTCTGTTTCTTATTTATTTTGAGAGTTTTTACCAAGTGGAGAGAGGGAGAGGTGGTATACATATGGATGTATCTACATGTGTATGTCATGGAATACAGAGGCCAAAGGTCTCCATCAAGTATTCTTGAAACAGTGTTCCATTAAATCTATAATTTGCCAATTGACTAGAGTGGCTGGCCAATGAGTCCTGGGACCCTCCTGTCTCTGCCCCCCCCCCCCCCCCCCGCCCTGTGCTAAGGTTATAGCTATGCTCATGGGAGCTTGGCTTTTTAGGTGGGTTCTGGAGAATAAGCTCAAGGCCTCTCTCCAGTCTCATTTGCATATTTTCGATAGTGACCTTTGCCTCTGCTTAAATATGTGAGGACATATTTAAGTAGATCATATTGGCTTACAGACCAAAAATGTCTCCTATCTCTCCCATTAAAACAAAAAATAAAAAACACACAAATCTTGCTACCCCTGATGTAGCGGTGATTAATGTTAAGAGCCCGTTCTTTCTCGATAAATCCTCTCTTTTCTCCATGGTGATTATGGCGTGCATCAGAGGGACCTGAGGAGGCTCATGGGAGCAGACCCTGCTTGGTCATTGGCTGCAAATTAGATTTCAACAGCAGTACAGATGGCTTTGTTCTAAAGCTAAGTAAATATTTATTCTCACCCCAGCAAGTTAGACTTTTGTCGTTGCTGGATATGTTTAGTTAGCTTGCCATCATGGTAACCCAAGACAATTAGCATATACAGAGAAAATGACTGGTTTGGGGTCACAGTTTGATGGCTCTTGTCTATGACTGACTTCTTGTGTTTGAGTCTATGTCAAAGGAGCACATGGTGGGGGGGCACTGTGAACACATACTGCTCACCTTGTGACCAGAACGCAAGGGTGGAGGGGTAGAGTAAGGGGCTAGATCCACAGTCACTCTCAAGGTCATGACGTTAGGACCCTCTCACTAGACCCTCAGCAACTCTCAGTCTTGAGTCTACATAGATAACATCTAGACACAATTTCCAGTTGCCGTTGTCCTGCCTGAAGGATTTCTGTGCAGTGTGGGTCTGCTGGGGAGACTTCCCTTTCCCCCTTGTCAGTGGCAACCTCTCCTTCATCTTCTCTTGGGAGAGATAGATACTTCTGCTATCTGCAGAGCTTTAAACAGACAGGTTAAACACTATCGCAATGTTTACAATGCTCCTATATTGTCTTCAGGCTCAGCCCTCCCACAGCGTGGTTTGAACATCTGATCTTGTTAATGTGTGTCTGTGCTGCTTAGGTTTTTGTTTTTGCCAGCTTGACACAAGTCAGCATCATCTGGGAAAAGGGAACTTGAAATGAGGAAGTGTTTCAGTTTGGCCTGTGGGATTACTGACGGATGTGGGAGGGCCCAGTCCACTGTGGGTGGTGCCATCCCCTTGGCATGTGGTCCCTGATTGTACAAGAAAGGCCGAGTGAGCCATGGGGAGCAAGACTGCTTCAGTTTCTGCCTGCAGCCTCCTCTCCTGCTTGAGTACCTGCCTTGGCTTCCCTTAGTGAAGGACAGTGATTGAACTTGTAAGCCAAATAAACCCTTTCTTCCCCAAGTTACTTTTGGTCATGATGTTTTCTCATAGATATGGAGACCATTCCACCCATGCCTGGCTCAGTGAACCAGTGAATTTATTGGGGTTACTCATAGGAACATGGACAGCTTATGGGCAGCTATGGTTTCCTTCTTTCGCCATCATTTACTGCTATGTGTTCTCAGGAAAGCCCTCTCCTCTCCAGTGAAGGGGAATGTTGGTAGTCGCAGTCCCATGGGGGCCCTGCCCTGGTGATGAACGTTGCTCTGGTCTAAGATGGCGACAGTTACATCCAACCTGGAATCAGCCTCCCAGCATTCCCGTTTTTGCCCTGGGTATAACAGTTCTTCTCTGCCTGGTTTGACGAGTTTCTTGTTGCTGTTTTTGTTGTTGTTGCTGTTTAAGATTTATTTACTCGGGGGCTGGAGAGATGGCTCAGAGGTTAAGAGCATCGCCTGCTCTTCCAAAGGTCCTGAGTTCAATTCCCAGCAACCACATGGTGGCTCACAACCATCTGTGATGAGGTCTGGTGCCCTCTTCTGGCCTTCAGACACACAGACAGACAGAATATTGTATACATAATAAATCAATAAATATTAAAAAAAAGATTTATTTACTCATTATGTATACAGTGTTATGTCTGCACATATGCCTGCAGGCCAGAAGAGGGCACTAGATCTCAATACAGATGGTTGTGAGCCACCATGTGGTTGCTGGGAATTGAACTCAGGACCTCTGGAATAGCAGGTAGTGTTCCTAACCACTGAGCCATCTTTCCAGCCCCCTTGTTGCTGGTTTAAGCAATTTGAATGTAATTCACTTAAGCATAATTGTCTTCATGTTTCTTAGGTTTAGAGTTTTGTGAAGTTCTTGTGTCTGTGGGGTCAAAGCTTTGAACAACTTTGGACATTGGTGGCCATTGCTTCTTGCGGCATTTCTCCAGCTCACCCCAAAGTCCTCCAGAGACCCCAGTTAATGCACATGCTGCTCCTGCTGTCTCAGCTCTCTGCAGCTCCCTGTTCACTTTTAAAACTCTTTTTACAATTTTATTATTATTATTTTTTGTCCGTATTTTCTCTTGTCTAGTTTCTATTGCTATGACTTCGGGTGCACTAGTCTCTATCTCACATGTCTTTATATAGCCTATTATAAATGGAAAATGGACATATTAGAGAGAACGTCATAGTTCTAAAATTTTTAAGTTGTCTCAGACTTTTATGGAAAATAAATTTTGTTTTGTTTAAGAAAATGACTCCTTTTGCCTCTAGCTAAGACTAGATGGCTCTTTGTGCTCTCACAGTTAAGCAATTGGTGCTATAATCTACACTGTCTCTCTGGCCTGAGGTCCCCTGGGTCTCTCTGTCCCTCGTTCCCCTCATGCCCTTTCAGTTGTCCTTTCTAAACTTTTCTGATTTCTGCTGCCATACTGCTCTGAATCACCACCATTTCTCTCTTGGCTGGTAACCCTGCCCTCCTCAGGGGCTCTCCTGCTCCTTAGTCCCTTTGTTTCATTTCGATCTGTGATTTCCCACAACATCTCAGCATCCTTTGGTTTTTCGAGACAGAGTTTCTCTGTAGCTTTGGAGCCTGTCCTGGAACTAGCTCTATATTCCAAGCTAGCCTTGAACTCACAGAGATCCATCTGTCTCTGCCTCCCAAGTGCTGGGATTAAAGGCGTGTGCCACCACTGCCCGGTGTTGGCACTCTTATAATAGCTAGAAGACCACATTCTTCTTCCTTCCCTCGGTTTCTAGGTTTTTGGACTTCAAATGAGCCCCAGATGCCTTTCTGAACAATTTTCCCCCTTTCTCTTGTTTTCTTTTTTTTCAAAACTGACCAAAACTCAGAAGAAAAATATATCTTTTCTTGCAGTTCAAGAGAGAATATATAGTCATCTTTGGAGGTTCATTTTCAGGACCTCTCATTGGTACCTAAATTAGAAGAGTTTCAGCCTGTTCCAGGCAATGGCCTGGACCTGTGCATGTCCTCTCTGCTGTAAACCATTTCTAGGTTGCTTAGAATACTCATACAGTATCAATGCTGTGGGGATAGGACACTGTTGTTTATATTCAGTGCCAGCCCTCCCCCTGCCCTATCCTAGGTAGGGCTTCTTTGGCTGTGATAAAACACAATGACCAAAAGCGACTTCGGGAGGAAAATGTTTCTTTTCATCCTACAGCTGTAGTCCATCATCCTGGGAAGTCCGGGCAGGAACTCGAAGCGTTAACTAAAGCCGAGGCCATGGATGAACGCTGCCTCCTGGCTTGTTCCGCCTGGTTTCTGCCTGCCCAGGTATGGCATCACTCCTAGTAAGGCTGGGCTCACCTGTGTTATCAATAGAGACTTGCCTGCAGGCAAATCTTATGGAGGCATTTTCTCAGTTGAGGCTCCGTCTTCCTGAATGACTCTAGTTTGTGTCACGTTGATATAAAACCAACCATCACGTGCCCCAGAATATTTTCTTTTCATGGTTGGTTGGATGCAGACCCTATAGACCCTACTTCATGAGTTCTAAGGCAAATCAAGTCAAGATGTATCTTAGAGCCATATATATACAGGAACATGCCAGGGTTTAATTGATTGCACTTTTTCTAAATGTTACATAACGTTGTGGCAACTGAGACCTGTTAAACTGGATGGATTATAGATCTAAAACTTTTGAAGTCAGGTTTTGCCTTTACCACCGAACTCATTTTGTCTCTGCCAAGCCCTTCCGGTTTAATGGAATGCAGCAAACGGACAGGCTGAATCCTTCCTTGACTTGCTTGCTACTGGGTCAGAGTCTAAGGAACCCTATTCTGCCCACTCAGCACTGTGTGAAGTCCTTTTCCTCCTTGGGTCTTTGCCACTGTCTTCCTTCACCAGAATGAAGGCATGGGCTGCGTGTGAGTGTGCCCTATCTCAGTGCAGATAGGAACTGTGCCCAGCAGCTTTCCAGTACTCTGATAAAATACTCTCGTTAGTTACCGCCATTCACGGTACCTGAGATTCTAGCTTGTGATCGCTGGGCTGTTACAGTTTAGTGTTGTCAAGATGGGACAAATGGTGGAGGGGGCCTGTTTATTTCTGACAGCAGGGAAACAGAGAGAGGGGAGACGGAGGGAGAGAGTTAGTTAGTTAGTTAGTTAGTTAGTTAGTTAATTCAGGACTCCAATATCTTCTTTGAGAACTGCCCATAGCCTAAGTTCAGCTCTAGCTAAGTCATATGCTTTGATGGCTTTACCACCTCCCATTAATGCCACAGGCTGACTATAATAGCCTTTAACACAAGGGCCTCTGGGTGGCGTTTAAGATCCAAACTATAGCAGAAATACTGCGATTTTAGGATAGTTTTGCCTCAGAGAAGTCAGGGTGTTAACTCCCAGGTCAGTGTGAGGTTGTATGAATCGCAGCATCTTTTTTTTTTTTTTTGGTTTTTCGAGACAGGGTTTCTCTGTGGTTTTGGAGCCTGTCCTGGAACTAGCTCTTGTAGACCAGGCTGGTCTCAAACTCACAGAGATCCGCCTGCCTCTGCCTCCCGAGTGCTGGGATTAAAGGCGTGCGCCACCACCGCCCAGCAGGAATCGCAGCATCTTTAATTTAAAAAAAAAAATTCTACTTTTTCCCTGACAGTGTTTCATGTGTGTGTGCGTGCATGTTTGTCTGTCTGTCTTCTGTTTGTCCATCTCCCAGGCTTGGAAGGGGTCATTTGGAGGGGAGAGGGACAGTCACTCCTATTTTCAGAGCTGGGGTTTGGTTTAGGGCCGATGAGGAACGGTAAAAGTGTGGTCCTTTATTTCCCCTTCCCCAGCTCTCCCTGGTGTTAATATGATGGTGAAAGCATCTGCCTAGTGTCGTGGTGCGGTCTGAGTGGCTGTACTCGTTAACGCAGGAATGTCTGTCCCTGTTACTTGTTGCTGATGCCGGGATGGTCTCGTCGATTAGTCCTCTGCAAAGCGGACGCTGGGGCTGCTGCAGTCATGCACCTGGCTTTGCAAGCAAATCGCTGGGTTCTGTATTTGACCCATAGCATGTAGAATTGCATCCAACCCTGTGAAAGGTTTATAACGTACCTTTTACCTTTCAGGCGCATAGAGATGAAATCCAGCGCAAATTTGATGCCCTTCGCAGCAGCTGCACTGTGAGTATGAACAAGCCAAAGATGAACAGACTAGAGCCGAGAAGGCAAAGGGGAGGGCTCTCTGTGGTGTCATTGCATTGGTGACTGGTTTTCCATACGCTCTTGCAGCATGAAGACCATAATGCTTTTATTTTGTTTTAGTTTTTCAGGGGGCTACTGCTTTTAAGGATGTTAAAACTGTCCTTTAGGTTTTGGAGGGGAAGGGAGTTAGGATAGTTAAAATAGTCAAATAATCCTTCCTCTAGCTGGGTCTGGGGCACGTACCTGTATAGGTAGCTGAGGTAGGAGGCCAAAGGACATTGAGGCAAAGCCAGGCTACAGATGAGAACTTCTCTGAAAACAGAAAGCCAAAGCATTTCATCTTCACCCTCACTATGGAACTGTAGAGAGATTCTGACCAAGCTCTCAAGGTAGCTCATTCCCTTCTCCAGCATGGAAGGGTCCATGGCCCACCTGGGCAAGAAATTGTCCCAATGTCAGGGACTGGTTTCCCACGTGGCTTCTCCATCCTGTGGCCTTTGCCAAGAAGAAAGACTAATTCATTCTCCTATAGACCAAAAAAGTTTGTCTTCCTAATAGGGAAAAAAAAATCACCTTTTTAATATAAAAATTCACAATCTAGGACCCTTGTGGGTGACGTCACTTCTGTGGAGCAATTCTATCAGCAGACGAGCATCACTCACAGGTTACATAATCCAGTCAAGTCAGTGAAGAAGCAAAGTCTATTTTTGATCAAAATGAAGGACAGAAATAGGCCCCTTTAGGAGCTGGGGCTGCTGTCCTTATTTGTGCTTCTGTATCTTTGGTCGTTTTGTGGATTTTGACTTTCTCGGTCCTCGGTGGTCCTGTCCCTGTGTGTACGGCATACGCCTGTGGATTTCCAGAAGCACCCCTCCCACACACGGGTACTCTTTCCTTTATTGTCACACTCAGTCTTGGGTGCACACTGTCCTGCTAGGGAAGGTTCCTGTGCAGGTCCTTGGGTAGCTGTGAGCACTGATCCCTGGAGAGCACATGACCAGCCATGGAGTTGCTAGGTCACTAGATGAGTTTGTCAGGTAGTTTTGGTCTGTGTGTCCAGATGTGGTGGGCAACGGTCCTGCCTCCACATGCCTGTCAGTTGCCCCTCCTCCCCGTTCCTTGAAGAACTGGTGAACTCTGTACTTGTCCATCTAGTATTTTTAGTTCCTGATTTTTGCTCCAGTAATTTATGCCACATACGTGCTTATAAATGATCACAGAGTAATAAAATACAGATTTGGTGTGAAGTCTCTCTTTTCTTTCTTATTCAATTATTTTGAAATAAGACCTCACCTTGTAGCCCAGGCTGACCTTGGATTTTCTACCCTTCTGCCCCAGCCTTCCAAGTGCTTCGATTTCAGGCAAAGGTCACCATTCTGTCCCTGAGATTCTTTGAATGTACTTAAATATCTTTCAGAACAAGGAGCCTATGAAAAAGAGAAAGGTTGATAAATTTAATAGATAAAAATATAAGTATTTTTTCATTCAAAATACTCTAAATCAACAAGATTAAGTGAAAAGAAAAATAAATTATGAGAAATGTTAAACAGCACACTTTCTTTTCTAGAAAAATCATAAGTTTTTACAAATTGATACCGATCAATTATCTAATCAATAGCAGCAGACACGAGCTGTGCCTCCTTTACGTGACTAACTCTTCCTCAAGCTTGGATGGCTTTAAAACATGTCAGTCGGCAAACCTGTTCCGTTTGCCCAACAGCGCTTTTTACTTCTTCAGTTTTCTACCATAGACGTTAAAAATGAGCTTTCTGTGTGTGATTGAGGTGTGATCGGTATAGACTAGACTTCAGGGGTTCCGAAATGTGTAAACGCCCGTGAAACCGGCAGAGTGGGAATAAGAAACATCCCCCCCCCACACACACCCTTAAAGGTTTACATGTTACTTTGTGAAGCCTGGCCACCAATTTTAAAATTGCAAGTTTGGCCATAAGGGAACCTGCCAGTATGTAAAATTAGTTTGATTTTTGGTTTAGCTTATGTAATGCTTATACTTTTAAATTTTTATTTCTATTTTTTTTTTTACCACTGGTATTTGGTGGTAAGGCCTATGGGACCCTTTCCAAATTTTGGTGGGGGGGCATCTAACAGAGTGTCCTCCACTCCACATATTAACTAGAACAGAGGGAGACACAGGGGTCCAAGCCGCGGACTCTGGGGTCAGGCCTACAGGATTTGTATTCTAAAGCGGCCACCAGCAACCTATCCGATACCATCTTCCCATTTCTTTGTTATAAAATGGGACTAGCCTATAGCCTCGCGTCCAGCGTGGCATTGATGTTTCCAGTTGACAGTCAATGACTGTGGTTTGGGTTCTGGATGAGGGAAGATGGGAAACTGTCCATTTCTGAGAAGTATTTGAGTTTCAGAATCAGTAAGACCTCAATGGCAGCAGGAGCCATTGGCGTTGGGGGTGACAGCACCTCCAAGGACTCCTGCAGTATTAGATGAGGCACCTAACAGACACATCCAGGCTTGGCCCACAGAGAGGACTAAGCCATGTTGGCTTCTGCAGTTACCTCGGGTTCATACCATAATCTTTGATTTGGAAAATGGCCTTTCTACTTTAAAAACTCTGGGAACATCTACTTCAAGACATTAGCTACAGTAGTGGGTCTCAGTGACACGGTAAAGTTCAACGCAGCTTTAAAGATGCGGGATCTTGTCCTGAGTGTCCTTCCCTCTGGATGCTGTCCAAGATGGCCTCTGCTAGGAAGTGTCCCCTGTGTCACTGGTAAGAGCTCCATACTAACCTAGTCACGAGGAGCGCCTGGTTAGCGATTTCACAGAGCCGGGGGCAGGAGACTTCCAAGTTCTGACCATTTCTATGTTTTGAAGGGATTTTAAAAAAGGATTTGATTCAATCTGGCACCTAAACCCCTCCCTGTGTCTGTTTTAGAGGGGAGTTGGTGGGCAAGCATATGACACAGCTTTAATTATGAATCAATCTGTCAGCTATAAGATTAAAAATAAATAATATGCAAATAGCTGCCTTCGGGAAAGTAGGCATTAAAATAGGCTGGGTCCTGAGCCTTTGGCTGCTGTTCATTGTGTGCCTGGTTTCTGCCACCTAACACGACACCAGTCTTTTCTAGTTCGGCATGAGGGGTCGCATGTACAGGGCAGAGGGTAGACTTGAGAAGTGACAGGCTACTCCAGATAGAGCTGTGCTTGTGTGTGCCCATCTATTCCTTTTCCTGACACTGGAGGAGACAGTCTTGTGTTCTTGTTCTCTTAGAACTGCACCAAGATCTGTTGTTCACAAAATAGCCTACAAGAAAACCTGGCTGGCCTCCATGTGGGGAAGCTGCCCTCTGCCCTGTCTTTTTTTTTTTTTTTAACTGTGAAGTAGAATTAGACATTCTATTTATCTTTTTTTTTTTTTTAAACCCTCTGTTCTTGGGACCTAAAAGTTAATGAACATAACTAAGTCTGTCAGTAAACAGACCATCCTCCCTCAGCGTGGAAAGAGTTTACTCATGGCCACAAAGTTGAACTAAGAATTGTTGCATATCACCTGGTTCAAAAGCAAGCATGACACCAGGCATCTTGGCACATGTCCACAATCCCAGCTCTGAGGAGGCTGAAGCAGGAGGCTGTGGGACTTTGAGGCCAGTCTAGGCTAAATATGTCTCAGAGAAACAAAAGCAAAAGAGGCCAAAGCAGTCAGTGTATCTCGAGCCTTGGTTTCTGAGCCGCATCGTGGAGACGAGCTTGAGTTTCAGAGCCGCTTTCAAGGTTTGACCTCTTTCTCTTCCAGCTGTGTGCCCTTGGTGAAGTCTCTTAGTCTCCTGGTTCCCCGACTTCCCCACCTGTAAAATGAAACTAAAATAACCCTTCAGAGAACAGTTGGAGGGATTGCTCGTTGTACTTTAACCTGGTGACGTGTCTCATGTCAGCTCAGTATCTGTAACCTCGGGAAAGTGGGCAGAGACGTGTCTACTCACCACTTCACCTCGCTGCTTAGAAAGGGCAGAAGCCGGTGTGTTCTGACTTGGGCAGGTGGGCAGTCCAAAGTGGAAATGCTTTAGAGCCCTGTGCACGCATGCACGCCTGTCACCCCTATCTAATGAGGAAAACGGAGACAGTGAGACATTCAGAACAACAATCAGATGTTGGGAACAGAGGCCAGAGACACTGGGAATGGAGGGACCTTTGCTCCTTAGCAGCCCTACCTCAAGTGGGGAGGAGCCCAGACTTGGCCACCTCATTAGTTTTTCACAGGTTTCTTCTTTAGCTTTTTATAATCTTAATTTGGGAAAAAGAGAAATGATGACAGAAATGGGTTCATAATAATCTGTATTTTTTTTCCTGTGAATCAAAGAAAGGAAGTAGTCACCCAGAAGCTTAAATATAAACTGTGAATGGCAAGGAAATTATATTTTCTCTGTGAATAGATTTTTTGCAGTTGGTCTGTTCCCCAAGAGGTTTTTCAGAATGAAACACCATTTTGGTCACTAATTTATATCCCATATATATCTCACAGCACAGGACTTGAATAGATACAAGACAATTTAAAAATAAAAGATCAAGAATAAATATAGGGGCTGGAGACGTGGCTCAGGGTTTAAGAGCACTGGCTGCTTTTCCAGAGGTCTTGAGTTCAATTCCCAGCAGCCTCCTGGTGGCTCACATCCATCTATCATAGGATCTGATGCCCTCTTCAGGCCTGTAGGCTTATATGTAGAGCACTCATACATAAAATAGAAATAAATAAATTTAAAGGAAAAGAGTAAATATGGTATTTATTTCCATGTCACAGATGGAGAAACCTACCCAAGTACAAACTCACTTGAGTTCCGGGATCTTCCAAGCTTGCTTGTTTGTCCCATTCTGCTCTTTTTCTTTGGGGAAGGGGCAGAAGGAAGTGAACCGGTTTGCTCCCAGTGCTCCGGTTAACTGGAGACTTTTACTGTTTAGGGGAAGAGCCTCGGGTGGTGGGGTTACTTTGTGTAGGATGAAGACAGGTGGAGTGTGTGGAATTGTCGATCTCAACTAAGCCATGGCACCGGAAGTGTGACAAAGGGACCCTTGAGGCAAACTGTGAGGTGTAGCACGGCACACGGTTCCATTTCCAGGCTTCTAAGGAAGCTATTTCGTCCAGGTGCCCGCTCACAGCTTGCGGTGCACCCCTTGCCAACACGGTCCACACAGGTTCCAGACCACTTGCGCCCCGAGAGGCTCACTGCTCTGTCAAATGGGCTTTTAGACTCTTATCTATGATCTTTAGTTCTGTGTGCATAGGAAGACTGTTATATTTTTAAATTGATCAAGACAGTTGAGTTGGGTTGGGTTAGGCATACTAGCAATGCTAACAGGTCACAAAAGTATGTCTGTTGTAGGCGCAGAAGCCCGAAACAGTTAATAACTGCAGGCTTAAAGATGTTTCCTTTTAATTTACTTCTTTTTGTTACATAAAATTTAATTTATGTCCCACGTGCCGTATTCTAACTATTATGAGAAAATTACCCTTAAACTTCGAAAGTATTTTATATAAATGTTCTCTACAAGCACTGATGCTAAGCCTCGGCAAAGAGAACAGGCAAGCTAAACGCACTGAAATGGAAGTCGTTCTGCCATTGAACAGGGAAATAATTTAGTAAAACCAGATTAAATCTCTCTCAATAGAATGACAATTTCATAGACTTGGAGAGCTCACTGCGTAGCAGAACCCATTAAGCCGCATCGTGATGTGGTATTGTATCCTCAGAATTAGCCAGGCTTCTCTTAAGATTTCTTCCCCATCTTTGTTACACAGAATTAAATTCACTGCCTGTGCTTTTATTTAAATGACGCTTTTCATTGTGATTCTTCCCTGATAAAACTTTATTTGGCTTCCTAAGACTGTGGCTGTGTGCAGCGGCAGTGTTCTGTAGGTGGTGTCAAGGTTGATTTCGGTTTAATCAGATGATTGCAGTCTCAGACAGACCTCTCTCCTTGGCCTGTGTCCCCTTCTGCTATTAACCGGATCTCATTCCAGCTGGCCCATCCATTTAGCGCTTGGTTGTGATTGGCTCTTGCCATGTTTTCCAGATGTATCATAAGTTAGAGAGAAAGGAGATGCCTTCCCTCAGACTGCCTGCTCTAACTAAGGAGCCGGTGCGGGAGCCTGAGTTGGGCATCAAGTCACATACCTGCATGTCGGTTCCCATTGTCATGCCATGTGACACTATCCCGCTGCGGCTATCAGAACCACTGACCTTTCTTGATACCTAAGTCCCCTCTTGCCACCCCACCCCCACCCCATAGGTCATCACTGACCTGGAGGAGCAGCTGAACCAGCTGACCGAGGACAACGCTGAACTCAACAACCAAAACTTCTATTTATCCAAACAACTTGACGAGGCCTCTGGTGCCAACGATGAGATTGTGCAGCTGCGAAGCGAGGTGGACCATCTCCGCCGTGAGATCACCGAGAGGGAGATGCAGCTCACCAGCCAGAAGCAAGTAAGAGGAGAGGCCGTGCCCTCGGGTCCTGGACGACCCTCAGAGGGATTTGGAAGGGTCTGGAGTGTTCTCTCTGAGGGGGTCCAAGACCAAGTAGGCTCCTGCAAGCAGGCTTCTTGTCAATCCTGGTTTATAGTTTTTAAATAAATCCTGGATTATGGTTTTTAAAATGGCTTTTAAAAATGGGTACTGGGGTTAAGAGTGCTTACTGCTTTTCCAGAGTTTGTGAGTTCAGTTCCCAGCACCCACATGGTGGCTCACAGCAGCCTGTAACCTCCAGTTCCAGGGAATCTGGTATCATCTAACAGCACCCGTAGGTAGCTGCATAAGTGTGACTGGAACACACACTCACATATATATATATATATATATATATATATATATATATATATATATATATGAGAATATATATATGACTAGTATGGAAGCTAGTCAACATGACTGAAGAATGCAAACCAGTTCCAGCTTTGTTTTGCTGTGTCCTGTGACTCAGATATGTGGTTTTCTTAGCAACAAAGTCATACCATCATATTATAGAAAGTAATAAAAAAACAATAGCAATAGTATGCAATGTTTGTAGACTATCTGTGAGTCTCTAGTTCATAAAAGGTAACCAATACCTTTTATTGGGCTTTATATTTGATAGTCTATGGTAATAACTTGGAGGGTCATGTTCTACCTACGTACTGCTAACTGTTATCGAGTATACAACATTTATATATGATGTGGGGTGTCATATATCAATCTGTTGATTTCATTGGTTAAGCAATAAAGAAACTGCTTGGCCCTCATAGGTTAAAACATAGGTGGGAGGAGTAAACAGAACAGAATGCTGGGAGAAAGAAGCTGAGTCAGTGAGTCGCCATGATTCTCCCACTCCAGGCAGACACAGGTTAAGATCATTCCTGGTAAACCAGCTTGTGGGCTAAAGCAGATTATTAGAAATGGGCTAGTCCAGGTGCGAGAGCTAGCCTAGAAGAGGCTAGATAGAAATGGGCCAAGCAGTGTTTAAAAGAATACAGTTTCCGTGTAATTATTTCAGGTAAAGCTAGCCATGCGGGCGGCCAGATGCTGGGGACACAGCCCTGCCGCTCCTATTACTACATATATATGTGTACCTTTTAAGAAGTTTCTACAGTAGTGTGTTTCCATGTGACATTTTCAAAGGTCTTTAAATGCTATTTCTCCTTGCCTGCACTTTCTTCTCTATCCTACCCTCCTATTACTTATCTGATTTAACTCTTTCTGTTCCTCTTTTAATACCTCACTTTATGGAAGTCTCTTCAGCATGATATATATATATTCCATATATATATTCTCACACACACGCCCTGTAGGCACCTGGACACATGTGGCATACACACACACACACACACACACACACACACACAAATAAAAATAACAATAAGAAATCTTTAGAAGTGGATAGATTGGTTTTTAAAGATGGGCTCTCACTGTGTAGCCCTACCTAGCCAGAACTTACTAGTGTGGCAGAGGCTGACAGTAGACTGTTGACCTTCTTTCTCCTGAGTGCTGGGATTATAGGTGTCATTGTGCCCCCCCTCCACCTCGGGTCGTACCTCTCAGATGGTAGTGTGGATAGGTGGCCTTTGGTCTGTTGTCATCTGGTCCCCTTGGGCTGTGGGATAGAGAAACGACCTGTCTGTTGAGTCTGGTTAGGAACTTCTGCTCTTCTGAAGCTCTTTGACAAAAGTCACCTCCAGGGCTCCCTGCCTGACTTGCAGACGATGGAGGCTCTGAAGACCACATGCACCATGCTGGAGGAGCAGGTCATGGATCTGGAGGCGCTAAACGATGAGCTGCTGGAGAAAGAGCGTCAGTGGGAGGCCTGGAGGAGCGTCCTCGGGGACGAGAAGTCCCAGTTTGAGTGTCGCGTTCGAGAGTTGCAGAGGATGCTGGACACTGAGAAGCAGAGCAGGTGGGACTTCCCCTTTCGTAGAGAGCCAGTGCCAGGTGATCACACCTGAATCCCCCCAGAGCATCAAACAAGGCCACCAACTGTCCCAGTGTCCTGAGACCACGCTGTCTCCCTGGACGCAGGACATTCAGAGCAATGACCAGCATAGTCTCAGGCGAGCCAAGGAGGGGTGGACATCCTGGCTGAAAATCTGGCAAATGTCACATGAATCCTGTGGTTGTGCAGAGGCCCAGAACAAGGCTGATAAAAAATGCCCATGCTTTTCTGTAGAAATAGCCTTGCCAAGATTCTTATCCCAACCGTGTCACCTTAGTAGTGAGGTCGCCACCATCTGAATCCTGGTCATGAGGACTCTTTCACTTCCTTCTGCGCTAGAGCGCTAATGCCTTGGATTGCCTGGGCATTCCCTCATTATGTGTGTATGAGGTGCTTCGTGCCTGGTTTCTTTTTATTAGATGCCAGCAACAACTTACTGCTCAGGCTGTGATAGCTAAAACCAATCCTAGAAGTTACCCAGTGTCCCCTGGGGTGAGCATGGAACTGCACCCACTCCCTTCTCCTCTCTCTCTCTCCCCCTCCTCCCCCCACTTTATCTCCTATCTTTTCCTTTTAAATATTCCTGCCCAGTTCTCAGTTCCCTTCCCGCTGGGCGTCACAGTTCATGGAGTACTGTTCTCATTGAATGTGCTACCTAACTGAAGGGTGCTAACACTCAGTGTGTAACCCATGGCAACTCACTGTCTTTTCTACCATGTTACATAAAGATGGCCAGAAACTACCTTGAAATCCAAGGGCCCACTGTTTTACTTTTTCCACACGGGCCGACATTAGCTGGTGACTTCATGTCTCTTCCTATGTGGTATCTATCCTTCAGAACCCTGCTGATGTCACCTCCCCGGGGGTCTCTGTATCCCGTAAGCAAGGTAACCTAATGAGACTGTGTCAGTCACTTTCGTATCCCCAGCAGTTACTTGGTGGCCGTGGACTTTATAATAAAATATGCTGGCTGAATGGTCTGCTTCCTAGCTGAGCTGAAATAGAAAAGATGGGATGCAAAAGATGAGAACTCCTAAATTATGAGAGAAACTGGGAGCAGCAGTTGCCTCGTGACAAATTCGTGTGTTTGATGTGAGGGACTGCTGTTTTAGAAACCTGTCCCTTCCCTTCCTTCCGCTGCCCAGGGCTGAGGTTCCACGGAAGTGCTGGCCACTCCCCCACGGATACCTTCCAGAGCACACTCAAGCCCCACTTCTCTCTGAGCTGTTCCTTCAGTCTGTCAGGGATAAGTCGGGGGCCTGGGGAGTGGATCTGGCTTTGGAATGGAGAGATACACAGCCACACCTGCAAGGTGCATGCACTGCTTCATTCCGTGTCTGGGCGATCGTGGGAGGTCCGGCCTGCTTCTCCACTCTTGTTTGGTATTATGTAACCCTCATCCTAAGAAGCCAAGAGTCACCTTCCAGTTGTTTAGATGTCTGTCACCTAGAGTAGAGAGTACTGCCTGCTTGCAGAGCAGTGGAGAACAAGGAAGAAGAGGAGCTAGGGCAGGGTCGTGGAGCCCGCGCATGGGTTCTCCAGGACGACTAAGAATTTCTGGAATAGAATGTTGTCTCACACAAGCCAGTGGTGCAGAGGTGGGAAAATAGAGGGCTTAGATGTGGGAGAAGAAGGGATTTTCCTCCCTTTTACATTTGAATTTTTGTCTTATTTAGTGGATGCATTCATAAGTTTCAAGTTTCTATGAGCCCTCAAAATGCTTAGGTCTTGCCTGCGCCCTAAGGGGAGAAGGTGGTCACTCAGATTCGAACGGAATCCCCCGCGGTCTGCCGCATGCTCTGGTTCCTTGGTGGCGGTATGGAGGGGCCATCTGCAGGCATCTGTGACACTCTGGACACACCCCCATCTAGTCCAGTTGCTTTTGAGAATGACTTTCCTCTTCAGCCCGAGCCTTTCCACAGTCAGTCCCCGCAGGAGCTTTTACTGCTTGCAGTGTAGCGAGCTGCGTGAAATCACACCTGATGGAGATGTATAATCAACTCCTGAGATGGCTAAGGCCTGACCTATGCCTGATCACGCAATGATCATCAGCTGCTTGCATATGCGTGGGCCTATGGGCAGTGCCCACCTGGCAATCCGGGATTGGCAGCCCATGCCTACTTAAGGGCTGGGAGAGGTTTGCCCGGGGAGAGAGGAAGGAGAGAATGAGGTTTGCCCGGGGAGGGAGGAAGGAGAGAATGAGGTTTGCCCGGGGAGGGAGGAAGGAGAGAAAGAGGTTTGCCCAGAGAGAGAGGGAGAGAGAGAGGTCAACGGAGAGAGAGGAGGAGAAGGAAAGGAGAGAGAGAGAGAAAAGAGGAGAGGAGAGAGAGGGGAAGAGAGAGGAGAGAAAGAGAAAGAGAAGGAGAAGGAGATGAATTGCTGTGAATAAAGTCCTGAAAACTGCTGCTAGAAGAGCTCCGGGTGTTGCGTTTTTCCTTGCTGGTCGAGGGTGGACGTGACACTGCAGGGCAATTTTAACCCAAGTCTGAAATGGGTCAGACTTTTGCTCTGTAAGCTGCAGGGAAGGAAGACAGCATTTAAAGGTAGAATACACGGTTGGGCTTCTTCTCTGGCAGGGCGAGAGCCGATCAGCGGATCACCGAGTCTCGCCAGGTGGTGGAGTTGGCAGTGAAGGAGCACAAGGCCGAGATTCTCGCTCTGCAGCAGGCGCTCAAAGAACAGAAGCTGAAAGCTGAGAGCCTGTCCGACAAGGTTAGCGCCCATCCCGTCCTTTCCTGTAGGGAAACGTCTTCCTTTCCTCCTTTAAGGCAGGCTTAACTTAACACGAATTCAGATACAGCTGTGGTAAACATATTTCATAAGCATGCCTTTGCTCCAAAAATGCCAGACACGATTCACTTCAGGGCAGTCTTGGTTGGCGATGGCATAGCTGGGTATGCTGGGTCCCAGGTTATCCTGCATGGGTGGCGAGTTTTTGACATCTCCCCATGGACCCCAAAAGTCCAATGCTGGGGACGCAATGCTATTTTATTCCTAAAAAGCTTCAGAAGCCTCCTGTTGCTCTTCCTTCAGCAGAACGTGGCAGCAGTGACTTGTTCTTGAAGTGTGACTGTAGGCACATGTATTTTTTTCTCTTGCTATAACCAAGTATTTGGGACCAGCTAATTTATAAAGAGCATATTTGGCTACTATTCTACAGGCTAGAAAGTCCAAGATGGTTGTATCTGTTGAGGTCCCTCTTGCTGTGACATATTGATGGCAGATACTGCGCGGTGAGGCAGAGCTCCTTAGGCCAGCTTAAGCATCTGTGTAGGAAGCCACTAATGCCTCCCTGGGGCCTCGCCTTAAGAGCCTCATGTAATACTGATATCCAAAAGGCCCCGCCTCCAGCTATCATCCGCACCTAAGTCAGATGAAGTTTCTAGTATTTGGGGGACAATTCGGACCACAGTCCGTGCACACAAGTCCTCAGTGTGTCACAGGGCGTTCTGTCCATGCCCGTGGTCTGCCATATACCTGCAGTGACGCGCCAGTGTTTGGTGCTTTTGTCTAATAGACTTGAAGAAATGTACTAGACCCTTGATAGCAACAGGAGATAACAGAGAAACTTTTGTTTCCTCTTCACATATGTGCACATAAAATGGCAATTGGGGTTTTATTTCATGTTTATAAAAGTCATTTCTTGGGGCTACTGTGGAAAAATAACAAAATCACAGGAAAAGTAAAAGAAAAGCTGGTACCAGTTACCTTGTTTGCTTATCTTATGCACGCAGACATGTGCATACACACATTTTTTATAACTTTAGACTCTTACTATTTATATACTTTAACATCTTTTTTTAAAAAAATCATGTAACTGGAGGCTTTCCCTGGCTTATTAATATTTTTTAAACTTGTAATTCTGAAAAACTAAAATTGCACACAGGCATCTAATTTGAGCATTGCTTCTGTACAGGAAATTTGGGCTTCGTCCAGGTTTTGTCCCCCCCCCATATGAATAACACTGTGATGAACATAGATCTCTATGGACATCTGTGATTAGTTTCTTACTGGAAATTCACAGAAGCCGAAGCCCTGATCTCAAGGCTATAACTCTGCTCTCAAGGACAGCTCTGACTTGGGGTCTAGCAGGTCAAGATTGGTAAACATTTACTGTCTTGAGAAATGAACCTTTCTGGGTTTAGCTGATTGCTGCTTTTTTTAGTCTAGTTGGCTATTTTTGTAGTATTTAATACTCAACCTCTAGATATCCTGACACGACTTTATCTTATCTGTAACAAGGCCGTCGTCCTTCGTGGGTGTACCTCCTGGTAGCTGACATGCCTTGCAGTAACCACATTCTCTGCCTTTCTGGACCAGATGAAGGATACTTGGGAATGCTCGTCCATCTTTTCTCTTTTTTTGGTTTTTTTCGAGACAGGGTTTCTCTGTAGCTTTGGTGCCGGTCCCGGAACAAGCTCTTGTAGACCAGGCTGGTCTCGAACTCACAGAGATCCGCCTGCCTCTGCCTCCTGAGTGCTGGGATTAAAGGCGTGCGCCACCACCACCCGGCTCGTCCATCTTTTCATCCCAACAGCTATCATATATTTGTGAACCCTCAGAATATGATCATTTAATTAAATTTAGGCAAAACATGACCAGTTTTTTAAGCCACTCTCTTAAAACTTGGTGCAGTGACACTTGGCCCACAGAGGGGATGCCTGTCCTCATATTTGTTGTGTGGACTTGTCTTTTTTTTTTCCAAATGAAAACCTGAGACTTTTAGACCGTGCTTATCCTTTACATGTGAAGGTTTGGGAACATCTCACAAAGTCTGCAGCCCTTTAACATTCCCAAATGTGGCATCATGGCCAATTTTTCCAAATGCTCAGCTCAACGACCTGGAGAAGAAGCACGCCATGCTCGAGATGAACGCCCGGAGCTTACAGCAGAAGCTGGAGACGGAACGGGAGCTCAAGCAGAGGCTTCTGGAGGAGGTGAGGGAACCACCTGGAAGGACAAGCCAGTGTGCACGTGTGTCTGTGTGCATGCATGTATGTGACACTGTGTGTGTGAGTGAGTGTGTCTGTGTGTGTTGCATACATGTGTATGTGTGGGCTTGTGTGCTTGTGTGCTCTGCATCCAGAAGCCAGAGGAGCATGTTGGTGGCTTCGTCTGTTGCTGTGCACCCTGCTGCCTTGAGACAGATCCTCTCACGGAAGTGGAAGCTCCACAGTCTGACTAGACCAGTGAGCTCAAGAGATCCAGCCCTGGGGTTATTGGCATCCACAGCATGCCCAGCTTTTTAGGCGGGTGGAGGGAATTCCACCTCAGGGCCTCATTCTTGCATAGGTACTGCTTTTACCCACTGAGGCATCGCCTGAGCCCTCAGCTAAGATTTTGAAAGAAGTAAGTTGTTATATTCAGGCGATTGGATCCAAATTAGACATTCAGATTTTTGAAGCTAGAATTTCTGAGGTAGAGTTCTAAGGGGACCACATAACACTTTCTATTGCTTAACCCAGTAAAAGAGTTTGTCTTGAAGGCCAGAGCGCCCATTATTTGTGTCTTCCTGTATTGTATGGCGCTCAGTGGAGGTTGCCATTCATCCGAGTTAGGATGTGCCCAGTAGGGGCTTAGTGAGCACAGGGCTGAGTGAAGACTGAGTTAGATTGCCTGTAAGAGTTGATAGTTGAAGCATATTAAGTTTCATGTTGATAGAACACTCATGCAAATTAGCTTCCTACACAGGGCAAGGATGTGATCAGATTTTTGAGTACCAAATTTCTTGAGGACTTTTGAACATGCACTTAATTCAATTAAGAAAGAATTCTCCTGATTCTGAGACACAGGATGTCAAGCTCAAACTGATCTAAATGCATTCCTTCTGTGATTTCATGTCTTTTCTTGTCAGAACTCTGAAAATTGCTATTTAAATTGGTAAAGACTTCCCACCCCCAGCCAAAGTCTCAGACAAGGCCTCACCAATGATAATTCTTCCTCACTCACCTTGACCCACAAGGGCAAATGCACTTCCTGTTGATACCTGGTGAAAAGCTGGAGAAAGGCAAGGCAGCTCAGTTAGCTGGAGTCCCATGATGGTCACGTGGTCGGAGTTCCTGAGGCGCTCTGGTGATGGCTATGACGTGGCCGTGCTGTTCTGTCTGAGAGGCGTAGTGAAGACGTTGCAGGTCTTACAGCTGCCTACAGTGAGATGTCCCATAAAGTCGCACTTTAAAAGGCACCGCTGGGCGCTTGGCAAAGTTCTGGAGGTGGATGGTGGCGCCGTTGTGCAGCAATGCAAATGCCCTCAATGCCACTGAGCTACACTCATGGCTCAGATCGGGGCTGGGAAGATGGCTCAGTTGGTAGAGTTACGCTGCTCAGACATGAGGATCTGTCTGAGTTCGCATTCACAGCTGGTGCAGTGGCGCACCTGTAACCCCAGTGCTGGGGAGGCAGAGATCAAAGGGTCCTGGTGCCCAGTGACTGTCTAGTGTAGCTGAAACAGTTAACTTCAGGTTCAGTGAGAAGCTCTGTCTCCAGAGCTGAGCTGGGGCTGGTGAGATGACTCAGAGAAAAGGTGCTTGTGCCCAATCCCGATGACCTGTGTTCCATCTCTGGTCATGGCGGAAGGAGGGAACCAACTGCCCTCCTACACGTGATGGGGGTAGGGGTACAGCTAAAATGATCTAGTATGCAAGAAACTGACAGTTTGATCCTTAGCATCATAAATAAAAAGAAAAAATGAAGTGATTAATTTTATGTAGTATGTACAAACATATATGAATGAAATTCTTCAGATATAATGAAATTCACTGTATAAGTTGACTATTCCTTGCTAAAATACTTGGAAGTAGAAGTAATTTTGATTTTGGATCTTTGAAATATTGGCATGTTCTGGGGGTAGTGGCGCGTGCCTTTAATCCCAGCACTCGGGAGGCAGAGGCAGGCGGATCTCTGTGAGTTCGGGGCCAGCCTGGTCTATAAGTGCTAGCTCCAGGACAGGCTCCAAAGCTACAGAGAAACCCTGTCTCAGAAAAAAAAAAAGAAAAGAAAAGAAATGTTGGCACGTATAAATAATGGAATCTCTTGGGGATAGGACCCAAATGTGAACATGCGATTCCCTCCCATCACAGACACTGTGTATACATGGACTGGTGGTAATGTTAGACTGTGCTCATGTGTGCTACTGGGGCTCGAATCCAGGGCCTGATGCATTCTGGGCAAGCAGCATAATCCTGACTCCCTCAGCAGTCTTTGTCCAGTATTTTTAATATGCCCACATTTTGACTGTGACCCATCACATGAGATCAGCTGTGGCATTTTCTACTCAAGAAGTTTTGAGTTGGGGAACATTTCGAATCTGGGGTTTTGATGTTGGGAATGTTTGACATGTAATAGAAACCATCAGCCTACCAGGTGGTCTTTTCTCCGGGATGAATAGGCAATGTTCCTACAATTAGGCACAAGCTGGAAACAGAAACAGGACAGAAATAATTGAGGCTCCCGAGTGTCCTATTTTCCATCTGCGAAGGGCATGCTGGCCCTGACAGCTCCGTGCTCGGTCCAAGGTTACATGGTGAGTCAGTGGCAAAGCCAGGAATAGCATTCTGGGAGCCTGACTCAGCCCCACCTTCTCGCTTCTGACTTAGGAGAACATTTTCAGTTTCCCAGTCTGCCCCTCACGGGGAGATGTTGAGTAGACATCTGGCCAACGCTGATCTGAGTGGGGATTCACACATCATCAAAAACCATTATACAACAAAAAAAGAATTGCTGTTGCTGTCCAGAACATGTTTGGGATCCAGGGTGCGGTACGCACTTCTTAAGTGTGGCCCCCACCAAACTGTTGTCTCCATAGGGACAGAGACAGCAAAGAAACCAACTTGGTCTCCAACTTAAGAATCTTTAGTCTCCAGCCCAAATTCCTCTCATGACTAACTTCCCCTGACAGATTTTACAATGGCTTTTCTCCCATGTCAGTCCTTTGGGAGTCATAACCAACATGGATGTTCATTTGCTCATTGGTTAAGGTTCATGACTTACCCAGGGCGGAGGAAGGTTTGTATGTAGCCATGTATTTCTGTCTCTCCCTTGGGCTCAGCGAACCCTGACCGTTACTTGGCTCTTTGATTGATCACGCCATCGACGCTCATTAACCTCTGAAATCACACCTGTTTGCCCACTAACTTTGCTCTTGAACATGGTTGTGGCCCATATTTATTCAGTCGATCTTCTAAAACTGCCATCCTACCCAACTTTTTCTTGTTAGCTTTGACCGTCCTTGCTCACCGCAGTCGCTCCTGCTCCAGTTCTGTCCGGAGCTTCTTGTCACCCCGTAAAGCTGCTGGGCAGGTCTAAGCACATCGCCAAGTCCGCCTCCCAGGGGAGCGCTGGCCCACAAACACACCTCCCTCTGCCTCTCTCTGGGCAACAGACAGATGCCTTGGGTAACGTCCCATAGAGCACAGACATCACTTATCTGGTTATTTCTTGGAGAGCCAGCAGATAGTTGATGTGTTTAGTCTAGAGAAATATTTTTAGCCCAGCTGTCACCAAGTGACCATTGTGCCCATGACATATTTTCCTGGTTCCCGCTCACTAATTAATGCCCTAAAAATCGTGGAGGAAACTAAGGAAGGAAAACACTTGAGCCTGAAGGGCTGCAACTGCCCTCTGGCAGCGTGTAAACTGCCTTCCTCTTTGTCGCTGTCGTGGGCTTTGTTGTTTGACTCTGGTATATTTTCGAAATTCCAGACTATGCACTTTAGTGTAGTTACTTTTCTCTTTGTTGTGGCAAAACACACGACCTAAGCAGCTCAAGGAAGAAAGTATCTGCTTTAGCGCGCAGCTGCAGAGGAACCATCCATCTTTACTGGGGGAGGGTTTGGAGGTGTGCACAACACCGTGGCACACCATGGCAGCCGGGACAATGTAGAGCAGGAGAGAGAGGAGACTTGAGGGCAAGATACAGTCCCAGTGATGTTCTTCTTCCAGGGGGCCACGCCTCCTGCCCTTCTACATCTTCCAGTACCACCACTGTCACATGCGACTCCATCAGAGGGCCCTAAGATCCCATTGCCCCGGGCCTTCCCAGAAACACTCAGCTTTGCTTCACTAATCTCTCCAACAAGTTGACCATTAAGTTTAGCCATCTTGCGTACTAAATGTGACTGGGTAGGTAGACAAGGCAGATGGGAAAGTGTGAAAAACGCTGAATCGGAAGGAGAGAAGAAAGAAGGACAGACAGAGACTACCAGCACCAAGCACTTATTCCCTGATATAAGATATGCAAGCACTGTTCAGTTTGTCACTCAGGGAGTCGGGGTTTTACACCCACTCAGGAAGAAGCGAGGGC
This sequence comes from Microtus oregoni, assembly GCF_018167655.1. Lineage (NCBI taxonomy): Eukaryota > Metazoa > Chordata > Mammalia > Rodentia > Cricetidae > Microtus > Microtus oregoni. The sequence continues at coordinate 25,141,243 of NW_024543062.1, forward strand.
TGGGCAAGGCAATATGAGCAGGATTTAAGCCAGGATCTAGGCGATGGCAGGGTCCAGATTCAACTTACAATGACACGATGCCTCTAGCAGCTGTTGCCATTCAAATGGGAAGTAAAACATTGGCAGAAAGCAGTGAAGTAAGAGGGCCAGCCGGTCTGAGGCCACTGTGGCCCCATTCTGCTGGGGCTGGGGACTGGGGCATCTGCCTGGGACTGTTCGAAAGCTCCCAGGATGATCTTTATTTTGCTTTCTTAGCTTGCTTTCCTTCCTTCTGCAGAGAGTTTAGACCATTAGGAAGAGGTTCTGTGGGCCACCTTGGCTGTGTTTACATGACAACCAGAGGTTAGATGAAATGAAACGCATTTTAGGAAGGGGCCAGCTGATTTAGACTGTCAAGATTGGGGAGATTTTTCAACATACGCTAGCTCTAGTATGTGAACCTGATTTTTTTTTTTTCCATTGGGTTTTACCAAATCCTGTTGCGCCCCTAGGCTCCTCTGTGTCCCCACACTGCAGATGTGTCCTCTAATTGTGGCTGTTTATGCGCTCGAGGACAGCGCTCCAGTCGGGCTGATGGGATTTGTCTTTGTGCAACCATACGGCCTGTGTAGCTTTCCTGATTATCTACTGAGGTCGCAGACACCCCCAGGTGGGACAGATGAAACTGATTCTCACCGCTTCGCTGTCAGCTCTGTATTTTGCTCTGAGGTACCAAAATGGCTTTCTTGGTAGCACAGGGCGGGCAGGCCTGGACTTCCCGTTACCTTGCAGTGTGAGATTACAGGCATGTGCCTTCAGGTGAACCTTTAAACATTTTTAGCCATGCCCTCCTGACTTGGAAGAGCAAACCACCAGCAATTCTGGAAGGAGGTGAAGGAGGTGGTTTGATAAGGGGACTTCGGTGTCACGCCGGAAGTTGGGGAATGGGAGCCATGGTGGGAAGGAGGCGGTGCTCTGCACATTATCAAGCCTCCTGCCACCCCCTCTCCCTCCCCCTCCCAGCAAGCCAAGCTGCAGCAGCAGATGGACCTGCAGAAGAGCCACATCTTCCGCCTGACGCAAGGGCTGCAGGAGGCGCTGGACCGGGCCGATCTGCTGAAGACGGAAAGAAGTGATCTGGAATATCAGCTGGAAAACATTCAGGTAAGGGCCAGCAGGGGGCGCTGCGGACAGCTGTTGCTTCCTCTTCCTCCATCTTCCTTCCTTCCCCTTCTTCCTCCCTTCTCCCCCAAACCTCCATTCCCTGTCTCCTCCCCTTCCTTTTTTTTCCTCTCCTTTTTTACCCCCCTTTCTCCTCCTCCGTCCCTCTTCCCTTCTCCCCGCCCTCCTCCCCTCCCCCGCCCCTTTGCAGTTGTCAGTGTCCTTCATTTGTATGCTGCCTGTGTTTCTCTAACATTAAATTATGAAATTTTACAAACACTCTTTAAAGTTGAAACATCTCTCCAAAGTATCCTCAATCTGAATCCCATTAATCAACAGTTCGCATTTTTACTCTTCATATACTTATTGGTTGCTTATTTATTTGGGAGGTCTGGCATGGGATGTGTGTCTGAGGTCAGAACAACCTGTGGAAGTCAATTCTCTCTTTCTTCCATGTGGGTCCTAGGATCCAGTCAGATGCAGGGCATCTTTACCCACTGAGCCATCTTGCTGGCCCTGTGTGTTTTTTCTTCTTGCCGTAAGATTGGGGCTAAATATTTCCCACCAGTGTTTTCTAAATATTTCCCACCAGTGTTTTCTAAATATTTCCCACCAGTGTTTTCTAAATATTACCCACCAGTGTTTTTTTGTGTTGTGTTTTCCTGCTTGACTGTTCATGTTCTTAATGTACTGAATTCAAACATACACTTCTGTCCAGCTCTGAGGTCATCTTTGTCTCCATGAATTTCAGGTTCTCTATTCTCATGAAAAGGTGAAAATGGAAGGCACGATTTCTCAACAAACCAAACTCATTGATTTTTTGCAAGCTAAGATGGACCAACCGGCTAAGAAGAAAAAGGTGAGTTAGAGTGCTTGACAGTAGGAGCAGGCAGCCCTGCTTCATCCCCCGTGACTTTGTGGATGCACACCACTGTGATGAATAATCCTGCAAGTGGAAGAAAAACACACCTTTTTGTTCATTCTGGTTGGAGGATTGGGTCTTAATGTAACTGGAGTAGCCTTTGTCTTAGGGAGCTGTTGATCAGGACTAGCAAGTTGCTCTCCTAAGGGAGTGGTTTTTTTTGTTTTTTGTTTTTTTTTTGTTTTTTGCTCCTGTAGAGAAGTTAGGCCAGAGCATCTGCTGAGAAAACGGCTTCCGCATAGGTCGAATATTAGGTTCGAAGGTCATGTGTCTAGGACTCTCATGTGGGTCAGGTCATGTATAAGTGACTCCTGAGAGTTTAGCAGGTGGAATGTCAACCACACGGGTCTCCAGGGAGACTGAGTCCAGGGTTTTTGCTTAGTTTTATTCTTTGATCTTTTTCAAGATGGAATTTTGCCATGTAACTCAGGCTGGACCTAAACTCACAATGGTTTAATGTTCTGAGTGCTGGGATTTCAGGTGTGCCCTGCCATGCCTGCCTGTCCCGCGCTGTTAAATGACTGACTTGGTGCAGGAAGTTGAACCGACCTGGTTAAAACTCGATAGCTGTTGCCTTCACCGGCCCTGCACTCTCGGCTCTGAATTGTAACAAAGGAGAACCTGAATGAGAAGCCAGCCGTGACATTTGATGCTCCACCTCCTTCAGCCGCAGTCTGGGGGGGGGGGGGGGGGGCTGGAGCATGTGACGAGTCCAGTGTGAAGATTGCTCTTTATAAACAAGCCCAGTCCATGCCTCTCCCCAACAACTGAAGCGTTCATCTGAGGTTGGCCAAATGTTCTGACTTCCAGAAAGGTCTCTAGGGGCTTGGCAGTTTCCTCCCAAGGGTCTTAGCACACTGTAGTGGCCATGGCAGCAGTTTTAAAGGGAAGGGCTTCATGACTTAGATTAGTCAGAAGAAGGGAATGCAGGGCCAATGCCCTTGATTGGCCTCAGTGTTCCTGGGTCACTGTTACTGCTGAGGGGTGGGCACAGAGTTCCAAGACTGCCCCTTGCTACAGTGCTGGCACGGGAGGGTTTTCTTGCATACCATGGTACCATATTTGCTATGCTCATGATACTTAATCTTTTTTTTTTTTAATTTTAGCAGCGGACTGTTGTCTGGTTGTCATTGATGTAGTTAGGGCGTTTGCATTTGGTTTTCTTTCAGTTAATTTTTTGTCAGGTGGCGTAATTCTGGTTTTTTTTCCTCTTTTGTGTACAGTAAATGTTTCTGTTGGTATTTTTCTTTTTTAGTAAGCCCCTTGTTTTGATATCATTTTAGCATTCATTTTCAAATTTTGCTTTCTTTAAAAAAACAAAGCCCACCCCTTCCCCGTGTCTTGTCACCAAGCACCATGAGACAAGTTCAAAGGCAAGAACAACCTCTGAACCATAGCCACCGCTCCCAGCTCCATCCTCCATCCAACCTGATTGCATTTTTTGAGGGGAAAAGACTCTCGGGAAGTGACTCTCCTGTCTTGGGGATGCTAGAGGAAGCGGTGGAGGCAGCCGAAGCATCTTTAACCCTCTCGGTGAAAACTTCCGCACCCCACTCTTTTTTTTTTTCAGCGGACTGGAATGGGCTGAGGCTCGGCCTCCCCTTCCCCCTCCCCTTCACATGCCATTTCCCCCACACACACTTCCAGTGAGTATGTGCCTGGCCTCGGTGGCTTGCTCCTCCTGAGTCAGCTCTCCTTTAGCTTGGGTCCAGTGCCAGTTTCTAGGAGTTAGGAGATATCTCTGTTTCCATTGCTAGGGTTTATTTAGTCGACGGAAAGAGGACCCTGCTTTGCCCACACAGGTTCCTCTGCAGTACAATGAGCTGAAGCTGGCCCTGGAGAAGGAGAAGGCACGCTGCGCAGAGCTGGAGGAAGCCCTTCAGAAGACGCGCATCGAGCTCCGGTCTGCGCGGGAGGAAGGTAGGAGCTCTGGGACCCGGCCGAAGACCATTCCCCATGAGGCTGGCCAAGACCAGTTCAACATTTCTGTCTGTGGCCAGTGCGTTTTCACTCCAGACATGTCCCAAGTCTGAACATTTTGCAGCCTCCTCGGTGTCGCTGAGTTAGCACAACACCTGTCCTTTTGTTTTCTGGTCCTTGAAAGGCAGCCACGGGCAGCCTTCTTCGTCTAGTCTATTAGGTGGTCATGTCAACTGACAGGCTTTGTCCTGCTGTCTCTGCAGCTGCCCACCGCAAAGCCACAGACCACCCACACCCGTCTACGCCAGCCACTGCGAGACAGCAGATCGCCATGTCTGCCATCGTGCGGTCGCCCGAGCACCAGCCCAGTGCCATGAGCCTGCTCGCCCCGCCATCCAGCCGCCGAAAGGAGTCGTCCACTCCAGAGGGTAGGCTCTTGTCGCCGTCTCTTTTCTACCGTTGTAACAAAACATCGGAAACGGGGTAGGTTATAAAGAAAAGGAGTTTATTTGGCTGAGAAATCCAGGAGTGTGGTGCCAGCGTCTCGCAAGGGAATCTCGCTACACCTCAAGGTGGCAGAGGGAAGCGTGTGGCCAGACAGACCTAACCCAGGAACCCCAAGGCAGACACGAGAAGTCTGTCCTCAGGACCCCAGTGTAACACTGCTAACAGTCTCCTTCCCCATCCGTTACCCAGAACAGCTACTTTCAGTATTCAGCCCCATACCTGATATGAATATATCTCAAGAACACAGGTCAGCATGGTGGTACACACCTTTAATTCCAGCACCCAGGAGTCCGAGGCAGGCGGATCCCTGTGAGTTTCAGGCTATGACAGCGAACTAAGAAAGCTAACCTGTGTTTCTTAGGTCTGTTTAAAAATAAAATCTTATTGACCCTGTCCTGGACATTGCAGGCTGCTGCATTGTTTATCTTGTACATTAGTGCATTAGATCTGCTTCCCTCTGGCGAAGAACTGCACAGTGTTCCATGGTGTGCATAGACGAGTCCCCTACTAAAGGAGACCTGCTCTTGCGGCCACATGCCCCTTCTAGGACATCCTGTACCTCCAGGAGTGGCTGAGGGGTGAATTCTTAGGAAATGAATCAGTGGGGGAAAGACTGTGGGCACTTCAAATGTGACCAACTTGTGGCCAGTTGCTATGACCACTACAGTGATGTGGGAGTGATGTGGGGTAAAGGGATTTCTCTTTTTGTTTTGTTTGTTTTTTGTTTTGTTTTGCAAGACAGGGTTTCTCTTTGTAACAGCCCTGGCCATCCTGGAACTAGCTCTTGTAGACCAGGCTGGCTTCAAACTCACAGAGATCCGCCTGCCTCTGCCTCCTGAGTGCTGGGATTAAAGGTGTGTGCCACCACTTCCTGGCAGGGTAAAGGGTTTTCTTTGTGGTCTCAAAAGTACTGTGTCGCGCAGAGATGAAAAGGACGAGGAAAATGGTTTGGGGAGCAGAGTGGAGCTGTCGTTCAGTATCCTGGCTTCACCGTCAGGCTTTGTAGGCTGAGGATTTTGATGACATTGTCTTGTGGCTGTGGCCGTGCAGACCTGGGTGCCTTCCTGTCTCTGTATGTCCACTAGCAGGTGTCCTCCTGGTGTGTACTGCACCCTCCTGGTGTGTCCTGCAAGCGTTCCTCCTGGTGTGTACTGCCCCCTCCCGGTGTGTACTGCCCCCTCCTGGTGTGTACTGCCCCCTCCCGGTGTGTACTGCCCCCTCCTGGTGTGTCCTGCAAGCGTTCCTCCTGGTGTGTACTGCACCCTCCCGGTGTGTACTGCCCCCTCCCGGTGTGTACTGCGCCCTCCTGGTGTGTACTGCGCCCTCCTGGTGTGTACTGCACCCTCCGGGTAGCACTGTGCATTCGAGTTGCGCCTTGCCACTTCCCGAGAAAGGAGGGGGGCGGTGTGGTAAGGTGTGGTAAGGAGACCCCAGCAGAGCCGAGCTCAGGTGCCAGCAGAGCCGAGCTCAGGTGTCTTCTGAGCTTTTCTCCGTATGGACTATGGCCGTGCCTCTCACCAGGTCACTTACATGGGGGGTGGAGTGGGGTCAGCCTTGTTAATAGAAATGTAAGACTCGTTTCTCCAGACATAAAAAGTTCTAAACAAAAGGTCATTCATGAAATAACTGGGCATAAAAGAATTCTTCACTCAGTTCCTAATAACAAAAAGATCCTGCTGTTCATAACTCTGACTTTTAAACTGAGTTCCATGAAAAGCATTAGATACGTGCTTTCACGACTAAATATTTACAAATAATCCACAAACATTTTTAGGGCTGGGCTAGTGGTGATCACCTTTGCTTCCCGCATTCAGGAGGCAGAGGTAGGCAAATCTCTGTGCCTTTGAGGCCAACCTCGATTACATAATGAGTGAGGTCCAGGCCAGCCAGACACTGGCTGCATAATGAGACCCTGTATCAGACAACAATGATCCCCAGCCGTAAATGTTCACAGACTCGGGTGCCACCACACAGTCAGCCTTCTATCAGGAATATGTTCTTAAATTGAGTAACTATCAGGTCATCGAGGTCTTACTGACTCATATAAATCTAGATGCATCTGCGATGGCTACAATAATTTTACGATTCATGATTTAACAGCTTAATGAAGATAAAATTCACATGCTCTAAGAATCACCCATGTGAAATGTATAATTCAGTGGTTTTAGTATACTCACAGTGCTGCCCGATCATCGGCTCACTAACTTGAGGACGCCCCTGATGACCTCTGATCTCTGTCAGCAGTTATTCCTTATGTCTCCTCCCCCACCTCCACCAACCACTAATCTCCTTTATTTCTCTGTGGATTTACTTCTCTGGGTCTTTCAAATGAATGGGATCACACTGCTTGCAGCCCTTTGTGCCCGACTTATTTTCCAGAACACCATGTTTTTGAGCTCCACCCACCTTGTAGCACACATCAGCACCCCAGTTCTTTTCTTTCCGTGGCTAGATACTATCTCATTGTTTGGTTGGCGCATCTCGCCCATTACGTCACTGAGGGCTCTTGACTTAGTTCTGCTTTTGGCTGCCGTAAGTTGTGCTGCTGTGCAATATGCAATTGGGGGTGTGTGTATTTTCTATCCTCTCTGCATACAGCTAAGAGTGGAATTGCTAGATGATGTTTGTAGTGTATTCTGTGGGTAACTTTTTGAAGAAATGTCCAACTGGGTCCCAAAGTAGCTGTCCCATTTTCTGTTCCCACTGGGAAGTGCAAAGAACGCACATTCCTCCACATCCTCCAAACCTGGCTTTCCATTTCTCCTCCACATCCTCCAAACCTGGTTTTCCATTTCTCGAATTCTAGATTTTTCCATGACCCGGCACCTTGCTATGGTTTTAATTTGCATTTTTCCTAAAGCCTAATGATACCTTGACTATTTTCAGGTACTTTGGGGCTATTTTTCCTCTTTGGGGAACTATGTAGTCAAAGTACCTGGTTGTAAGAGCTCTAATAGATTCATATACAAACCCTAACCAGAGACTGTTTCTCCCATCCTTTGGATTCTCTTTCCACTTTCAATTAAAAATTTTTTCCCTTCAGAATATAATCGGCGTCTTAAGGAACGTATGCACCACAACATTCCTCACCGATTCAACGTGGGACTGAACATGCGAGCCACCAAGTGTGCTGTGTGTCTGGATACTGTGCACTTCGGACGTCAGGCATCCAAATGTCTCGGTAAGCACAGCAGCCATGCGTCTGTGCCGGGCACCTGCGTGTCTCCATCTGTAGAATCTGTCAGGTGAAGGCGATGTTTTAAATTGTCATGTAATGCATTCAGAACCAAAGCTTTTCACTTCAGTGGGAGGACACTATTTTTTTTTCCCTTGTTAAAACAATGACTTCAAATGGTGGCTTCAGCTCATGACTTCCAAGCTGATATGTAAAATGCTTCCATCTTTGTTCATCTCTCTTCCCTTTGTGTCGGGCTGGTGTCTCCCCTCCTGGCGTGAACTGAACATGCAAACATGTTTGTATACACAGCTCATCGTGGGCAGCCTAGACCGAGGCCAGGACAGCGGGGTTGAGGGCAGCAGCTGCTTCCCTGGCACCCGGGAAAGCACAGGGATTACTTGTGCGGCTCAGCTCCACCTGCAGTCGTTCTAGGGGTGGAGGAGCGCGTGGCCCGCGGAGAGCGCATCAGACTGTCCCTTGTTCTCTTCTAGAATGCCAGCTCATGTGCCATCCCAAGTGCTCCACCTGCTTGCCAGCTACCTGTGGCCTGCCTGCTGAGTACGCCACACACTTCACCGAGGCCTTCTGCCGTGACAAAATGAACTCCCCGGGTCTCCAGAGCAAGGAGCCCAGCAGCAGCTTGCACCTGGAGGGGTGGATGAAAGTGCCCAGGTACCATTGTAGGGTGGCCTGGACTCAGGCAGGTGCTGGCCCTGAGGGCCCACATTTGCTCCCACTCTCCGTCTCTTCTAGGGAAGTGTGTTTGAGGAAGCCCCTCCACCTTGCTTCCGCTTGCCCATCTTTCTTTTCCCAGGAATAACAAACGAGGACAGCAAGGCTGGGACAGGAAATACATTGTCTTGGAGGGGTCAAAAGTCCTCATCTATGACAATGAAGCCAGAGAAGGTAAATTAATGATTAAGGGGGAAGTCATTGCACGCGGTTAACCCAGGTCTTCCAGTGTTGGCGTGAAGGCTTTGTTTTTAGTTTTTGGTTTTATTTATTTATTGTTATTATTTTTTTTGGACTGCCTCACAAGCCTTCTCTACTTTCCATTTTTCAAATTAAAAGCCAGATGACTTCTCTAAAGGTTATTGGTGCGATACTCAATCTATAGGTCTCCCCCTTGAAGAACCCGCAGGGTGCTGCCCTGAAGATTCCACCTGCTAACACACCAGAGAACTTCCGCCTCAGTCAACTAGCCCATAAATCTGCATCGTCATCACAAAGTTGACTGTGCCCCTCATCTGACACACTTTATTTTTTTTATCTTCCCTCTCTGCCTTGTCTGCACCTCATTCCTTCTTTGTCCTTGTGCAACTCTTTCCTTGCTTCTCCTTCTCTTCTGCTCGCTCCTGTTCTGCTCTCTTCTCTGCTTTGCCCCCTCTCCTCTCCTCCCCTCGCCTCTCCTCCCCTCCCCTCGCCTTTCCTCTCCTCTCCTCTGCTCTCCTCCCCTTGCCTCTCCTTGCCTCTCCTTGCCTCTGCTCTCCTCCCTTCCCATCCCCTCCTTTCTCTTCTCTTGTCTTCCTCTCCCTTTTCTCTCTCTCCTCATCTCTCTTCTCTCGTTCTTGGTCCTGTTCTTTTGTTTTTCTTTCCACCCTTCTTTGCATCAAGCTGGACAGAGGCCGGTGGAAGAATTTGAGCTGTGCCTTCCTGATGGGGACGTATCTATTCATGGTGCCGTTGGTGCTTCTGAACTTGCAAATACAGCCAAAGCAGGTGAGTGGGATCCAGAGGAGCCCTGCCCAAGAGGTGGACTGGGTTTGACAAATGGAGAGGGGCAGGATAGAGATGTGGCAGTTTGCTCTGCCAAGACCTCTGTCTAGTCCCCCATCTTAGCAGGAACTCGAGTCCCAGGGCTTGGTGGGATTCGGATGCCATGACATTATCCCTGCTGGAGAGGACAGGGGAGGCATCCACGACCAATCCTGTGCTCTCTGGAATCTTCTAGATGTCCCATACATACTGAAGATGGAGTCTCACCCACATACCACTTGCTGGCCTGGAAGAACCCTGTACTTGCTAGCACCCAGCTTCCCCGAGAAGCAGCGCTGGGTCACCGCCTTAGAGTCTGTCGTCGCGGGTGGCAGAGTTTCTAGGGAAAAGGCAGAAGCCGATGCTGTGAGTATGCCCGTGACCGTGAGAGAGTGTGTGGCTGTGGGCAGTGACTGGAGTAATGGGGATCCCACTGCCTGACTGGGTTTCCTGACTCCTTCTGAGGACCACTGGCTACAGCTAGGGTGGTAACCAGGTTTGTTGTGTTGAAGGTGCAGGCTGTAGGCAGCGGTGGGATATTTCTGCATCTCCCTCAGCAGCCCTGCAGCGCAGGGGGGAAGCTGTGGAGTCTGCCTGGAATAGCCTTCCTGTTTACTCAGTGAGGTCCTTGAGTTGGGAGCCAGTGAGCACCTGCACTCCAGGAAGCTAGCTGTTTGTGGCCTCCTCAGCTGCCTCTGCAGCATCCGCTCTCCCACTTACCCTTAAGACACTGGAAGCATCCCTGTGCTCTGATTGGCATCACTCCTCCTGGATGCACACAGTGCTCGCTGCTCATTGGTGCGTCCTCCACCGAGGACCAAACAGCACTCTGCAGACACTTAGCAGTGGGAACGTTCTTCTCCGTGAGCCTCCTGAAGAGGCGTGTTTAGATGAAGTGTGTCTCTTTCCACTCATGAGCCTTTTGCTGAAATGTACATTAATATGTGTACAATAGGCCCGTGGCTGTACTTCCTGTGAGCGGCGGCCTGTGTGGGCTGAGGTAATGCGGGCTAGAAGCTTGCCTTGCTACGGAAGCCCCTGCTTGGGTTCTTGTTGCAGCTGAGGTGGGGAAGGGGCCTTCCTAACAGCTCGGTAGCTTCATCTTATTTCCCATCGCAGAACAGCTTTCTGTGCCTGCATCACCCACTCCTGTGTGTCTGCATAGTGTTGTGACTCTGAAGCTAATTAACAGCTGCCCTGGAAAAACCAACAAAACCATTCTGCCTCTGGGGCTTCAGTCAAAAGATGGGGCCAGAGCTCGGGGTTGTGGCTCAGCTGTCGAGTACTTGGCCTGGCACGTGTGAAGCTCTGGTCCAGCGGGTGCTGCTGAGCTTGACTTTAAATTTCCGTCTCTGGATAGTTTGGTTGTAGACAGTTCTTACTCCTCTGTCTCCTCTTTTCTATTTTCCCCTCACATATGGACAGAAATTACTTGGAAACTCTCTGCTGAAGCTGGAAGGTGATGACCGACTTGACATGAACTGCACCCTGCCCTTCAGCGACCAGGTACGTTGCCCAGGCCATGTCCCAGTGACTGGCCATAGTCACACACCGTCAGGATGCATGGGGAGGGGGTTGGCTTTGCTGCTGCTAAGCACAGCGATTATATCTGTGGTCACATGACTTATACTCTGTCTCTGGACTTCACCCTGGCAGGTGGTGCTGGTGGGCACCGAGGAAGGGCTCTATGCACTAAATGTCTTGAAAAACTCCTTAACTCACATCCCAGGAATTGGAGCAGTCTTCCAAATTTACATCATCAAGGACCTGGAGAAGCTGCTCATGATAGCAGGTAGGTGGCCTGGTCACAGCCTCTCTGACTTAGAGAGCTGCCTTTCAACCTGGAGATATGCAGTGGACTGGGTCAGCAGTGCCCCTCTTCCGTGTGACTCTGTTAATGCCAGGCCTCGGCTGATGAGCCCTTTGCCCACATTTGGTTCCCCGTCAGTGTCCAGTTTAGCACAGTCTGGCACTCTCAAGGAACGCTGTGCCACTCTGCCCAGTGGAGGATGCTGAATTAGTTTAATTGCTGTCGTGAGGTACCTGAGACCAGGCAACTGATGAAGAAAAGAGGTTTGTTTACCTCCCAGCTCTGGAGGTTCAGAAGTCCAAACGGCATTGTGCCGGTGCAAACTTCTCCTTGGCTGCATCATCTCATCCAGCTAGCGTGGCAGGGGCATGCTGGGAATCGGTAGGCGATCACCATACAGGAGCACTGGGTCGGGCTAGACTTGCTTCTTTACCAGATCTCTCACGGACTCCGGGGAGCTGCCTTCTGAAACCCAAGACCTCCCTTGGACGCTGGACCTACCTGATTAATTTTATGTGTGTGTTTGCCCACATGTATGTAGGTGCACCCTGTGAGTGCAGTGCCCATGGCCTCAAAGTCTGCTTGAAGTCCAACTTTGTTGTTCTTTTTTAGATAGGGTCTCAGGAAGCCCAGGCTGACCTTGGACTCCCATCCTCTCTTTCCCAAGCAGAGGAATTCTGGGAATATTTCATTACGCTGGCCCGCAGGCCCTTTGTTGTAGTTGCCTCTCCCCGCTGTGGACCATTCCCTCCCGAGAGCTTGCCTCCTGCGCATGATCGTGACGTGGCTACTTATGTTTATGAACGCTCAAGCCCGTCCTCTGGGTTCAGCCAACACATTTCACACCTCTTTCCCTCTCTGCATATTTTACCATTTGAGCTAATGTAGGAATGTCCCCACAAACTTGTCTGCATGTGAACCCGTGGGCCGGGGCCATCCTGTCACACGTCAGTGCAGCATCTTTTATTTTGTTAACTTCATTACTTGTTGACAGGAGTTTTGTTTGTTTGTTTATTATTTTAATTTTTGACATGGGTAGTGGGGTGTGGTAGTGTATGTCTTTAATCCCAGCTCTTGGGAGGCAAAGGTACCGCAGCCTGATCCAGAGATAGCCAGGATACTCAGAGCAACCTTGCTTTTAAATTTTGTTTGTTTGTTTCCAAGACAGGGTCACACTGTGTACCTCTGGCTGTCCTGGAACTTAACAGGCTGGCCTCGAACTCAGAGATCCGCCTGCCTCTGCCTCCCAAATGCTGGGATTAAAGGCATGCTTTGCCACCACTACCTGGTTTAAACCTTGTCTTTAAAGAAAAAGTTGAGCTAGGTATCTCAGGCTGACCTTGAATTTTTTAGAGTTACCTTGAAATTCCAGTCCTCCTGCCTCCACCTCCTGAGGGCTGGGGCAGTGCCGTGGCCACCACCACCACGTAGTGATTGGTTTTCGCTGCTCCCTTTGTCTCTCACAATATGGACCCCCTCATGGTTCCCTAACACATCCTTTCTTCCATGTTCTCGGAGATTGCTCAAAATTCAGCCAACATTCTTGCTGTTTCATGCCTGCAAAAATTTCCCTATTCCCCAAGAAGCTGAACCGAGAAAATCAGCTGCTTTCATTTCCGCTCTAAAGCCTGGCTGATGATGAACATGTCGGTGATGAACTGGTCAAGTGTGTTCCTTATCTGAACATCCAGAAATGTTCCTCTGTCTGAATCTTTGGGTGTCACCATGGTGTCACCGATGGAAAAATCCCTACTTATCACGTTTGATTGGTCTCAGACAAAATTCAGGACAACACCTCCCTCCCCCACCACACACACTACTGAATAAAGTTGACTTTAGGTTCTAAGAGGGCTATGGCACATAGCAGAATTTTGTATGTAGAGTTGGACCCTATCCCCAAGGTATTTCGTTATATACAGATATTCCAAAGTCAGAAGCCCCTTCTGCCCCACTCATCTTGGATAAAGGGCACTCCCTAGCTTCTCCACGGAGCTCCTATGCTTTCTGGTCGTGGGTACTCAAGTTGTCTTTGGTGGCATTTATGGCCTCCTCCTGACCACAGCTCTTGCTTTCTGTAGGGGAAGAGCGGGCCCTCTGTCTGGTAGACGTGAAGAAGGTAAAGCAGTCCTTGGCACAGTCGCACCTTCCCGCCCAGCCCGACATCTCCCCCAGTGTGTTTGAAGCCGTCAAAGGCTGCCACTTGTTTGCCGCTGGCAAGGTAAACTCCCCTCACGGTCTTTGCTGATGGAATGTTCTGAAAACCAACCCTGCTCCTCTTCCCACCAAAATTACTGAGTCAGCCTTGAACATTGGTTTTCAGCACGTGCACCAAGAGCGCTTGGCGTCCTTTTGGTAGTGAAATAATTTGGGTGGATGCAAAGTTTGCTCAGGCTTCGAATCTGAAGGAAATGTCTGAGGAGCAGGAAACAAATGGCGGAACTCAGGGTTCTAGAGTACATAACTATACACCGAGCCTCTTGAAAAGGACAATGCAGGGACCAGTGCACTCAGGAGGCAGAGGCAGGCAGGACTCAGAGTTCAAGGCCAGCCTGGTCTACATAGCAAGCTTCAGGCCTGCTAAGGTGTATAGTGAGTCCCTGTCTCAAAATAAAACACAAACAACTTGGGGATAAAAAAGCAATACAATATGAAACCTATGTCTAAACTAAATGAAAGTGTGCTTATTACTAGAAACGTACAAAATCTAATTTAAGATATTTATTTGGCAGTCCCTCGGTGCCTGCCAGGGATGGGTTCTGGAACTACCACTTGCAATATAGCAAAATGCAAAAATGTTCCAGTCCTCTCTGCTGAGCACAATGATGGGGTCTCGTACTTTCTTCCCAGCCTCTGTCATCCATAGAAGGCCTCACTAGCTTTGGCTGGCCTGGGCCTTGCTATAGAATGGATTCTCTCATTTCGCCTCCATGCAGGGTCCCAGGGATGGAACTCAGGTCACCAGACTTGCGCAGCAAATGCTCTCATCTGCTGAGTCGTCCTGCAGATCCCATAGCTTTCATTTCGATTCTGTTCCTCCCTTTCTTTGGGGGTTGGTGGTGTTGCTTTGAAATCCAATCTCATACTATAGTTCAGGATGGCCTCAAACTCATGGCAATACTCCTGCCCCAGCCTTTGAAATACCAACGATGTGGGCATGAGTGGCCATGCTCAGCAATTTTATTTATCTTCGAAGAGGTACAACTTTGGGCTGACAAAGGCGGCTCAGCTACACAAGCCTGACGATCCAATATTGATCCCTGGAACCCATGTGAAAAGCTGGATGGTGGATTCCCTAGAGCCGGGGAGAGTCCTCTCCTTGAGTTAGCCTTCCCCAGTTACATACTCTAGCACTTCCCAAGACACACCCCACCCCACCATGCTGGTACCTTGAACAGTTAGGGCAGAATTACACACAAATGGCCAGGAGTGGTGGAGTCCCACGCCAGGGTTCCGTGACTCTCCTCGTCCCCTCGCCTGCAGGTTAGTGTTTGCAAGCAGGCACAGCTGATTTAATGAACTTTGTGGCTCTTTTGCTCAGAGTGCAGGGTGGGAAAGTTGTCCTCTGACCTGCGTCCATACAGCATGGCATGCGCATAGACGTGTATTGTACATGTGTGTACATATTTACACACACACTATGGGTGCACATGCACACTTACACTGTAGCAGCAGTTTTATGGAGATGAAATTTCATTTAACATTTTTTTTATTTTATATCATGTATGTGAGTATTTTGCTGGCATGAATGTCTGTGCACCACATGCCTGGTACCCATGAAGGCCAGTCGTGAGCTCCCATGAGGCTGTGGGGAACTGCATCCTGGTCCTGTGCAGGAGCAGCCCGCACCTTCGCAGCAACATCAGCTCCCAGCATCACCTTTAGACTTTGTCTGTCACGGCATATTTTTTTATTTATCATTATCTTTTGCCTTTGTCCGTTTTCTTCTTTCATTTAATTTCCCCTGACTTTTTCCTATTCCAGGTTCTTAGTTCGCTGGATTTCATAGCATTTCCTAATACCAGCGCTTCAGACTGCTGTTGTAGCTGTACCTTGTAACTTTGATGTGGGCATTTATTTTTGATTACATTCCCATATATTTTAAATATTGTTCCTATGAACAATGAGTTACTTAGAAATGTACATGCTAATTTCCAAAAATACCTTTTAAAAACTATAAATCACTTTTATTTTATTGTTCAAAATATTAAAACCCATTTGAAATGTGCATATAGATTTTAAAGCCTCATAATGCACTGTATACAGCCTCCCAGAACAGCAGTATGAATAATTTACATTTTTCCTCTCTGTTCCTTCAACTGCTGACCGTCAGTTGATGGTTGTGTGTGCAATGGATGTCTTTTCACTCTTGGCGAAAGAGGTAGAAACATCTTGATATAGAAGGCCGTACTACAGACCCTACCGAAACCTTGTCCCTCTAGACGCAAAGAGTATTCCTTATTTGCTTGTGTCTGTGACCAAATCCCCAACCAGGAGACTTACAGACGGACGGATTTCCCATGGTAGTCAGTCCCTCACTGCAGGGGAGGCGTGGCATCCAGAACTCACACCAGTGTGGATCAGAAGGCCTGAGACGCTGGCATCCTTCAGGCTTCCTCCTTCCTGCCCTTCCTGTAATGGTTATTGTTAGTAGTTAACTTGACATAGGAACAAAGCACACATGCATTCTGAGCGCTAGCGCGCATGCGTTCTAGCGCATGCACCTGTCTCTCGCGCCTTCCACCTCTTCAGCTAGCCACAGGTTGCCCCAGGGCGAGCCCTGTCTCCCTTGCCTTGTTATTTATGTCAGAGGATTTTGTCACAGGGACAGAAAAGAAGCTGTGCCTCTGCTAACCCGCCCGGGAAAGGCTCTGCTAACCCTGCCCAAGGTGCACGTCCTCTGTGATTCCAAATCAAGTTGACAGTGGAGATGAACCACGTGACAAAGCTGTTTACAACCTGCTCCCTACCTTCCTCACGTCACCCTGTCCTCTCCCATTCAGGGCAATGTCAAAAAGTCCATCTCCACCCAAGGCACAAATATATGAACTGTGAGGTGTCATGTGGCCGCTAGACCATCTCTGGATCCCAGCTAAGGCAGTGAGTCCCAGGCAGGGGTGATTCAGTCCTCAGGGGACATTTGTAATGTCTGTAGACAGTTTTGATTGTTACAACTAGAGGGTGCTATAGACATCTGATGACCGAGGCCATGATACCCCCATTACGCCAGTGTACAGACCATCCTAGGCCTCCATCACATCCCCAGTGCTGTGAGACCAAGACTCTGCTCCAGTCACACCCCTTCTCTAGGTTTATGCAGAGCTCCGATTCATCCGATTCATGCTAGTGACGCGTTCTCTTTCTTGTGCTCCCCCCCATGGCCTTCTAGATCGAGAATAGCCTCTGCATCTGTGCCGCCATGCCGAGCAAAGTCGTTATCCTCCGCTACAATGACAGCCTCAGCAAGTACTGCATCCGGAAGGCAAGCTAACGGCCCAGCTTCCCCACCCCCAGGGCCAGCACACGGGCCCCAGCCAGGGTCGTGCACACAGCGGGCTGTGTTGACTCTCTGCTGCCCAGAGCATGGCCCTGTCCTTCCTGGAAGAGCCAGAGCCTGTGGTAACCAAGAGAGTGACCCTCTCGCTTTCCTTCTCCTGTTGAGGATCTGGAGGTGGATGGAGGAGGCGTCTTTTTTGAGCTGACAGAAGCAGCTTTGTCTTGGTTAGCAGTCCCCAGCAGCATCCGCCTCATCTCCCTCAGTGTTCAAAGGTCTCTGGGGATAAGGGACAGCCATCGCTGGCTCTGTTTGATTCTCCTCAGGACAGAGTGCTGTGTGGAGGAGAAGCATTCTGACCTTTAAGTTAACCTCACATCTGGAGAAGGTGTTTTCTGGCCCCAGACTAAGTGTGCTGTGGCTCATGCCTGGTCACATCACGATAATACTCAGAGCATAAAAAGATATGAGTTGCCGGGCGTTGGTGGCGCACGCCTTTAATCCCAGCACTCGGGAGGCAGAGGCAGGCGGATCTCTGTGAGTTCGAGACCAGCCTGGTCTACAGAACTAGTTCCAGGACAGGCTCCAAAGCCGCAGAGAAACCCTGTCTCGAAAAACCAAAAAAAAAAAAAAAGATATGAGTTATGTGTGTAGGTGGTTGTTAGTGAAACAGGCTCATGGTAGGCTTGTCAGCCAGTGTTTGCTGACCGCCTGTGTAGCCTGTGCATTGGGGATGGAGCTGGCTACCTCAGTGTTTTCTGATTGGTAAGTGAGAAATTAAGACTGGGAAAGAGAAAAACCTTTGGTTTTCCTACCCTCTCCTGGTAGGGTCCTGCGTCTGTTCCCTCACGCTTGGCAGGGAGCCGATGGATACGTTTTCCATGATGGTGATGATTAAAGTTTGAACTGCTGGCTTCAGGCAAACTTGATTCTGGGCCATCGCTTTAAGAAAGCATGCCGGTTACGTTTTGTTTTGTCTTAATGATATTTGGATTGGCCAAATGCAGGGATACTCTATGGATAATACAGACTCAAATTAGAAACCAGCAAATTACAAACTAGCCCAAAGGAGGACGCCGAGGCCAGGCATCCCTGCTGCCAGTGTTCATCGTTGGAGGGGCGTTCCAGTCTTCTGCTCCTGGAAGAACGTTTTGTTGGTGTTTTGCCTGTCTGTGGAAATGGTGTCTCACCCGTTTGGGACTTGCAGTTCCCCCTTGTTTTCTGAGGCTGCCTGGGCCTGGTATAGAGCAACAGTTATTAGGTAGAAGCAGGTTGCATGTCATCTTGGCAGGCATAGATGGGAGGCTAGAGGCTCAGGCAGAAACAGCCATGGAGAGGAGGTGTCCTGTGTCATCTCTGTCCCTCTGTGCCCCTCATCTCAGGAGATAGAGACCTCCGAACCCTGCAGCTGTATCCACTTCACCAATTACAGTATCCTCATTGGAACCAACAAATTCTATGAGATCGACATGAAGCAGTACACGCTCGAGGGTAGGGCCGCGTGTGGTCTTCCTCCCCACCCCACAGGGCTCGGGCCTCGAGGAGGGAGGCGTGGGCACCGTTCCTGAAGCCCCATCTCACCTGCCTTCACAGAGTTCCTGGACAAGAATGACCACTCTTTGGCGCCTGCTGTGTTCGCATCCTCATCCAACAGCTTCCCCGTGTCCATCGTGCAGGCGAATGGCGCCGGGCAGCGGGAGGAGTACCTGCTTTGCTTCCATGGTCAGTCCCCAGCCTGGGCCCCTGCGGTTCCCTTGGTCGGCAGGGTGGGTCCTGCCAAGGGGCAGAGGATGTTTGCCCAGCGACATGGAAGCCCTTGGTGGCTCCCCCTCCCTTTCATCTTTTTGTCACCTTCTTCCTCTGGTTTGGTTTTTGCTACTTTTTCTCTTGATACTTGTTTTCTTTTAAGTTTTTCTTCTTTTTTAATCACTGGGTGTTTCTTTCCCCTTTCCTGTCTCTGACTTTCTTCCTCTTCTGTCTCCTGTCTGTCTGTCCATCCATCTTCCTTCTTCCCTCTCCCCCTTTTCTTCCCACTTCCTTCCTCCCCTTTGCCTTAGTCCTCTTGCTAGAATAAATTTGATTGATGAGATAACTTTACTTAAGAAAATCCTCATTTTAATTTAACTGAGGCAGTGGTTCTGCAGAAGCCGGCTGGCTATAACAGTCCGGTTAAATCTGGTCAGTTGTCCCTGGGGTTTGTTCCTTGTTCTTCTGTCATAGCATATGTGGCCTCTGGAGCTAACACCTTAAATGTTCTTGACACCTTACAGAATTTGGGGTGTTTGTGGATTCTTATGGAAGGCGTAGCCGCACAGATGATCTCAAGTGGAGCCGCTTACCTCTGGCCTTTGGTACGTGAGGTACCAGGTTGGGGTGCGGGGCTCCTATTTGCTGAACCATGTCCTAGGAAAGAGCTGTGTGGAATTCTTGGCTTCGGTCTGCTGCTAGAGTATTCTAATGGACTTAAGTGGCGTGGATGGTATTTGCCTAATGTGTCTGTGGAAAATGTGTAAGTCAGGTCTCCCAGGCTGAATTCAGCCTGTGAAATGTTTACGATCTCAGGATACAAAAGAGAATATTCCCTGTGGATGAGAAGTCATTCTCAAGGCTGTGCAGTGCCCCTGAGTTGAACACACATTAGTTAATTCTGACTAGGCAGAGCAATGAGGTCACGTGCATTCATTCTGTAAGAAGAAACACTGTGGTGAGCATCCTTGAACTGACACTGAACATACAGGTTGTATCCTTGGGTTGTAAGTGTCTAATTGTAGAGTGGATCCAAGAACAAACACACAAACATGCAGGTCCATAAGACAAGACCATGTGGATATTCTACAGCACCATCATGCTGTAGAAAGGACACACACACACACACACACACACACACACACACACACACAGACATACAAGGTAAATAAATGTTAACCCATTCTGAAACTTGGTGGCTTATAGCAACATGCACATTACCCATGACTCTGGGTCAGCTCAGCTCTGCCCCTCATGATGTCAGTGGTTTCCGGAACAAAGTACAAAAACAGCCTCAAAAACAAAGAGAAACAAGGTTGCTTTTCTTGCTTTTCTTTTTGCTGGCCAAGGGGATGGGGGTCACTCACTCTGCTAGAGACTATTGTTCCCCTCTATGTAGGTTCTTCAAAGAGTATAAGCAAAAGTGTCATGGCTTGTCACAGGATCAGCAGTGAGGACCAGCTTTCCTCTCTGGGAGAGCAGGATCTGTCCTGCCCTCTCTAGTTTCAGTGACGCTATCACACAGAGACGAGTTTTACCACGTAGCTGGCATGGCGGCACACACAGGAGGGTCTGGAGTTCAAGGCCAGCCTGGGCTAGGTAGGGAGACTCTGTCTACAAAATGAAACAAATAGCCTGGCCGTGGTGGCACACGCCTTTAATCCCAGCACTTGGGAGGCAGAGGCAGGCGGATCTCTGTGAGTTCGAGACCAGCCTGGTCTACAGAGCTAGTTCCAGAACAGGCTCCAAAGCCACAGAGAAACCCTGTCTCGGAAAAAAATAAAAAATGAAGCAAATAATAACAATGACAAAAACCCACAGCAAAATCTAAATACCTATCTTATAAACTTGGAGGGGCTTGAGAGATGGCTTAGCAGTTAAGAGCACTGGCTGCTCTTCCAGAGGTCCCTGGATTGAGTTCCAGCTCCCACATGGAGGCTTATAATTGTCTGTAACTCTAGTTCCAGGGGACCTGACGCCCTCTACTGGCCTCTGAAAACATCATGCACAGACATACATGCAAGCAAAACATTCATATTTGGGGAAGGCAAGATCTTTAAAATCTTACCGAGTAATGGTGTAAACAGCTCCACAGGAGACATCTCACCCGTGTGTCCATCTCTATTGTCTCCATCTCGTTGCCCCAAAGGGAAGAACTTGGATGAGTTTATCGTCTTCCCAATGTTTTATCAAATACAGGCATCCGATTGACATCTCCCCGTCCTGAGTGGCGCGCTCCTGTATCCTGAAGTTGCCTTGGTTGGGCAGTACACTGTTGTAGGTGCAGGCCTTTCTGCTGTGTCTCTTACCTTGGGCAGAGCTTCCTAGGGGCACTGTAATTTACCTGACTAACTCCTGGGATAGAGTTGTTCCTGACGCTGTGGCTTGGCAGCGAATAAACCAAGCCCCTGCGATTATGCCATGTGGGGAAGTAGTCGTGGGGTACCGGCTTCCGGGCCACTGGTCTTTTTGCAAGTCTTGATTTTCCTTCTTCTATCTTCCCTCCCCCATCTTTGTTTTTGTTTTGTTTTGTTTTGTTTTTCTCACGCTCCTCCTCCATGGTGACCCTGCAGCCTACAGAGAACCTTATCTGTTTGTGACTCACTTCAACTCACTGGAAGTAATTGAGATCCAGGCACGTTCCTCCCTAGGGTAAGCATTTTCCTCCATGCTCTGAGGACAGGTTTAGAGGCAGGAATGCCGTGCAGCGATGGAGGTAAACAGTAATGATATCTCCTCTCCTGTAACCCTGCAGGACCCCTGCCCGAGCATATCTGGAAATCCCAAACCCGCGCTACCTGGGCCCTGCAATTTCCTCGGGCGCCATCTACCTGGCCTCCTCTTACCAGGACAAGTTGAGAGTCATATGCTGCAAGGGGAACCTGGTGAAGGAGACCGGCACTGACCAGCACCGGGTGCCCTCCACCTCCCGCAGGTACTGAGCCTCCCTCCCCAGGGCAGTGAAGAGCAGGGGGGGACATCAACCACACTTTAGCTCCTAAGCATCTCAGGTATTGTGAAGGACTCCCCGGTCACAGCGACAGGGGACTCCTGTGTGACCGGGGACTCCTGACGTCGCGCCAGGGTGTCTTCAGTGACTCTGCTGAGAACAGTTCACAACTTAGACTCTGTTGCTTTGGTGTGTGTGTCTCTGTCATGCTAGCTGCTGAGCCCCACAGAGATGTGTGGCCCCTCCTTCATGCTGCTCCAGCCCAGTGCGGTAGCAGGGCAACTAGAACCCGAGTTCTAGTCCTGATGGGCCTGCAGCCTAGACTTGGGACCAGGATGGACTTCCCCAAAGAAACAGCAAGGGAATGACATCAGGAGGGCAGGGAGGCAGGACATATAAGGGGCCATGGCTTCCTAGCCCCTCAAGGCTTCTGTGGAGCCTGAGAACTTTTTTTTGTTTTGTTTTGTTTTGTTTTTCGAGACAGGGTTTCTCTGTAGCTTTGGAGTTTGCCCTGGAACTTGCTCTATAGACCAAGCTGACCTCGAACTCACAGAGATCCTCCTGAGTTCTGGGATTAAAAGCGTGTGCCACTACCACCTGACTAGAGTTTAAATTTTATATTTTAAATTTGTATTTATTTTTGTGTTGGTAATCTAACCCAGGGTATAGGACTCAAAGAACACAAAAAGTATAAAGTAGTACAGTCTCCTGGGTTCCTTTTCTTTCCTGTGTTTAAGAAAAAATTAAATATTTATGTATTTATTTTTTTGAGACAAGGTCTTACTGTGTAGCCTTGGCTGGCCTGGAACTCAAGATAGATCAGGCTGGCCTCAAACTCATAGAGACCCATCCTCCTCTGCCTCCCAGCTGTGTTACTACACCCAGCTTGAATTTTTTTGTTCAACTTTTAGGTTATGTATATGAGTCTTTTGCCCACATATGTGTGTGTGTGGTACCTGGGAAGGCCAGAAGGGGGCGTTTGATCCTCTGGAACTGGAGTTACCGACATTTGTGACCTACTGTGTAGGTGTTAGGACTTGAACCCAGGTCCTCTGGAAGATCAGCCAGTGCTCTTAACCTCTCCACTCTAACCATCCTCCTCCTTGACTTCCGTGAAATTGCCACGCTGCCCTGAACTCCTGGTTCAAACAGTCCTCTTGCCTCAACCCTCAGGGAGCCAGACCTGGTTTCTTTTCTTGTTCTTTCCTTTCTCCTCCTCACTCCAGCACCACCCAGGAAGGAACCAATCTTATAACTTGTTGTGTTTCTATTTAGAGATCTCTCTGCATATATATGTGCACAGGCCCATGTTTGCTATGCCATAAAAACAATCCCACGTATTAGTTTGTTTTCTGGTTCTGTGACAGGATACATGGCGCTGGGTTAGGTGTAAAGAAGGCTCATGCTTCTGTTCTGAAGTCAAGGGCCCACATCTAGCAATGGCGCAGCTGTCAATGTCTTGAGGTTGTGCAGGGCATCACGTGGTACGAAACGGAACCACACGTGTGGATACCTTCTGTGTCCACCCTGCTTACTTGTCAAGACTCTGCCTCCACCCCTTGATAGCACAGATTCCATTTCAGCCCTCTTCATGTCTCACAGTGAGGACTAGAGCCCCCTCTGTGGTCACAGAGAACTCACATTGTGTTCCCAGCACCCACATTGGGGGCTCACAATTTCCTGTAACTCCAGCTCCAGGGGGTGGGAAGTAACCCTCAAACAGTCTAGGTCCCGCTGGGTTCTCTAATGAGATAACTGCTAGAGTGGCCCTTTAAAGCCTAACATCTTTGGAGATGTATCCAGTCTCTACCAGCATCTAAGTTTAGGACATTTTTATCACCCCCAAAGGAAGTTTGTCTTCCTCTGCTTCAGTGACTGCCGCAGGCACTTTCCACTTCCAGCGAGGGCTCCTGTTAAACGGCCCAGCAGGGTCCTTCCTCACGCTGGAGCCCCAGGCCCACTCCAGCACAGAGTTCTGAGTGCCTGTGGATCGTTTCAGGTCAGATATTGATCCTTTTCTGGAAACGGGCTTTGGGGTCACTTCAGACATTGCCCGACTGCAGAATCTTCGCAGTGGCTGTTTGGCTACAAGCCTGCTGGCTTCCACTCTATTGTGGATCTGAAGCGGGCCACGGGCACAGAGCATGCTGGATTGTCACCAAGCCATGCCGAGTTCAGTTGTCTTGCAAACATACTGTTGGATTGCTGCAAGCCAGTTTCGCAATGTGCTAGGTCAGCATGCTTGAGTGTGTACACATGCGTGCTTTCTTGGCAGGTCTGGGAATTGAACCCTGGGCCTGGCATACTGGCCACAGAGCCACCCTTGACCCCAGGCTTGGTCAGTGTGGTTTTAGTCAATCCAGGACTTGATGGAAAACCTGAGGTGGAAAATGACCTAGTTTGGTTCTGAGTCGTGTGAGGTTGGTTTTGCCAGTCTTTGTGTGCCTGCTCTTCGCTCTCATGGAGAAGTAGGACCTCAGAGGTTTTCAGTTCTCCATTCTAGCTTCCTTCCCTCCTCCTGACGGAAGGGGCTGTGTGTTCGTGTACACCTGTCCCTTGATGTCTTAGCAATGACTCCGGGGCAGTGCAGGGAGCGGCTTCTCCTCCTCTCCTGCTTAGCTGTTGTTCTGCTTATTTATTTAAATGCTCTTTGTCGTGGGTATGGAGAGATAGCTCAGTGGTTAAGAGCGCTGACTGCTCTTCCAGAGGACCTGGGTTCAAGTCCTAGCATGCACATGGCAGCTCACAACTGTCTGTAACTCCAAGATCTGACATCCTCACAAGGACATCCATGTAATATAGCAAAATACCAATGCAAATAAAATAAAAATAAATTTTAAAAAATGCTCTTGTCATAAACATCAGCAGCTCTCTGGGCTTCCAGTCTGCTACTGGAACTTCCAACCCTTTGAAAATCAAGGAATCTGTGGGCTACAGTACCAGAAAATCAGAATAGAATCCTCAGGCGCTGCTGAGTCTGCCTTCCTGGGCTGGACCCACTTGTAGCTCCATCAGCTGGGCATAGAAGTTGCCTCACTTTGGCCCAGAAGACTAGGAACCAGAGCCACATCATGTGTAAGAAGCTGGAGATTGCCAGGAAGTGGTGGCACATACCTTTAATTCCAGCACTCAGGAAACAGAGGCAAGCTGATCTCTGGGAGTTCGAGGCCAGCCTGATTTACAAAGCGAGTGTCAGGACAGCCAGGACTGTTTCACAGAAAAACCCTGTCTTGAAAAACAAAAAAAAAAAAAAAAAAAAAAAAAAAGAAGAAGAAGAAGAAGCTGGAGATGTTGGCCCACAAACTCTGAGAGTCAGCCCAGGGGACTATTTCATTGACCTATGGTTTTACTTCTCTGGACAGTTCTACCTGTACACAGCTGTGAGGATCCCCTGCCAGGTGCCAGGCATCCCATCCAGGGCTCCGGAGAGCAATGCTGAGGGCGCTTTCTTTATTCCCCAAGGGCCTGTAATTAGGTGGGTGAACGCCAAGGGTTCCGAGACACGTTAGATGTTGTAAAAGACAGACACATCTTCAGTGTTCTGTGCTGTGCCGGACAAGCTGCCTCGTACTGACAGATAGGAGCTACCATTCTGAGATGTGGTCCTGGCCCCGCTGGTGCGGAAGCGACAGAGCACAGTGCACACTTTCCTGAGCCTCAGCGTGTCTTGCCGGTGGCCTTAATTCTTTGTCGGTGTGATTTTAATTGCAGGGGTGTGCTGTAAGAACAGTGTGCACTCCAGGCCAGCGTGTACCCCTAAAGTGTCTAGAATCTTGGTGTCACTTCCAAGTCATGCAGAAAGGGGTCCACGGGATCCACGTGTTGGGTTAGACTTCTCTGTGGTCTTGCACATTGCTCCTGACCCCTTGTGGTCCCGCGGTGAGGGCCTGCTTGTTCTGCTGTCCCGAAGGGCCCCAGTTGCTGTGAAATAGCAGTGTGGCTTCCCTGGGGGCTGCCAGCAAGTCCCACTCATAGCCCCAGTCAGATTTTCGCTACCGTTCTGCTTCTAGAATGGTCTTTTCGCTCCTGGCTGCTTTGGGTGGGTCGGTGTCTGTGACTGGCGTGGCTGGCTGGCATTCACAGCAGGCCCCATTTTCCTGGTTTGTTTAGCAGAGCAGGGACCGTCACTCTGCCGAAACTATAAATGACGCGGTTGCTCATGGGCCGTTCTGGATGTGGAGATGGAAGACTGACTGCCCCCTTGGCCTCAGATGATGAGAGCCCTTTCTCCTCTCATTAGTCTCAGCCGGTGCCCCGAATGTCTTCTCTGAGTCCCCGGGCACAGCACCCTCCTGTGCCATATGATGGGCCCCTGTGGACACATTCCAGAATTTCTCTTCCATTGTACACAGGCTTAATGTATTTCTCCCCCTCTTCTGTCTCTCAGAGCTCTGCAGCTCTCGAGCTGTGTGGAGACTTTGAGTTCCGGTGTACACATCAGGTCCCTTCCATTTAATACCATCGAGAAGTGGAGTGGGTGGGGCTGGCTTCAGAGTGTTTATCTGAATCACCAGGTAGCCTGCGTGGGAAAGCCAGGCCCTGGCATAAAGCTGTTGTTCATGGCCAGCTGACCACAAGATGACCTCTGTAAGCTGGCCTGGTTAGCTCTGCCTTCTTCCAGCCGGTAGTTTGGGCCACGGATCTGGTGAAAGCCGGATCTTATCCAGGCCAGGTGGGATTGGATTGATCCTACTGAAGGTCCCAGTATGGGGGGGGAGGGGTAGCTCCATAGTGGATAACGTGCCTGGCGTGCACAAGGCCTTGGCTTCAATTTTTAGTATCACCAAGGATAGTGGGGGGAAAGGCCTTGTGTTCTCAGTAGATTGGGGAGATCAGAGGTTGTTAATGGTTAAGCTCTGAGCCAGGGTGAACTAGCCAGACTGTCTCTGTCTGCTCTGCTTGGTTTCCTGATTTTATCAAGTGTCATCCCTGTGGAAATTGTAGACCTTCTGAGCAACTATATCAGGTGCCACAAAAACTTGGAAAGCCACCCTCAGGGAGAGGGAGAGGTGACCAGCACAGAGCACAAGGCTGTTATAGATCCAGCCCCTGATGGTGAAGGTGACAGTCTTCCTCAAGGCTGTCCTTGATGGGCCTCTGAGTCCTGCATTATGAGAGGCCCCGTTCCTAACAGGAGACTTCTGGCAACTATTCGATTGGTATGATCGAGTGTGGAGATCATGACTCCAGACTGACCTCTCTTGGGTGCTACCTCTCCCCTCCTGGCCTCTCCACCACCATGCACTTCCCTGTGCAGCGAGGGCTCTGCTCTCTCAAGCTTGTTTCCATTGGGTGGTGTTTGGAGACAGTGAGGCAAAGCGCAGAGGGCTTAGCTGAGGCGGGCACATGGCGAGTGCGCAGCAGGTGAGAACTGGCACCGACACCTGAAAGCTTGGGTTTCTTTTGTCCTTGTCCTCAGGTCTAAGCTTTCTTTTAACCCCAACCCTCAGGGGCTGAGGCAGGAGGATCATGACTTTGAAGCTAGCCTGAGCTTCATACTTTATAATGAGTTCTAGGCCAGCCAGAGCTACATAGGGAGACCCTGTCTCAAAACTAAACCAAACAGCCTGAACAGCAGTGAGAAGCTTGCTTAGATACTTAGAGGGGAAGGGAATTGCAGTTTGGGGCCACAGCTTCTCAGACCCCTGACTCTCTTATTGCCCCCAGCAGTCCCAACAAGCGAGGCCCACCAACATACAATGAGCACATCACCAAACGTGTGGCCTCCAGCCCAGCGCCACCAGAAGGCCCCAGCCACCCCCGAGAGCCAAGCACACCCCACCGCTACCGAGACCGAGAAGGCCGGGCAGAGCTGCGCAGGGACAAGTCCCCAGGCCGTCCCCTGGAGCGGGAGAAGTCCCCAGGCCGGATGCTCAGCACGAGGAGAGAGCGGTCCCCAGGGAGACTGTTTGAAGACAGCAGCAGGGGCCGGCTGCCTGCGGGAGCCGTGAGGACCCCACTGTCCCAGGTTAACAAGGTGAGGCAGTGTCCCGAGGGCTGCACAGCTCTCTTGTGGCCAGAAGCTGCCTGTTGGCTGCTGTTGTGAAAGTGAGACTCCATGACTGTGGCTCAGGCTGTGGGAAGTAAAAGCTTAAGAAAATATTATTTATAATATTTATTGAAGGTACTTCCACCACAAATGACAACATGTGTGATTAGGGGAAGGGGGTGTGCACACCTCAAAATGTAACAGCTACCAAAGGGTAGGTTGTTCCCTGCCCAAGAGGCAGTACTAGTGGCTTCTAGGTCTATTCCGTGCACACAAACAAATATGTGTGTGGCCCCTGTAAGTACAAATGATAGCATTCTAGATATTTTCAGACATGCAGGCAAACTCATGTATTGTAGACACTGGTATTTTTCTGTAAGTTTTCCAGAAACTTGTAACTGCTTTTGCCTTCTAGAACTTTGAGCTTTTTCAACATCTGAAGTGGTACCCGGGTGATGTTTAGGATAGTGTCTGAATCAGTAGATGGAGATCTCGAAGTGGTACCCGGGTGATGTTTAGGATAGTGTCTGAATCAGTAGGTGGAGATCATGAGTGTGCACACGGGTCCTGGGGGTCCATCCTTCCTGGTGGACTGTCCAGTTTCTAGAGCCCACTCTAGCTAGAGGTACTACCTTCCTGTCCGCTGAGGATGATTTTCTGAGTATCACTGTCCTGCTGATGCTGCTACAGCACACGGTCAGGACTTCGGTAGAGAAAGAAGAGAAGCAACGTAAATGTTTTCCCATTAAAATTTATTGTGCATATGTGTGCATGCAACTGTGCAAATTCAGTCTGGTTGGTTTTGTTTTGTTTTTGTTTTTTTTTTTTCAGTAACTGTTTCCTGCCTGACCCCATGCCTTGAGGGCTGGCTCTGTTAAGTTGGCACCACCGCCCACCGCTGGTGGGACAGGACAGATACCATTAAGTAACACTGGCCTCACACAGAGAGTCAACAGTTGTGGCCTTGGATGCTAAAACCTCTCCTGTTTGTTTTGCTCCTAGGTCTGGGACCAGTCTTCAGTATAAGTCTCAACCAGAAAAACCACCTCCTCATTCAGTCTGCAGGACCACACCACACCCTGGGTCTCTGCCGCAGGGGACCCCAGCGCCCATCCGCTCGACCCGCATTCAGCACAGCTGGGTCCAGACTGTCCTTGGCACGGATACCCCCACCTACAAGGGGTGCAGATAGCCAAGGCTCGTAGGCGCTGCTGGCACTCGGTGCCCCACCCCGGGGCACCTTCCTGCAGTCATCCTCTTTGCACTTTGTTACTCTCTCACTCATTCAGAGACTTTTGTATTTAGCTCCAGCCTGTACCCGTTCATCAAAGGACGCCAACCCGGACTGTGGCTGGAGTCTACCCGCTACTCCGAGATCCTCGGGCTGCTTGGTTTTTCTTTGCTTTTTAGTGTTTTTTTTTTCTTTTCCTTTTTCTTTCTTTTTTTTTTTTTTAAGACAACAGAATTCTTAGTAGATTTGGATAGCGACGTATTTCCTGTTGTAGTCGTTTTTAGCTAGATCACACCATCAGGTCTTTGCCACTGAAACGTAGCATAGAAGACTCCCCGTTGGTCGGCTAACCTCCCGTGTTCATGTAGCTTCATTCTTGTTCTGGTCCAGTCTCATAGATGGCCCTGTTGGACGCAGGGTGACATCGTAGCCAAATGTTTACCGTTCTCATTGCCTTTTATGGCCTTGACAACTTCCCTTCCCACCAGCTGAGAATGTATGGAGGTCTATCCGGCCTCAGCTCGGAGGCAGTGACCTGGGGCCAAGGGACCTCATCAAACTCTCTCCCCCACCCCTCAGCGTCATCTCCCCAGCCTGCTTCCCCAGCTTTCCACGTAGCTTTGGCCAGGAAAGCACGCAATAGACTAGCTGCAAGCCCAGCATTAACAGGCCTTGGGGTTTGGCCTGGGACCGGGGCACCCACCTCCTGTTCTGAGGGTTGGCGTGTTGCTCCTCACTCCTGGAAGGGGGAGGAGAGCTGTCTGGGAGCCCTGCATGGCGGATCACTGCATGCGCTGCCCCTGACCTGGCTGACTCCTCCCTGGGTTGCTCTGCCAATGTACTGCTGCCATCCCATAGCCCCACCAAGCCGAGACCCTCTGATACTTGTCAACTAACCGGCCACAGCAGGCTGCAGTCTGTAGCACTGAACAAACAAACGAAAAACAAAACGCTCAAGCCTTACGACCAGAGAAGGATTTCAGCAAACCACACTTCTCCCTCAGTTTCCCCTCCCACCTTCGTTCCCCGCTGACTTCAAGAATGCCTGTGTGTTCACACAAAAACCCAGCACAGTTCTACCCCACGAAACTGTGACTTCGCAGATGAGCCTTTCCCTAGGGCTGGACCTAAGACCAGGACATTGGAGAGAAGCCGCAGCTCAACTCTTCCAGCCCTGTGGGGCTGGCGAGTCCCCCCCTTAGGTGCAGTGCGGCTTGCCCAGTCTCTCTCCACGCTCTTTAGAGTGGGAATTCCTGGCAACTGGATAGAACCAACGTAGAGGCTTTGCAGTTGGCAAGCTAACTAGCGGCCTTACTTCTGCCTTTAATCTCCCACAAGGCCTCTTCTGCTTTGGATTCTCCACGATTCTTAGGCGTGCCTCCACGACTGAGGCACCTCCTAGGTAGGCTGAAAGGTAGACCCGTCCCCACCACAGCCGGTGACCGTGTCCACAGTCCATGTCACTTCCCAGATTACAACCTGGCCTAAATGCCGGCTGCTTCCTGCTCGTCTCTGACCTAAGTGCTTTCTTGTTTGAAACGCCCGTGACCCTCCATGTCCTGTGCCCTGCCGCTGTGTTTTATGTGTGGCTTGGAATCTTTGGGGTTGTGTTCCCTATCCCCGTTCCCCCAGGGCAGATCTGACTGACTGTTTGCTGAAGTTTTTGTCTCTTGGTCCACAAGTATTTGGAATGGTCACTGATACCTGGTCTTCAGTCTTGGCATTTCATTTAGGACCTCCACGAGAAATGGGCGCCGTGAGCCCTGACCATGTGTATTGCGCGTCTCATCTGTGAAGTGCTTCCTGCTACATAGAACTAGCTCAGAAGACTGTACATATTTACAAGAAACTTTATATTCGTAACAAAAAAAAGGAAATTGAATTGGTTTCTACTTTTTTATTGTAAAAGGTGCATTTTTCAACACTTACTTTTGTTTTCAACGGTGGTAGTTGTGGACAGTCATCTCCGCCGGAGTGGGGAGCTCTCTGTGTGACCACCGAGATGCCAGCAGGAAATAATCGTTAACCCGAAATCGCAGTCAAAAGCTTCTTAGCATCAGTAAGATTCTAGGTCTCCAAAAGTACAGGCTTTTTCTTCATTACCTTTTTTATTCCGAACGAGGAGAACACACGGACAATTCCAGATCCACCTTGAGAGGAATGAACTTTGCTGTTGAACAATAGTGAAATAAAGCAATGATCTCAAAATGTCCGCTCCCTTGGCATGGTCTCTCATCAGAGCACAGGCTCACTGGCACAGCACCTCCGCTCTGAGGGAGGATCGTTCTGGGTGCCGCTGGGTGGTGAGAATCAGATTCTGATTTTGGGATTAAGAGTCGGGGAACACTTGGTTTGGTGAGGGCTTCTATGAACCAGGTGCTTGTTATTAAAGTCGTTTTCTAGACAGGGAACTGGAAAGCAGCTTCAACTGCCACCTAGGCTAGGATTAGTCTAGAATATATTAGCCGTGAGGCAGCTAACCAGGAAAACAGGTCAGCACAGGATCTTCCTTATCCAATTACGCTGAGGCCACCGTGAACTTAATCCTGCACTTGTCTTCAGCGGGGGCTCGGGTAAAGGGTGCTGAATGCTTCCGGCTCTGACTAGACGGTTACTGTTTGCAAGGTAAATGCTCTCCACCACGTTGTAGTTTATGTAAACTGGACTGGTCCAGAAAAAGATTTTTTCTCTCCCCCCCACCAATGCCTGTTGCTTTTAATCTCTGATTAAAATACAACACGGTAATTAGATGTAGTTAAAAGCTGACTTTGAGGGTCAAATCTAACAGGCTTTTGATGGGAGCTACAGAGGCTGTGTTCCTTGTGATTGGGAGAAAGACAGTGACTCACAAAGGGGGAAGTGAGATGTTGCAACTCTTCCACAGAACAAACAGAAAGATGCGGGGGAGCTACCAGCTACCATTTCAGTTACTAGCTTAAGGTTCTTAGCAGCCAAGGACTCTCCCCAAAGCTAAGCAAACAGGGTTTGATTCCAAAAGGAACTTGCTCAGAGGTCTTTTAGACCTGAAGGGACTACCCTACGAAACAACTATGAAATCACTCAGTCACACTATAAAGTGAGGCCCAGCCCTTGACAACTTAATTCTCACCAAACTCAAGACATTGACTTCATACCAGTTTCATGACTATGAACTTTGGGTTCCTGGGGCCAAAGCGAAAGAGATAGTCTATTTAATTAAGAGCTGAATAGCTAGTCTGCAGAAAAGGACCTTTTTGCCAAAGGTTAGTTCAGAACACTTATGA
This sequence comes from Microtus oregoni, assembly GCF_018167655.1. NCBI lineage: Eukaryota > Metazoa > Chordata > Mammalia > Rodentia > Cricetidae > Microtus > Microtus oregoni. Next base: position 25,173,145 of record NW_024543062.1, read on the forward strand.
AGACCCACATCAAGAGATGAGGCTGCAGGGGATGGTGGCGCACGCCTTTAATCCCAGCACTCAGGAGGCAGAGGCAGGTGGATCTCTGTGAGTTTGAGGCCAAGCCTGGTCTACAGAGTGAGTTCCAGGACAGCCAGAGCTACACAGAGAAACCTTGTCTCGAAAGACAAAAGGGGTGGAATGGAGTGGGGGTGGGGCTGGCCCTGCAGGGGTGGGGCAGCTCAGCTTCCACCATAACTACATTGTCTCCTTGCAGTGGTTCTCAGCCAAGACCCTACAGATTGCTACTGACAGCGATTCTAAGTGACAGAGTTAGTTTTGGTCACCACAGGTATGGGTTCTGAGTGATATCCAATGGGGAGAGGGTCAGGGAAGTGCTATGAATGCCCTATAATTCCCAGAGAGCCTTCGTCCCCCATAGCTACAGCAGCAGCAGCAGGAAGTCTGAGCCTCTGTTCTGGCTTTCCAGTCAGAGGCAGTTCTGATCAGATCCTACTTGCTGGTTTAGGTGCTGCTTATTCTGTCGGAAACCATCAAATGTTGGACCTGTTTTCTTGAAGTTGAGGGGGCTGTGGGTGGAAATACTGTACAGCAATGGCAGCTTCCCCTTGGGTCTGTCAATGAGTAATGGAGCTGTTTGCCCAGAGGGGTTATTAGAGGTGGAAGAAAGGACTTTGAAAGGACTGCTACTGCACAGGTCTCAGGCTCCCTCACAGAGCCACAAAATGGGGAAAGGGCAATTGACTGGGCTGTGCACCTGGAGCTGTCTCCTGTCTCCCTGGCTGTGGCATTTCCAGATGGGACAGAGAGATGAATTCCTGGGGGGTGGGGGCGCTATTGATGTGGACTCCAGAGACAGTAGCGGGTTCCCACAGACCAGGCTCCAGCTTGTAGGATCCCCTCCAAGGTTCGGACTCAGAGCTCTCAGGAAGACTGGATGATCCCTACAATTAACTGGGATGATATGGGCTTTACAAGAAATACAGACATAGTCATGATTTCCTTGCTTTCTCCTCAAGATGGAAGGCTCAGAGGCAGAAGGCTCAAGTTTCTGTTTGTCCATTAACCTGCTGGGTACAAGTGTTGCAGACTCATTGGAAGCAGGATACACTCAGTGACTGACCCAGACTTGGGTCTTCATAACACAGTTCAGACTGTTAACATGGGGGGATGCTTGTGTAGGGCTTCACAACACGATTCAGACCGTTAGCACGGGTGGATGCTTTTATTTATTTACTTATTTATTTATTTAAAAGAAGATTTTTATTTTTATGTATACAGGGTTCTTCCTGCATGTATCTTACCTACAGTACAGAAGAGTGCACCAGATCTTATTACAGATGGTTGTGAGCCACCATGTGGTTGCTGGGAATTGAACTCAGGACCTTTGGAAGAGTAGCCAGTGTTCTTTACCTCTGAGCCATCTCTCCAGCCGCCGGATGCTTTTGTGTAGGGCTTCACAACACGGTTCAGACCGTTAGCACGGGTGGATGCTTTTGTGTAGTGTTGCTACTGGAAACCGCAACTGAGACGGTGTCATTTACAAAGAACACATTTATTCCGTGCACTTCTGGGAAATCTGAGACAAGGTGCTATGGGTGTGATTGCCTGGCCAGGGCTGCGGTAGACTTCCAAGATGAACCTTTTGTTTCTGAACTTCTCCATGGGGGCAGAGGGCTTTGTCCTCACATGGCAGAAGACATGAAGTCCTGTGGTAAAGCTTCCCTCATGAGGGCTGGGCAGGGGGCTCATGACCTAACAACTTCTTAAACAGCACCTACAACTGAGCTTTGGATGGGACCTAGTCAGACCATGGTAGATGAACCACCAGAATTCAGTGTAAGCTTGAATGTGAACTTGGGTTCATGTTCAAGGAACCTTGTTCTCTGAAATGTCCTGGTCTCGGACCTCAGTCATGGATGTCTGGGACTTCCTAAGGAGCTGATGTTACTTTGTAATTTCCTTGTCTGGTGCCCTGACCTCCTGTTTGTGGACACAACTCACTTGTTTTGTGGCTCCCAGTGTGACATAAGGGGGTCCAGGTGTCATCTTGCTTTGTTCATCCTTCGTTTTCCAGGGAGAGGACATCCCTAGAAGCTACATCTGCCATGGGGTGAAGAGCTCAAGACTGACATGCCAGGCTGGTAACCTAGTCATAGAGCACTGTCAACTGCCCTCACATCTACCACAAGTAGAGACAAGGGAAGGAAGTGGTCTTGCCTGGGTCCTCTGGATATGGTGTCTTCATATATGATTGAGGTTGACTGCCTAGAAAGATGTTACACAGGGCCCCCAAACTAAAGTTGTTTACTAAGATTTACTTCAGATTTTATCATTCCCCAAACAATACAGCTTAGTTATAATAAGTTTGCACTTTATTAAGCACACAGGAAGATGCGTGTAGCTTATATGGAAATACTATACCATTTTATCTGTGACTTGAGTGTCTGGATATTTTCATAATGGGAGCCGAGAAAGAACCAGTCACCAGAGGATACTGAGAAACCACTTACATTTTGATTCAGCAATACCCTTACATTTTAATGATTTTCCAGGCCTTACCTTTGTCTCTGTAATTTGTGTTTACGTTTTCAGACAAAGGAAATACATCTTTACTAAAAAGCAATTTGAAATAACCATGGAGCCTGTCCTCATCTATAGAGAACAGTAGCTGACAAAGAAACTGTAACCTGGGTCACAGAACACAACCAGACAGGTAGCTGTACTTCTGTGGGTTGGCCACACAGCTGCTCCTTTTCCGTTTCTTGGAAGTAATTTACACCATTGCCTTTAGCTTCTGGGTCTGGGGTCTCTGGGCACCTTCTGGACTACAGTGGACTTTCTTTTGCTCTTTGAGAAAATGAGATCTTTGAATAAATATGCACACAGAACGTATGTGTTCGCTTCTTGAAGCTGTGCCTGCCGCCTGCCACTTTGGTATACTAGTCATCTCTCAGGAGCCACCTATGATCCTGGGACTGTCACTCTCACGGGGGCCACCTATGATCCCGGGACCGTCACTCTCACGGGGGCCACCTACGATCCCGGGACCGTCACTCTCACGGGGGCCACCTATGATCCCGGGACCGTCACTCTCACGGGGGCCACCTATGATCCCGGGACCGTCACTCTCACGGGGGCCACCTATGATCCCGGGACTGTCACTCTCTCAGGAGCCACCTATGACCCTGGGACTGTCACTCTCACGGGGGCCACCTATGACCCTGGGACTGTCACTCTCTCAGGAGCCACCTATGACCCTGGGACTGTCACTCTCTCGGGAGCCACCTATGACCCTGGGACTGTCACTCTCACGGGGGCCACCTATGATCCCGGGACTGTCACTCTCTCAGGGGCCACCTATGATCCTGGGATTGTCACTCTCACGGGAGCCACCTATGATCCCGGGACTGTCACTCTCTCAGGGGCCACCTATGACCCTGGGACTGTCACTCTCTCAGGGGCCACCTATGACCCTGGGACTGTCACTCTCTCGGGAGCCACCTATGACCCTGGGACTGTCACTCTCACGGGGGCCACCTATGACCCTGGGACTGTCACTCTCACGGGAGCCACCTATGATCCTGGGACCGTCACTCCCTCAGGACCCACCTATGATCCTGGGACTGTCACTCTCACGGGGGCCACCTATGATCCTGGGACTGTCACTCTCAAGGTGTGCCCTCGGAACTAGTTTTTACATTGCTCTTTTGGGTGTTCCAACCCCTTGTGAGTGCAGCTAAATTTTTAAATGCGCATGCAGAGGCCACAGGATGGTCAGGTGTCCTGTCACTCTCCCCCTTTTCTCTTGAAGGTGTCTCACAAAACCTCAAACTCGTATTTTAACTAGACTGGCTGGCCATGGGTGCTGGGATCTGCTTGTTTCTCCTCCCAACACTAGGGTTACAAACACAGGACTTTTATGTGGATGCTGGAGATCTGAACCGGGTTCTCATGCTCACATAGTTAGTGCATCTCCCCAGTGCCCCAAGAGCTAATTTACACGCGAGATTTTCTTCTAGTTCCCACCTCACTCTGGGGCACCCACAGGTATGATGGGTAGGTGCCTCTGCATCTGACCCTCAGCCAGTGGGAATTCACAGCTGTCTTGTCCACAGAGTTACAAGATAGACCTGGAAGGTCTACTCTTCAAGAAACCAAACAGAATGTAAACTCCCTCTGGTTAGTTTTACAAATCTTTATTGAAACTTACACATCAAGATGACAGCAATTCAGTGTTTTGAAAACAGTAACAAAAAGGAACCCAAACTCAGGTCAGCCAGATACTGACACCACTGAGCTAGTTCCCGCCTGTTCAGCAGAAACAAAGGGTATATTGGTAATTTCTGCTGACAGGTGACAGGAACCTACACCAATGGGCACATCTGTGGCATCACCAGGGAAATCAAGATGAGTATAAAACAGGTTCATTCACACGAATCCCAAAGACATTGTCCTACTGAGAATCTAGGTGGTTGCTATAGGGGTTCAAGTTCTTTTAGAACGAGCAATAGCAACCACTGTGACATCCTTTGCTCACTGGAGACACGGGTCCCCAGCTGAACAGCACATGCTGGAACTGAAGAAGGGTGGGTGCTTTGACAGTCATCATGGTAACACTGTCACCATTACAGTTGAAATAAGGAATGGACAACTTTCCATGCTGGCCAGTCCTCAGGATCATCCAGCTTAATGGAGAATACGGCAGTGGGTTTGGAATTTTTGTTGAGGACAGTTATTGCTGAGCGAAGTCACACGGTCTATAGTTTCATCCTGGTGACTTATTGCCTTAGGTAGGACTGGACAGCCAGCCACTCTAGTTAAAAAGGTCCTTAGTGCACACGGTGTCGGGCAATGATTGCAAAGCTGCACCTGGAAATCAGACATCTGAGTTTCCATTGAATCTACAATCTACTGCTTTGATTTGGAAGGACAGGCAGCATTGAATATTGCTTACGTCCACAGCGAGGCTCCAGCAGGGATAGGCCATCGACCCTGGACAATACGATGAGGACTTTTGTGTGGCTTCAGTCCCTGTTCCCCAGTTTTTACTAGCAAGGTGCCAGCACTCAGGTCTGGCTTTAGACATCTCTGGGCAGCCGAGGGGATGTTTGGAGTACACTAGCCTCGTGCACTGCAGGCAGCCATCCCTTCCCCATTTCTGGACTCTCCTAGAGAGGCTGTGTCTGGACAAGCCTTCAAGGAGGACTAGGGCAGGGGTAAAATGTCCCAGAGAGTGAAGTGAGGATCTGCATGCACATGGAGAGCCCAGCACTGCCTGCTGTCCCTGTGGTCCATGGCTGGCTCTCAGCATCTCATATGGGCTTGTACAGCAGGGTGGTGACATACTTTTTCTTGTACCGGTGAGTTGCGCTGAGCACCATCACGCCGTCCTAAGAGGGTGGGAATGACCAAAGGCAGGACAGAGTCAGGGACACAGACTTTAGAGGACACGAGATTCGCCACAGGCTTAAGGAAAGCAGCTCCTGGGCAGAACCTGAACCAGAGCCCGACAGACCCCCAAAAGCTACCCTGGCTGTCAACACTTCCAGGCAATCCTGGCACGACAGGTCCTCAGACCTCATGCTCAGAAACTGCTCTAAGGCCAGACAAGCCGTACCTTGATAGAGAGTGCATACAGGTGGTTCAGCATGACGTGGTTCGGCTCCGGAAGCAGCGCTGGATCACACTGGAGGGAACAAAGGGAGATATGAACAAGCAGGATCTGGAAGGCAAGGTGATTTTCCTCCCTTACTTCACGGCACAGGCAGGGTAGCCGAGGACCTATCCTCCCAAGCGGGGCAGTGGAAGGGCTGTGGAGCCGACAGTTGAGAAGGCCGAATCTATCATGGACTGGAATACTCCAGCCAAGCTTTCACCTGACCGGAGTCCCTGTCCCATCCTTACCGAGAAGAGGCAGAAGATCAAGGACCCACCGAAACACTTCCCTGGAACACAAGATATGCTGTGTCTACACGCCCCTGAGAAGTGGACACACGGACACGGCCTCACCACACCTTTCCACCACAAGAGCCCCGACAGTCCCTTCAGTGCACATCCCCAACTCTAAGAGAACACACTCACACGGAGAACAGTGAAGCACAGGCGATGATTAGCTGTGGTGACTCAAAGCCGAGGAGGTCCCTCACTCAGGGAAGGTGTGTTCTTATCACTCAATACTCAGGGAACCCCACTACTTTAGTGCCTTCAAGAGCTGCCAGCAGGCCCGTGAAGCCCAGAAGGGGGAAAGCAAGAGCTCTGAGAAGGTGTGACTGGGCCTTCCAAAGGAAGCTGGATGGCCCTCCTCACGCTGTGCAGAGGACGCAGGAGAAGCACGCGGCATCCTAATGAGCTGCAGCGGTCAGTCTGGAACCTGCTGGGGACAGCAGCCTGCAGTCACGAGAGAACTGGAGGTGGAGGAGCAGGACTCCCAGGCCCTAGACCTAGCCCTGCCCTGGCAGCCCAGCCTCCCAGCACTGCACCTGTCCTGTCTCAGAGGCTAACAGCTTTGTCGCAGGTTCCCCGAGAGCCCCTGCTTGGCAGGCCTGGCAGAAAGAGAACAAGAGTTGGCCTCTGTGCCTCAGTAGAATGCTGCTTCAGCCAACTGCTGCTGGAAGTCCCAAGAACTACAGCTCTGATCTGCCAGTTTTCAGAGAGCGTCATGTTTGGGCTGTGCAAGTTCTGTGGAATACCTACACTGGACCAGTTACATTCATCACTTTCTCTGTGTGGTTAGAGACCACTTACAATCTACTCTGTGCTGTTAATGAACACATAACTCAGTATTGTCTATGGACGATCCCTAGAGTTAGACATACAACCCATGTGTCTGTGTGTATCTGTGTGCACATGCGTGTGCATGCAATGCACGAGTGCATCTGAAGGAAACAAAATCTGGAAGCTGAAAAGACATCAGTCTGCTCATGTTCACTGCCGCACTGTTCACCACAGCCATGCTGTGGAGTCACAAACACAGGACACACCATCCTGGATGGGACACTGCACCATACGGAGGAGGTGGGCAGAAGGCATGCATTCATTGATTTTGTTTTTTTTTTTTAAATTTATTTATTTATTAAAGATTTCTGTCTCTTCCCAGCCACTGCCTCCCATTTCCTTCCCCCTCCCCTAATTAAGTCCCCCCCCCCTCAGCCCGAAAAGCAATCAGGGTTCCCTGTCCTGTGGGACCTATAATTAGTGATCCTAGAGAAGCTAAATAAGGAGAACCCAAAGAAAAACATATAGGCATCCTCCTGAATATTAACCTTCAGCAAGCGATGAAAGGAGACAGAGACAGAGACCCACATTGGAGCACAGGACTGAATTCTCAAGGTCCAAATCAGGAGCAGAAGGAGAGAAAGCACGAGCAAGGAACTCAGGAGCATTCATTGATTTTGGATGATAGTGGATGCACTGAGACCTCCTCCCTCAAAGTCCTGCTGCTGTTTTCCCTGTTAGGATGAGCTAAAACCTGGAACTAGGAGTCCAAAACATCCTCGTTCTCCCTTAGACTGCTTTTGTCCAATGCCTCATTACAGCAACAGAAAAGAAACTGTGACAACGGCATGCGGCGCAGCCTTAGAAAGGAAACATAGATTCTGTGGGCATTAAATACGCCAGACACGGGAAGACAAAACCATAGGACACAAGCAAAATCTCTAAAAGGTAGGATAGGAGAAACAATTGTGAGAAGAGGCTGACCACAGTGACAATGTGCTGGATTTCTCAAAACCGTCAAGACAGTGGGCTCTAACCTCTGCTGGGGATGCCACTCAGTATCTCTGTAACTGGAAACGGCCTGTTAGAGCCCAGGGCTGCCTGTGTCAGAGTGTGCCCGCACAGGTTCTCCCTACTCATGGCTCCCTTGGCGGGAGGAGGCGCCTTCCTTGCTTAGAAGGTGCTGGATGTCTTCCAACCTTTGAACTGTTTCAGAGGAGGGAGGGAGCAGCCTCACCCGAGTCTTTCAGGATAGCAGCTAAGGGTCCTTGCAGACCCCAATGGCCGTCTGTATGAGCCATTGCCAACTTAGCGCTGGACACAGCTAGTAAGATCTGAAGTTTGCTGGTTCTTATCCCCAGCCTCCTCCTGGATACAGAGAGACGACCACACCAGCTGCTGTGTGTGGACTCTCAGCACAGAGGCGAGGCTGGTCCCTGAGAAAGCTGGGCCTTTTGAGAGGGAGTAGCAAACACTAAACTGCCCTGGTGGTCCAGCAGTGACTGTTCTAAGAGAAGGCCCCCACAGACACATCACGCTCACCAGCACGTGGAGTCTACTTACGGGTAGAGTGTTGAGTGCCATGGCTACTTTAGCACCTGTTACGGTTTGACTGCGTCCCCTAAAGCTCAAGTACTAGGACCTTATTCCCAGTGACTATCGGGAGATGGCAGTAACTGGTGATGAGTTAGATGGAGGCACCCTGAGAGTGGGTCAGGCATCTTGAGGGCTCAAGCCTCTCCTGCTTTCCCACTGATGGCATGGCAGATACCATGCTTGTGTACGGCACAGCTGTTGGCCTACACCAAACCACTTCCCTTCTTCATAAGCACCTCGGTTTCTATTCTGTTTCAGCAGCAAGATTGTGCCTTATGAACAGAGCTACATAGTATGGACAACTTAGGTTAAAAGAATGGAAAACCAGCCACAGGAAACAGCTGGCTGCTCAAGGCCCAGGCTCCATGTTTCCTTTCCGCAGGTCACTGGGCAGTTTCACAGAGGAAATGTGTTACGACAGCTTAAATTCTGATCCAGAAGGGCTGATGTTTCCAAAAGCAACTTGGTAATTTGATTCTAAAATGATATGGCCAGAGGAAGAATTCCAAGATCTAGCTGACCAAGAAGGGGTGGTTAAATATTTTCTAGTGAAATTTCAACGTAAATTTCACCAGCAGCTTTTGTCCTCCGCATCTGAGGACCACGGCAGTCCCCACAGTGGAGGACACAAGTGTAAAAGCGGGCAAAGAGGAGAGCAGATGAGCACGACCTCGTACGGATCTGGACAGCGTACTCACAGAGATGCCCGTGTCCTTGTTCAGGATGACCTGCAGCAGGTGTGGCGGGAGGATGGGCGGGGCCTTGAACCGCTCTTCTGGTTTAGAGATGTAAGGCTCCTGATGGTAGGGTCCTGGTGGGGAGCTGGACAGCTCTGTCGGGAGATGGTGACAAGGATGCTAAGACCTAAGCTGATTTATGGCTTCCTTATCCAGCTTTCTGTCCTTGCTCCCTCAATACAGACTCCTATTTTCTTCAAGAGAGAGGAGGAACAGAGGGGATGAAAAACATCTGTAGAATCTGGGTGCTCGGACTAAACCTCAATGGTAATTTGAGATTCCAATGAAAGGACCGTTGTGGCAAAGCTAGGTGTCTGGGTCACACTAGCGGGAGCCATTCCTAATGACCTAGCCTCTCCTGTCAGAGGAAAGGCTTCCTTCTTCAGGCTGAGTTTGATGAATGCCACAAGTTCAAGGCTTCAAAGTGGGAAAAGTGGCCTAGCCTAAGTTACAAGCTCTCCCAGGCAGAATAAAATAGGTTTTACGAGGCAGCGGCATATCAAAAATAAATAAATAAATAAATAACAATAAATACCTAAGTGTAAAGTCTCTTTGGCTCCTCACTCTCAGGTCTGAGCATCTTTACTATCCAGACACAATTAAGAAGCTTCTGAAAGTACAGCACCTCAGGTCAGAAGCATCCCAAATACTGACGTCTGGCTGGCTGGCTGGCTTGCTGAGGTACTGAGCCAAACATCAGGATGGGCTCTGGTCACCTGATCCTTAAGCTGGTCCAACTGCCAACTTTATCAACATCATTTCCTAGGCCGGGCTCCCTTTACGTGATCCAACCACATCTCAGTAGAAAAACTGAAAAAAGCATTCAGTGCAGGAAACTGAGCCATAAGGAATAAGCACATCGCATTAAACAAACGAACTTGAGTGTCTAAAGGGTTTAGCGCTGGGGGAGGGGCACCCGGCAGCAGTGAGGTGCACTTTGATTAAAGACATTGGTGTGCAGATGAAGTTCCACCATGCGCAGCGCCATCATGCTGCACCCTCTGCCTATTTGAAAATACGTGACTGGTCATCGGAGACAGCCAGTGATCCCAATGCAAGAGCACCCAGATCCACAGCCAGCCAAGCCCACCAGTCAGTTTAGAGCTGTGATGTCAGAAGTGGTTAACAGTGAGACGCCAGAGGCAGACCCTCCAGACCCGCCCAAGAGATGATGGGAAATCTGTGAACTGAACTAAATCTGTTCTCTCCAACTGTTGGGTGCACTCCCGAAGATTCCCTTACTGTCTCCCACAGGGCCCAGGAAGCAGCCCCTGTGTACAAGAAGGGGAAGAGCAGCTGCCTCTGCCACCGGGATCACTACACATCGTTTCTCTTCAACTGTCCCTTGACATTCCAGGTAGTTTCTTCCTATGGGGTGTGGGTGGACAGCAGTCCCCAAAGCTCTGTGGTTAGAAGATTCTTGTCTACCAGGACTGAAAAGAGAGTTGTGCTATGCAGCCTTTTTCTCTCAGAAGCCTGACAAGCAGCTAATGGACTGCACAAGTGACAGCCAAGGTCACTGAGGTGTCCTTTATCACCTGTCAGCCTGCAATTCTCCAGACACTGAGTGGGGAGTGAGCTGGCAGCTCCCCTGGTGCTGGCTCATTACAGACTCAAAGTGTCCTTCTAGGGCCTCTTCAGCCCTGCCTGGTTCTGTTCCTACAGCCAAGTGGAACTACAGAATAGCCCACAAGATAAGGCAGTGACATACAGCTTCTTTGGGGTTAAGCTCCAACAGCTAGAGCTGCGGGGTTAGGAATGAACTGCTGTGGCCTGAAGAGCTATAGTTGTCCACCTGGCCGGGCAGCTTCTGCTCAATTGTGAGAGGCAAGGGAAAGAGAAGTATGTCCAGGCTGCACAGCCCCAGCCTGCACACATGTGGGATAAAGTAACTGTTCATACCAGACACATCGGAGCACTTTTGGGAATCCACCATTAAAGCATCAAATACTTCAAAGTCAGTTTTCTTCACTTGAATGATGTTGTTAACTGTGCCAAGCTGGCTGGTTACTATTGGCTGGGAAGAGACAGACAGGCAGACATCATAACATGGAAGGTCTGTGGAGTTTTTCAGAGGACTAGAATTCCTGGCTGGGAGGTCTCACCGCCTGGCTAGCTACTCTTGGTCAATTATACCAATGACCTGGCAACTGGTGCTGTCTAACTCGGAGCCACACACAGGGAAAAGGGACCTGACAGCAAGTGACAAGGGAAGTGGTCAGTGTTGGTGTGCGGGCACCCAGAGGGCTGGGGGCTGCAGGAAGAGTACCTCAGAAGGATCGTGGGTCCACTGCCCATCCACAAAGAACTTGTACTGATGCTCTCCTTCAGGCAGATCCAGGATGGCTACAAAGTTATTTTGGCTGCAGAAAGAGAAGAAGCAGTGTTTCAGCTGGGTGGGCTGCGCTCTGGCTCCAGGACCAACTGAGTTTGACTGCAGGAGAGCAGACATGTTCAACAATGCATGGTTACAGTCTCAACCCAGGAAAGCCACTTAAGAAAGCAGCAGGCAAGAGTTTCCAGAAAACTTCCTTTGCTCAGACACTAGGAACCTAGAATCCTAACACTGCAAGGTCAACGAATGGTTAATTCATGTTTTTCCAGTCTGCAGCCTGGGTGCCAAGGAGAGGCCAACAAAGGCAGCCACCAGCGGCCTAGCTTCCCTTTGCACAGGGAGATGGCCAGTGTTACAGAGCTCACATGCATGAACACAAACTTACAGAACTACCCAGCAGTTCTTTTTTTTTTAAATATTTATTTATTATGTACACAATATTCTGCATCCGTGTATGCCTGCAGGTCAGAAGAGGGCACCAGATCTCATTACAGATGGTTGTGAGCCACCATGTGGTTGCCGGGTATTGAACTCAGGACCTTTGGAAGAGCAGGCAATGCTCTTAACCACTGAGCCATCTCTCCAGCCCCCTACCCAGCAGTTCTTAAGCCCTAGCCATTTAGTTGTTTCTTGGCCTGAGCTGAACTAACTTGTTACAGAGCCTACTGGTTCCCTCCTTCATTGTCAGTCACGGGAGCACAGGGGTTCTAACAACCAGGCATGGATGGCTCAGGCGTGGTCACTAGTGAGCATGGAGACAGAATCCACACCAGGGTTTTGGAGGAAGCATCTCGTATATCCTTGCTAATGTCTTCAGAGCATGCACCTCCCAAAAGTACTAGAAGGGAGGTCCAAGAGTCCCTTACAGAGTGACTGTTTAGTGCAGGCAATGTGGGCTCAGACCTGCTCCTCTGAGGTTCCCAGCCCGTTCTTTCTCCATTGCACTAGGATTGACTTTTTCAGAAGAAACGTGTAGCTGAGTGTCAGACTTCCTCTCCACTGAGAGACTGCTGTCTTCTGAAAACCGTGCATTTAAAGACAGTCATTTCTAGGGTTTGAGACCTAAACCAGATCTGTAACTCATTAAGCAAAATAGTTTCTCACTCAACATCTATATTACAAAAAAAAAAATCCTTTATTCTGTTCACCCGCAGAGAGCTTTTAGGAATAAGAATATATCCACAGCTAAAGTAACGAGGGAATGAAGTCCCACCATTACCTTCTTGTGAGGGGAAGTTTGCTCCAGTTGTTGAAGGACCCAGACAAGTAGACCTCTTTTCCACCCCCTGTCCATCGAAATACAGTTGGCCGAGCCTGGGCGGGGGCTTTATCATTCACTTCAAGATCATGCTGCCAGGCCAGGAACTCCTCCTTCTCTGGAGCCTAAGAGCAGAGCCTTTTACTCAGGGTCAGGCAGCCTCCCCACACCACCGCTAGCCTAAGAGCAACTCTAATCAGGCAGCCTGGCCACTTACAGACTTGCGTCTGTCCCCCACCTGCAGAATGGAGATAGAAAAGCAACCGCTGTCGGTACTGTGCAGACTGAGATAGTCCCACAGTCGGTGCTTAATCATTAGCTACTATTACTGCAATTAGACTTCACAAAAACTCTAGAGGAAGCTATAAGGCCTACTTGGAAGAAGACTGCCGTGAATCCAACGTGAGCTTAATACATGTGATTTCCCTCCACTAAGCAAGACTTCCGGGTACATAAAAATTTATTAGGGATGATCTTGGAGCTGTTACAACTGGCAAATTCAGAGGGTGAGGAAGAGTCTATTCACCAAGTACTGGAGCAATAGATAAGTAAAACAGACTGGTCCTGCCACTATGGCAAATGACGATACCTAGTTATGGAAGAGGGTAACCGACTTACTCCAGCCAGAGAGAAAGGACCACATCCAGCTCTGGGGTGGAGCACAGTTCTCCAGTCAGAAGAAAAGCCAAAGACTAGATTTCTAGGATGGGAAAACGCCCTGAAGGGAGCTCAGGAAGGCCTATTGCCTCTACCTCCAGATACTGATCTGCTCTAATCTAAAAGATGCCTGCAGTCTTTGGGTCTGCGCCACAGACTGGAGCAGGGGTTCTTAACCTTCCTGCTTGCACCCTTTAACACAGTTCCTCCTGCTGTGGTGACCCCCAACCAACCATAAAATTATTTTTATTGCTACTTCATAACTGTAATTTCCCTACTGTTATGAATCATAATGTAAATATGTTTTTGTACGGAGAGGTTTGCCAAAGGGGTTGTGACCCACAGGTTGAGAGCCACTGCTCTAGTGCGCTCACTAACTGTAGCCACAAAGCTGAACTGGGGTAATGGGGAGAATTTCTGACTTGACTGGGCGGCCTGGCTACTACTGTTGGAATAAAGAAGTGCCACTCAAGTCCCCCTCCCTATCCCATCCAGTGGATAGCAGTAACACCACCCAGGCCTCTAAAGACATTTACCAGCTCAGTGCAGAGAGCAGAAGGCAAGGTGACACAAATACTTGCTTCCTCTTAAATAGCCTCGGCCAAGATCACTTCTAGGGGTGGGGAGAACCTCAACTCAGTGGAGAAAACAGCACTCCAAAGTCACAGCACACACCTTTCCGCCAAAGCAGCGAGCCCAGAAAATGAGTTACAGTAACAAGAAGTAGGCTCCTTAAAGTTAGACTCAAAATTAAGGTCCAAGGAACAAGAATGTGGGTTCCTATCTCAGTTTGAGGGCAGGGGTGAGGAAAGGCCCAGCGAGGGAAGACCAGGCAATTAGCCTGTTAAGTAATGAGGATTAATAGGCAAGCAGACAGTAAAAGGCCATGCTGGGCAGAGTCAACCTTCCTAACTGTGGTTATTTCCACTAGGATCACCCACCGTCCTTGGACTGGGCTGGAAGCCCTGGCCACATCACTGTGGGTAAGGGAATGTGGCTCAAGCAGGAACTTTTAGCTTGACCTGCAAAAAAAATGGTTTGCTCTGGTCTGCTTAAAGTCCAAGCCATTATTTCAGCAAAGCAGAAGTGGAGTAGTCGTTAGCAATGCTGGCTGCTGTTCCGGGAGACTCTTGGCCACTGACCTCCTCAAATGGACTTGCCAGATCTGAAAGAGTTAGCAGGGTGGCCCAGAAGCGGCAGAACCAAAACACCTCCGGCAGTCTGCTAGTCAACTTCGTTTTCAGCTTAACAGATGTGCTCCTGTTTACCTCCAAAACGAACACTAAAACTCCCAGCCTGAAGCGGAGGAAAAGTTTCCGCCAAGCTGTGCAATCAATTACACCTAAGAGAAAAGAAGACGCTGGTGCTCAATTACAGCTAGCGCGACTCCAAATTAATTAAGAATTTTAAACTCAGTCCCAGAGCTGCTTTCTCCTTAATGATGTTCAATGAAGCCCAGGGTGACTCTCCTTTCTGCAATTAGGCACAGGTTCCTGACAGCAAGAGGGCTGCGACAGGGTCAGCTCCCTCCCGGTGCGAAGCTGGCTGGGAACGTGGCGGGAACACAGGAAAGTGCCCTCCCCTCCACCTGAGCCCAGAAGGCTCGGATGCCCCCCGACTCAGCACCTTGATTTCCTCGGAGTGGAAGATGTCGGCGTCTTCGGGGCTGTCCATCAGGATCTTGGGCCTGTCCCCATCCTTGGCGCCCCCCGAGCTGTCCCTCCGCGCCGTCTTGTGGCCGCCCTGCCGCTCCAGCGCGGCGCGCTCGCTGCTCGTGTTGCCCATGGCGGGGGTCTGCGGGGACACAGGGAAGAGGGAAGGGACGGGCCGGGACTCCCGGGACCCCCGGGACCGGCCGCGGACCACGCCCCTCCGGCGGCGCGCGCGCCCGCCGAGCCCCGCTTTACCTGCTCAGGAAGCTGACGCTAGAACCCCGACGAGAGCGGGACCGTAACCTGACACTTCTCGGACAACTTCTCCCACCCCTCAGCAACTTCCGCTTCCGGCCGGGCCCAGCGAAGGAAGGGTGGTCACCGGGGACGGAGCGCTCGAGGCTAGTACGGCATCACTTCCGTTTCCGTTCCGGGAGAGTCCGCTCGCCGGCGGCCTCTGGCCGCTCAGTGCGCAGTCGCAGTGGGTCGTCGCGGGCAGCTCCCGGGACGAGCTTCGTGACGGCCGGCAGGAGGCGCTCGCGTGTCCCTTTCCCGTTCCCGACTGAGCGAGGATGCTGTTGACCGTGCCGCCCGCCTCGTTCCCAAGTTTGTGCACTCTCCAGTTAATGGGGTCTTTGTAAAGGGCGAATCGTATTAAGAAACCATGAGCTGGAGAGGTGGTAAGGCCGTTGGGGCGCTTGTTCTTGTAGAGTATCGGGGTTCGATACCGGGCGCACAAACTCTTCGCGCCTTAGGTTCCAGGTGATCCCGACGCCTTATTCTGACCCCCGTGGATTCCAGCGCGCAGGTGGTGCCCATAAACGTGCGAGCAGAGCACTCATTCACATAATCTTAAAACAACCCCCCCCCCAAAAAAAAAAAACCACATTTGGGTTTCCCCTTAGATGCAGTGGCTCTCACTTTAGCGTGGATTAGAATAACCTAGCGCTCCTTCACTGCTCAGCGGCCTCTGGACCTGCCAAGTCAAACTTTCTGTAGACTACGGTGGGAGATGCAGATTTTCTGACTGGTGTTTTGAGAAAAATGGCAGACCTTAAGATTTCTGGGAAGTTTTTTCCTGTAGACGCTTTGGAGGCTTAAAAACACTGGCGTTTCAGTGGGTTTTTGTTGGTGTTTAAGTTGAGAGTATGGCCTTTTGATAAGTCATTTTGAAAAGGGCCTTTGGGGGCTGGAGAGATGGCTCAGAGGTTAAGAGCATTGCCTGCTCTTCCAAAGGTCCTGAGTTTAATTCCCAACAACCACATGGTGGCTCACAACCATCTGTAATGGGGTCTGGTGCCCTCTTCTGGCCTGCAGGCATACACACAGACAGAATATTGTATAATAAATAAATAAATAAATATTTTTTTTAAAAAAAAAAACAGCCGAAAAAAAAAAAAAGAAAGAAAGAAAAGGGGCCTTGGAATTATTTTAAACACATTATGCATAAAACGCGTTAGTGCTTAGTGCTTCAGTAGAAGACCCTTATGACTAAAATATTCTCACCTTCTACCCTATCAGACATTTTTTATTTTATTTTATTTTATTTTATTTTATTTTATTTTATTGGTTTTTCGAGACAGAAATTCTTTGTAGCTTTGGAGCCTCTCCTGGAACTAACTCTTATAGACTAGGTTGGCCTTGAACTCACAAAGATACGCCTGCCTCTGCAACACTTTTTAAAAACGTTGTGTGTTTATTTTTTTAATGCATTGAATTTGTTAGCCCGTGTCTTTCATTTCATCCACTGACATTATTTAGGATTATTTTTATATTATCTGCAACATGAGACATTTTTGTTAGGGGAACCAGAGACCCTGATGTCTGATATATGGGCTTTTAGAGGGAATTGGACAGTATCTACGTAAAAAAATGAATCTCATTCTTATGGACAATTTTATTTCTAGTTAATTATTATAAAAATTCACATACAAAACTTATGTACAGTATGCTTTTTTGAAGCATTGATTCTAATTATTATACTAATTCTAAGATGTGTATTATAAGACATTTTATCTCTTTGAAATTGGATGCTTCTAGCCATAAAAGAGTCTTAGATTTGATGAAATGGAGAAATTAAAAAACCCCAGAAGAGCCGGGCGGTGGTGGCGCACGCCTTTAATCCCAGCACTTGGGAGGCAGGGGCAGGAGGATCTCTGTGAGTTCGAGACCAGCCTGGTCTACAAGAGTTAGATCCAGGACATGCTCCAAAACCACAGAGAAACCCTGTCTCAAAAAATCAAAAAAAAAAAAAAAACCCAGAAGTATTTCAGTGCAAGAATGGCTCATGGCATTTTACGGAATATTGAAGGAACATTAAAAAAAAAAAAGCCAATAGCTGGATGTAGCTGGTAGCAGGACACACCTGAAATCCTAGCACCAGAGAGGCTTCCGGGAGGTTGGTCATGAGTTTGAGGCCAGTTTGGGCTATACAGTGGTAGCTAATCTCACAAATGGGTGTATGTGGGAGGGGGAGGGGAGCCTCAGGATGGTTCAGTAAAGGTACTTGCCAGGCCAGTGTGGCAACTTGAGTTCTGTCCCCAGAGCTCTTTAAGTTGTCCTCTGACCTCCACACATGTGCTGTGGCAGTGCACCCACAGGCTGGTGAACACGCGCACGTACACACACACACACACACACACACACACACATTTTATGCTTAAAGAAAAACAGTCAGAATTGTGTGGGGTGGGTGAGTATGAAGCCATCAGAACCTTCTAAATTCCAAAGCCAAGTGACAAAATGGCAGACGGGCATGGGCTCTGACGTCAGCCTACCTGGGTCCAAACTCTGATTTTACCATCTAATAAGTTCCACTGTGGCTTTATTGGGAAATGGCCACAAAAAAATAACGCCGATCTTACATGCCTGTTTCGTGACTCACTTAAGAGAAACTGTGGGAAGTGGTCAGCATCTGACTCTAGAACACACTTAGTGTGAGCACTGTTATTAGTGCCATCATCCTTGAAGATGGAGAGTTCTGGAAGGATTGTCTCCTGGGTCAGAGGTGAGATCATAATAGGAAAACACAGAAGGAAGACGTTTGCTTTTTAACTTATGTGTTTATATAATTTTTTTTCTGCCCGTAAAGCTGTGAGCAACAGTAAGAAAGATATGCTTCAATTCTAAAGGAATACAACATGGAAGGGGAGTGGGCCACAGGAAGGCAAAGGTGCAGGTAGGCAAGGGAAGGGCTGAGGGCCAGAGAGGATTTTCTGAAACTAATGACCAACAGCCTGAATTTACTCAGTGGAGTCAGAACTGTTGAGTGTGCCTGCTGAAATTAGTAAGCCAGGCTGGAACAGGTGACCTGTTTTCCTAACTCTGATCCCAGTGATCTCACATGGCAGCAGGGAGCCCAGGGGCTGTGGGTTCTTTTCTGAAACAACTAGACGGCTGAGACTAGCCCAGGGCCGATGGAGGTGCCGGTCTGAGTGTGGCAGACGCTCCGATGTGCCAGGGAAGTCTCTGCTCTTACTCAGATAACAGTGAAAGCACAGTCTCTTGGTGCCAGACGCCACGTGTCAGTGCTGTCCAGTCGTCATGTGTCAGTGCTGTCCAGTCGTCAATGAGGTGGTTCAGTTCCCGGGGCTGCACAGATGAACCCTGCTCGGGGATGCCTGCTGCAGCAGGTAAGTGGGTGCTGAGATTCTGGCTAAGTCCTTTTCTCAGGACTGTGATGTCTGAGGGAAAGGGCATGCCTTTCTTATTGGTATAACTATACACAGGCTAGCCGCTAGCCTCTTCCCACCAGGAACAGTCAACCCAAGAATCAGAGGTGTTGGCTGGAGAGATGGCTCGGCCAGTAAAGGCGTTTGCAGCCAAGCCTGATGACCTGACTTCAATCCCCAGGACCGAACTGGTAGAAAGAGCCAACTCCCCACAGTTGGTAAATGATTTTTAAAAACATGGTGCTAGTAATTAAAGGCCAGGAAATCACACTGAGATTTGTAAGAGACACATTTTAGTCATTGTGGACCTCAGAATATTTTAAGACTCAGTTTGTCTGCTTGTGCTTGCATCCTATGAAGGCATTGGATGGATGGGCAACAACCTCAGAAGACAGATTTGAGATAGTCTAAAATAATACTATATTATACTCTCAAAACTGACTTCAGCGTACACCCCAGGAGGCCTCAGAGAGATAAAGTTGAGGACCAGAGGTCTGGGTCACTAATGATGGGAATCTTTCTGTATTATATTACATCTCATGAACAGGAGAACTAACATTTGTATCAGCCGCTGGCCCGTGTGGAAAGCCCAGGTAGGGTGGACGCTCCATTTATAGATGTCTACTTAGTGTCTCTGTTGGGTCACTTTTGGTGAAACTTGTTTGGTGTTTTTTTTTTTTTTTTTAATTTTATTGAGCTCTACATTTTTCTCTGCTTCCCTCCCTGTCTCTCCTCTCCCACCTTCAACCCTCTCCCAAGGTCCCTATGCTCAGGAGATCTTGTCTTTTTCTACTTTCCATGTCAATTAGATCTATGTATGTCTCTCTTAGGGTCCTCATTGTTTTCTAGGTTCTCTGGAATTGTGATTTGTAGGCTGGTTTTCTTTGCTTTATGTTTAAAAACTACTTATGAGTGAGTACATGTGATAATTGTCTTTCTGGGTCTGGGCTACCTCACTCAATATGATGTTTTCTATCTCCATCCATTTGGTGGCACTTGTAACACAATGAGCTTGGCAACAGAGCCTTGTCTCAGATTTGATCTCCAGTACCATAAATAAAAACAAGTCACTTGTCAATGTTTAGTATCAAAATAGTTGCATTGTAGGGTTCTCTTTCTCTCAATTGGAACCTCAACCAAAGTGAACACATTTAAAGCCAATAACCTTCAGGCTTTCCTAACAGGTAGCACAGAAACCATACCTGGGCCAGGCGGTGGTGGCATACACCTTAGATCCCAGTTGACGTCACATGACTGAACCAAGACCACAACACAATGGTCTTTCCCTTCCAGGAGACAGAAGACTAAAGCATTGCCTCACCATTGAGTGGCTGTTCCCTCTTTTGTGAGCAGTCAGGAGGGGTAGAGATGGATGAGTTTGGTCCAGGAGTGAGCAATGGGAGTGCCTGCCTGGTGTGCCCTGGGGTAGGGAGTGCAGCTTTAGTGGGGCACTGTTTCAGTGTGATCACTTTTGATGAAAAAAGTAAAAGAGTTGCCTGGGGCTGGAGAGATGGCCCAGGGGTTAAGAGCACTCCCTGCTCTTCCAGACCAGAGTTCGGTTCCCAAGCATCCATGTATGGCTGCTCACAACTACCTGTAACTCCAGTTCGGGGGATTGGACATCCTCTTTTGGCCTCCTTGCGCGCGCGCGCGCGCGCGCACACACACACACACACACACACACACACACACACACATTTTTAAGAACTACAAAGTAGTTGTCTAAAGAGAGCTGAAGCTGCAGACCTCAGCAGTGGTTTTAGTTTTTTTCTAAAGTCTTAGCTGGCCCCTTCTAGGACCCTTTCTGCTTCAGCTGTTACTTTATACAGAACAATGAGGTCTGTTTCTGAGCTGTGTTTGGCTCTCAGCAAGGGGGCATGTACCCGTTTCCCTCCCTCATGTGTGCATTGAGACGAAAAGTTACCCTCCAAAAGAAAGGATTAGAGTGGGCTTCAGAGCTGCCCAAGTGTGCTTGGGGTGTTTTGCAGATGGTCGCTGTGGTAGTTTGAATGTAATTGGCCCCTGTACTCTCATAAGCTCTTTTGGGAGGTGTGGCATTACTGTTGTCCCGGGCTCCGAGGTCTCATTCAGTGTCTCAGACCACTTCTTGTTCCTTGCGAGCCAAGATGTAGGACACTTGGCTACTTCTCCAGCACCACGTCTGCCTACATACCACCATATCGCACCATGATGATAATGGACTAGCCCTCTAAAAATGTAAGCCTCCCCAGTTAAATGTTTTTCCTTTATAACAGTTGCTGTGGTCATTGTGTCTCTTCACAGCAACAGAAAGCCTAAGACAGTTGCCAAGACAACAGAAAGTACAAAGTATGTAGACTACCGATTGTTACTCTTAAAGATTCTCCCCATGGTCCTTCTGAGGATGTAAAGTCAGAACCCAGCAGCCTTCCCCTCTCACAGGAACCTACAGAAACCTGCGAGTCCCTAGCTAACAGACTTCCAGGTGCCAGTGTCTCTCCCAGGGGAAGTGAGTTTATTCAGTTTTGAAACTCTGGTTGGTGGGAATCCACTGCCGCTGACATCACAAGCCAATCAAACTGAACTAATAAATCCAGGTTTGATCTGAGTAAAGCCTTCCTAGGTGGCCCCAGGGGACAATGCGAGAACCTTGAGGGAACCCATGTGGTGGGTGGGGGCTTTTAATGCCCTCTGGGGGTGGAGCCACTGATGGTTTTTTTCAGGGGTGGAGTAATGCCCCCAGGGAATGGAGCCTGGACTGAGGCAACTCCAGGGGAGGGGCCTGCTGCTTGGCAACCCGAGGGCGGGGTTTGGAATAAACCCAAACTGGAGCTTCCACATCCCAAATTTTGGGGGTAGATATAGACGCCAGTAGGGCTTCTACCTAAACATTTATATAAAGGTGAGCACACACCCTGGCCCCGCTGGCCCCACTCCTGCTTAGGAGTCAGCCTGGACGCAGGCTTGTGCTCTGAAAGCTCCCCTCATCCTCAGAAAGGTGTACAGAGACGACGCCAGTCACATAGCCACGCTGTTTGTCCCTGCTGCTGGGACGGAGCTCTCCTCTGAGGCCCCAACATGCCGCTGCCACTCCGTCCACGGTGTCAATAAACCATGCATGCCTGCTCCCAGTAATCCATCTCCGGACCTCTCTTCAACCTCCCTCCCCCAAATAAAATCCTTCCTGTGCGGTGCCCACTGCGCTCCAGTCACGAATGTGGTCCCAACACAAAATTGTGAACACTCATGAAAAGTTAGCATTTGACCCTAGAAAACACTTCACCATCATTCTTGAGGATGGAAAGTTCTGGAAGAATACATAACAAACACTGTTGATGAATATGGAGACAGCTGAACAATGGAGCCACGTGTTTTGAAGTGTGTGTTGTATGTGCACATGTGCCTGTTCCTGTCCCCGTGGATGCCTTCAAGGCATCCTTCCCTATCACTCTTTGCTTTATTACCTGGAGACAGGTGATGGAGGAAGGTCATTGGCTAATAAAGGCACTGCCCTGGCCCATTTTATTGGTTAGAGGATAGGTGGGAGGAGTAAACAGAACAAAATGCTGGGAGGAAGAGGAAGTGAGGTCAGAGTCTCGACAGCTCTCCTCGCGGGAGCAGACGCCTGAGAGAGACGCCATGCCCTGCTCCCAGCATGAAGCTCCGACCCAGGATGGACATAGGCTAGAATCTCCCCAGTAAGCGCACCTTGGGGTGCTACACACAGATGATTAGAAATGGGCTAAATTAATATGTGAGAATTAGCCTAGAAGAGAATGGGCCAAGCAGTGATTAAATGAATACAGTTTGTGTGTTGTTATTTCGGGGCATAAGCTAGCTGAGCGGGCAGCTGGGGTGCTGGGGAAGCAGCCCCGCCGCCCTTATTACTTCAGATGGCGCCCAACGTGGGGCTCGAACCCACGACCCTGAGATTAAGAGTCTCATGCTCTACCGACTGAGCTAGCCGGGCAGGCGGCTGGGGGTGCTGAGAACGCAGCCCCGCCGCCCTTATTACTTCATATGGCGCCCACGTGGACAACTGCTTCCACATAAAGCCTGAGACAGCTTGGGAAGTAATTCTAGAACAAAATGAAAGCATTGTGCCTGGTTTCTTGGTAGCAGCAATTTCTCGGTTCTACTCTGCTTGCTCGAGGCAAGCAAGCGCCTCATCTAAGAGAGGCTTCCTGACTCAGCTTTAGCTGCAAAGCCTGCAGCTCATTAAGAGGTCCTGCCACGAAACACTTAAATGGTGTTGACGAAAAGCTGAACACATGCTTTTTGGTTTTCAGCCATAGCAGGAAAAAAGCTGCACCGTTTAAAAATGCCGGCTTTCTGGGCTGTCCTGCCAGGACAAACTCTGACTCTTTTATGCAGGCGGTTTGTGCGGTTTGCAAGCATAGGCTGCTGAAGCTCGCTTGCTGGCTACAGCCAGTACCTCAGCCATGAGGCTGGAAAGCTAAGGAATGGGCTGGATCCAGCCGGCAAAGCCACGCCTTTATTCCTACTGATATTGCTTGGTAAATTAAAGACTCATGTGGTCAGAAAAAGAGAGATATACAGTAAAGAGAGATTCAAAGACAAAGAAAATTTTTAAATGGTTTACTGTGTGTTAAAAATATATGAAGACTAAAACTTGAAGTTCTTAAAGTAAAAAACAAAAAAAGGAAGAGAGTTGTTGTGTGTGGTAGCACACACCTTTAATCCCAGTGCCTAGAAGACAGAGACAAACAGATCTCTGTGAGTTCAAGGTGTACTAGTGTACACCTTTAATCCTGAATGCCTGGGAGGTAGAGACAGGCGGATCTCTGAGAGTTCAAAGACAGCCTGGTCTACAGAGTTACTTCAGGTCAAAGATACAGAGAACCTGTCTCAAAAAGCAAAGAGTTAAAAGTAAAAATAAACAAAATAGAGGTTAAAACAAAGCTGCACAAAGATGGAAAATACACAGAGAATTTTGATACTGTATGCTATTATGCTCTCTTTGAATTGTTTGAATGCTGAGGAAAGAGCAAAAGCTACTAAAAGATATTTATTTATAAATGCTGCTGAACTAATCCAACATAGATATTATGATGCCTTGACTTTGAAATTGGGATCTAAGGACATGATGCTTTGGAAAGGAGTTTCTTATTTTGTTTTCACAGAGGATGAGACGCTGTTCATTTCTCCTATTCCGATTTGGTATGATGGACCACGTCCTCCTGAATGGTTCCTGTGCACGCCTTCAAAAAATTGCTTCGCTCAACTGCCAACTGAGATGAAACTAGCACACAGGTTATACCGTGAAAGACCTAATTAACAACGCCCCCATTCAGCAGGAAGCAGTTTGGAGAGAAAAAACTGCGCCCATGTTCCCAAATATGGTTTATAAATGTTCTTTTACATTTAAAGGGGGATATGATATAGGTATGAATAATTTGCATTAGTATAGATTTTGCTTTATTGATAGAGATTTATGGTCAATTTTGTTACATATATAAGTGTTTCTGATTTTGATTAAGGTATTGTGATTGTGTAGTTCATTTAAATATGTACTGTATAATTAAGAAATATATCTTTGTTAATGGATAATCATCGATAATAGTAAAGCTTGTAGTCATGTTAGTTAGATTTTCTAGATGTGCATAGATATATTTTAGATAGACATTCTTCATGTCTTTCAAAGATTACAGAATAGGACATTTAATGTTTTAATAACTGAGGACTTTTCATGACAATGAGACACTCTGCTCCTGGCAGCACCAATCTACTTCAAGAGGAAGATGGGCATCGAAGAGGCTCGTTATGGAGTTTGATAGCCATTTGGGCAAGAAACTGCTCTTGCCTGGACTATTGCATAAACTGGACACAGAGAACCCACAGAGAGAGAACTACTGAACTTGCCTAAGGTGAGATGATCTTTTGGGGTTCCTGATTCATGAAAGAGTCTGTGAGACATTCTGCAGGACACAACAGATAGTGACTGAACTGACTTTGAATTTTCCTGCTTTATGGAAATGTCTGCTGGATACCATGGGCCTGAAGGCTGAAGATGGATGCCCCAACGGTACAGAGGAACTTTGGGTGACTGTCCAGGCAGCGAGATGTCTCTGTCATTTCTATAGTTTAAAAGTTGCTTTTTTCTTGTTTGCTTAGGTAGTATTGTATCTTTCTGGAGTCTTTGATGGAGTTAAGAATAGTTAGTTATAGTTATAGTTTTCCTTAGTTATGATAAAGATTATTGTAACTTTTACTTGATAACTGTTTTGTTATATGTAATTTTGCTATGTTAAAGCCTTTTTTTTTTTTGTTTAAACCGAAAAAGGGGAAATGATGGAGGAAGGTCATTGGCTAATAAAGGCACTGCCCTGGCCCATTTTATTGGTTAGAGGATAGGTGGGAGGAGTAAACAGAACAAAATGCTGGGAGGAAGAGGAAGTGAGGTCAGAGTCTCGACAGCTCTCCTCGCGGGAGCAGACGCCTGAGAGAGACGCCATGCCCTGCTCCCAGCATGAAGCTCCGACCCAGGATGGACATAGGCTAGAATCTCCCCAGTAAGTGCACCTTGGGGTGCTACACACAGATGATTAGAAATGGGCTAAATTAATATGTGAGAATTAGCCTAGAAGAGAATGGGCCAAGCAGTGATTAAATGAATACAGTTTGTGTGTTGTTATTTCGGGGCATAAGCTAGCTGAGCGGGCAGCTGGGGTGCTGGGGAAGCAGCCCCGCCGCCCTTATTACTTCAGACAGGGAGCCTGAGGTAGGCTGGCAACCAGCAAGCCCTCACCTTGCTCCTGTTTCTGCCAGCAACAGTTCATCTTCAGGCCCTCACCATCCCCTCCAGCTCTGTAGCGCCTTTTGTCTTCCCAATACTGACATGTGATGACTTTATCTACATTCTGTATTCCTGAGGAACAGCTGTGTGAATGGCTGTCTCTGCGCCACTCGGGACATTCCAGGCTAGAGCCGAATCAGTAAGAACGAAAACCACCGCCGTGATCAGCCAAAAGTCCAGTTCAAAAGCGTCCGCCTGTACCGCAGTGATTTTCATGGGTGACCCCAGGTGGGCAGATGAGACCCCCCCAGTGGTTCCTCTGCATGTTTGATCCGGCAAATAGTTACACCTAATAGTTAACAATATAGTCACCAAATAGTTACCAGCTGATACTGTGGAGCCGGCTCCCAGCACTGACACATCAAAACTCTATTGAGGCTGATTTATGTTTTACTGTTGCTTTTGTCTGGGGTTCAACCACACGTGTAAACATGCATAGGACCACCCATCCACCCACACATCTAGCCTCCTGTTGCCTCTTTTCCATCTTGTTTGAGCAAATGCCCTCTGAGGAAGTCATCGCCATCTTGGGACATTCCGCTGCACCTCTTGGCAGATCATCCCAACTGGGCTTGTTGTTTACATATAGGGGCGGGGTGGGGGCACAGGTGAGGATGTGGGCACAGGTGTCCATGTGGGCACAGGTGAGGATGTGGGCACAGTTCAGGTTCCTCCCACCTGCTGTAGGCAGCCCAGCTTCATTGCATGTGACTGGGGAGGGGGCTGTGTGTGTGTGTGTGTGTGTGTGTGTATAGGGTCCCTAGATAGAGGGAAGATTAGGGTAGGGAAATTCTTGTCTTTTCTGGGTAAAGGCTTTCCAAGTGAGGGCAGTTGAGGAGGGAGGAACAGCCACACCCCTCACCTATGCTCTGTAAGAAAGCCCGATAAACTCATTGGTTTCTCAGAGAGAGCTTTGGCTGAACTGTGCCTGGATTTGCTGATGGTCCTTAGGAGAAGAAGTAGATCTTGGTTATATCTCCCCCTGGGAAAGAACTTTGGCCACACAATTCCTTCCAGTGCCACTCAGCAAAGCAACATCCTGGAGTGCCTTTCCCCACCGCTTCCCGCTAGAGGGCACCCTGAACTCAAAGGAGGCTTGGGAAAGGCCGCCTAGACAGGATATTGGTAGGTGCTTTATCTTGGAGTCACTTCTGTGAGGATGCAGATTCATTGCCTCCTGCTGCTGAGCCGTCGTGAAAGGCGATAAAAAGTGAGTGTGTTCTGAGACAGAATTTTCAGCTAATACTTTGATTTAGCATCATCTTGGCTTAAAATACAGGTTTTCTGTTGGTTAACAATGGCAAGATGGTGGAGAAACCTTCAAGTACATTTTCTTCTGTTTCCCCTTTACTCACCCACCCATCCATTCACCCATCTGTCTGTCCGTCCATCCACCCATCCATCCACCCACCCACCCATCCATCTACCTACCCACCCACCCATCCACCCACCCGTCCATCCACCCACCCACCCACCCATCCATCCATCCGTCCGTCCATCCACCCACCCGTCCGTCCACCCACCCACTTGTCCGTCCGTCCACCCATCCATCCATTCTCTATCTAGCCATCCATCTATCCAGTGAATGTTCATGGAAAACCTTTGTGTCAACTCCCATGTTATCTAGGAATCATCCATGTATCCATCATCCATGTGTTCATCCGTGCATCCATCCAGCATCCGTGTGTCCACCCATCCATCCAATGAATGTTCATGAAAAATCTTTGTGCCAACTCCTGAGACCTCTGGGAATCAGAGGTAAACATGCTGAGGATCGGCCCTGTAGGGGAATGTGTTACAATAGTGGTGTTGGGATATCCTGACTTATCGGGAAGCCAGGATATACTTAGAGCTGCAATAGGACAGCTGGGGGGGGGGGGCGTGTAGAGCCGCAATAGGACAGCTCTTGGGGGGGATAGAGCTGGGGGGAGAGTTGAGCCGCAATAGGACATCTCTGTAGGCTGGAGCTGCAATAGGACAGCTCAGCCCTGGAGGAAAGGTGTCCTGACTATTGGGAAGCCAGGCTACCTGTAGCTGGGGTGTGGTGGGGGTGGTCTCCCCGGCAGGATATAGGGATCCTGCTCTTCTCCTGGAGATCCGCTACAGCTGAGTTCTGCTCTGTTCCCAACGTCCTAGCAGAGCTGTCTGCTTCTTCTCCAGCCCAAGATGTTTTTTCTGCTAACACTCTGCTAAAGGGTAGCCCCCTGCAGAATGTAGCAATCTCCTCTGCCCCCCCCCCCCGCCCCGGAAAAGTTGTTACAGAAGTTGGTACCAGCATGGTAGGTTATTGCAGTGACAGACCTTACCATGTTTTTGGGAGAATTGTGGAAGGACTTTAAAACCCTGGGCTAGAAAAACTTCTGAGGTTGAGAGCTCAGCGGGCTGCTTCTGTAACAGCTTGGAAGATCAGAACACTGAGAACAGTGCATTCAATGAAGCCTGGCTGGCGACGTTTCAGAGGGAAACAAAGACTCTACTGGGACATTTGTGTAAAGTCTGAGGTATCTGGTCAGCTGGAGCTGAAGAATCTGCTGTGATTAGAGACTGGGACCACTGAAATAAAACCTTTGAGTTACTGGGACAACTGATGCTGGTCAGCTGGAATTGAAAATTAAAAGGCCAGCATCATTGAAGTGAAATCTTCTGGGAAGTGTTTCCTGTTTCCTGAGGGTCAGCACACAGGAGCTGTGTTACAGAGGTGACGAAGGTTGTACCTCATGTTGGTAGCCAAAGTCTGTATGTAGTATAAGAGTCACCCAGCTGGTACTGGCTTGAAAGGGTGAGGGTCACAGAGAAAAGTTGAGGCTTTTCACCATGAAGAGAGCGCAGGAGAGGCTATTGGTGAAAGTGCAGCTCGTTTGCAGAAGACCCCAGCATTTTGGAGATGATAGTACCGTGGAAAGGCCACCAGGAGAGGAAATATGCGTGGAATGGAGCCGGCATGAGCCTAGAGGCCAACGGTGTGTGCTGCAGAGAACAGAGCCAGAGAAGTGCCCCAAATCCTTGGAGAAGTCCAGGAAGATCGTGAGGGATCCCAGATAATTGGACATTGAGTTCTTTACACTGTTGGGGTTTGGTTTTGCCGTATTCAGAGTGTGCTGTGCCCTGGTTCATCCCCCTTGCAGTGAGAAAGAATTTCCTTAGTTTTGATTTCATAATAGCCCACAGTTGAGAAACTTTGCATTTTAAAAGGAGATTTTGAATTTTAAAAGAAACGATTTTTAAAAACTGAACTTTTAATGTGTTTGAGTTGGTAAACACTGTGGGACTTTTAAGTTTGTAATATGTTTTATATTTGTGATATTTTTTATTGATTTTATTGAGCTATATATTCTTCTCCCCTCCAATCCTCTCCCCTCCCCTCCTACCCTCTCCCATGGTCCCCATGCTCCCAATTTACTCAGGAGATTTTGTCCTTTTCTACTTCCCATGTAGATTAGATCCATGTATGTCTCTCTTAGGGTCCTCTTTGTTGTCTAGGTTCTCTGGGGTTGTGAATTGTAGGCTGGTATTTCTTTGCTTTATGTCTAAAAACCACTTATGAGTGAGTATATATGATAATTGTCTTTCGGGGTCTGGCTTACCCCACTCAGTATGATGTTTTCTAACTCTTATCTATTTACCTGCAAATTTTAAGATGCCATTATTTTTCTCTGCTGTGTAGTACTCCATTGTGTAAACATTTTCCTTATTCATTTTTCAGTTGAGGGGCATTTAAGTTGTTTCCAGGTTCTGGCTTTGACAAACAATGCCTCTATGAACATAGTTGAGCACATGTCCTTGTGGCATGATTGAGCATCCTTTGGATATATATTCAAAAGTGGAATTGCTATGTCTTGAGGTAGGTTGTTTCCTAATTTTCTGAGAAATTGCCATACTGATATCCAAAGGAGCTGTACTAGTTTACACTTCCACCAGCAATGCAGGAGTGTTCCCTTTACCCCACATCCTCTCCAGCATAAGTTGTCATCAGTGTTTTTTATCTTGGCCATTCTTACAGGTGTAAGATGGAATCTCAGAGTTTTATATTTGTTTAAATATGTTTTATATTGGTGACCTTTTAAATATGAGATCTTGGGGATGACCCCCAAAAAATAAGAAAAAAGGGTTACTTTTTAGAGTGTCGGGTGTCAAGTTGACAAAGAGCCAGTGGTGCAGTTAGTTTCATGTCAGCTCACAAAAATTAGAGTCATCCGAGAGGAGGACCCCAACTCCCCAATTGAGACAATGTGTCTGTAAGATGGGGTCCATAGGCAAGCCTGTAGAGCATTCAGTGAAGGATGGGAGGGGCCAGTGACTGGGCTTCCACCAAGACCCAGTGGGCAGAGGGGGTTCTTGAAGAGCTGGCTGCTCAGGGAAGGTGTCTAAGGAAAACTGCCCAGCAAAGTTCATCTCTGTGGCCAACATCTGAGAAATAAGGAACAGTTAAAAGGGGGACTGTCTGTCTTGGCTCATGGTTTCAGGGGCTCAACCCACAGCCCTTGGCTCTGCGGAAACAGGGTGATTGATTATCTGTCAAGTGACTAGTGCTGTAGATGGCAATAAAGTCAGCAGAAAATCTACCTATATGGAACCTGGTGACTGGTGTTGGGGCGGAGGGAACAGCATATACAAAGTCTGGGAGGCAGGCAGGCAGGAGTCAGAAGGTGAGGAGAAGGCTGGAGGATAGAAGGGACAGCAGACACTTAGGATTTAGCAGGAATCCTACCTTGGTGACATTTTGATTTGGGCCCAGTGAGACCACTTCAGACTTTTGATATCCAGAATCAAAGGATAATAAGTTTGGGTTGAGTCACTGCCTTTTGGTTAGTTTTCTTGTTACTGTGGCAAAAAAAAAAATACTGGATAGAAACCACCTAAGGAGGTGGGGTTCATTTGAAGAGTTCACAGCATGATTGTTTGGCTTTGGGGACTTGGGCACAACATCATGATGACAGGAGCGCGTCGGAGGGGAGCTGCTTGCTCACTTCATGGCTGAGGAGGGACCACCTTATGGGATGATGTCACCCACACTCAGGTGAGCTTGCTCCTGTCAGCTCTGGGAACACAGAAACACTCTCCTGACACCCCAGATGGCTGGCTCCCCAGTCTTGGGTGAGTCTAAATGGCAGTGAAGATCAGCATCGAAGCTTGGAGTTTATTTATGTATTGATTTATTTTTATTTATTTGAGACAGGGTCTCACTATGTGACCCAAGCTGGCCTGGATCTTAGATCTACCTGCGTCTGACTCCTGAGTGCTGGGATAGTTTGGGATTTGCAACACCACAAGAAGTGAATTGTTTTGATGGATGTCAGGATTTTTTTTTAAAGGGACCCCCCCCCGCCCCCCAAACAGGGTTTCTTTGTGTGACAGCTCTGGCTGTCCTGAAACTTTGCTTTGTAGACCAGGATGGTCTTGAACTTACAGAGATCCATCTGCCTCTGCCTCCTGAGTGCTGGGATTAAAGGCATGTGCTACCACCACCCACCCAATTTAGGTTTTTTTTCTTTAGACATCAGAATTTTATCTTCTCTTTTATTCTTTTATGTGTAGCGATTTGTGCGAGGTCCTCTTCCATGCTGTTCATCAGGCCATTTGTTACCCTTCTAGGCAGTCAAACAACTTGTTCCTGTTTCTGTAAATTCTGTGTCACCCCCTACCCCCACCCCCGGTAGTGAGCACTTTGAGGCAGCATCAGGAGCAGCCTCCTTGGGAAAAGCGGAATTGCTGGGTCTCATGTGTGGCCTGCTGTGTGGGTGTGGACTGGGATCTGCCTAGACATGGAGAGAATATGTGGCCCAGTTACCGTCAGCTTGACTGCAAGCTCGTCTGCCTTTGGAAACAGGTACAGACTCGGACACTTGCTTCCCCTCACCTCTGATAAGAGACAACCGGTGTTTGGGAGGGGGTTCCTTCTGCCTGAGACTTTCCTGTGATGCTAAGTAGCGCTTGAATGGTATCTATGATTCTGTGTTCAGAAGAGCAGGAATTAAGTGTCGAGACTCAGGCACCCACTTTTAGAGTAACCCTAGGGCCTAAAAAGGACAGGAATATGGATTTTTTTTTTCAGGATTGGTAGTAAACCATGAATATGGATGCTATTTTAGATCGGGGGAAGTAGTTGGTAGCCCTAAACCGTCTCTTATATTTAGAAGCCTGGGTCTAGGGTTACATATCAAGATTCGTGCAGGGAGCTGTTTTGCTGATTGCAGCTGTCCTGCGTTTGCCAGAGCTAATTTGCTGATCCAGGAGCTGAGGCCAGCAATTTTTATGTCTGCATCTGCTTCTGCCCATAACTTGTGGGTAGGGACAGGGCCGCCTCAAGACATCAGCCTGAGCGAGCGAGTCGTGCACAGAGGAACTGTGCTCCCTGAACCGCCAGCCCCTCGCAGGCAGCCAGCTCGCCCATCTGCGGAATTCTTTGTGTGCCCCTCCATGGCTTCCTTCTACACTTGCATTTGCCTCTGTCCCTCACGGGGGTGAGCAGACTTCCTGGGTTCTCCCTTAGCGGGGATTTGAATTTCAAAGCTGAGTCCGGTTTCCGTGCTTGAGTAGGTGCCCAGGGATTGCAGGCTGGATGAGAGGCGAGTCTACAGAGTTGGGAAATGGCTTTGAAAGCTGTTTGATTACTCTGCTCTTGGAAGGTGTAGTTAGAACAGAAGGCCCGGTGTGGACAGAGTTTGAGTTCTTCCGCCCAGCATCTGTCTCTCCTTCTGGTAAATGCTCTCTGGTTTTTCTCTGGGGAGTCACCTTTTCCACACCCTCCATCTGTGAAGACTGTCTGGCACTAACCTCACACTCAGCCCCGGTGTTCCAAAAGCTGAGGGAGGAGAGAGAGGCATACATACTCCTCGCCGCAGTCAGCTTGGATTGGCCACACCTGCTTGATGATGGTTGGATAGTCTATGGACTTTTTGTTTGTTTTTGTTCCTGACCAATTGTACATTATCTTGTACAGTTAATTCTCCTCCCACCCAGTAACTATGGAAGCAAACGCTTTAGCTCCATGGGTGGTGGTAAAACAGTCGGGAAAGTCCAAAGCTGTTGGCCACAAGCTCATGGCTATGAACCTATAACAAACACAACAAGCCGGGGATGAGAAATGTTGGGGAATGTTTCCAGCAACCCAACACACCATTATCTAGTCTTCCTCAACATTCTCCTTGGAGTTTTGCAGTTACATGAACAGTAAACCCTGCTTTGTGCTTCAGCCGCTCATCTCACTGAATGATGTGCTAGGAGTGAGGACATCCCACTTCCTTTTCCTGTTGTGAAATTCCTCTACAGAAGACACCTGGGAGAAAGGCTTTGTTCTTGGCTCCCAGTTGGATGACACAGTCCCTCATGGTAAGGAAGTCACAGCATCCGGATCCGGAGAAGGGGTAGCTGGTTACATTCCTTCCTCAGGAAGTAAGGTGTGTGTGTGTGTGTGTGTGTGTGTGTGTGTGTGTCTGTGCGCGCGCTCAGCTCCCTTCTCCCTTCTGCTCACCTTTTCATTCACTCCAGGACCCTGCCCGAGGAATGGTGCCGCCCACAGTGGGTGTGTCTTCCCATCTCAGTTAACCTAATGGAGATAATCCCACAAGTCTTGATTCTCTTGTGGTTGACAAGTTGACAGTGGAGATTTACCACAGGGAGAGGGCCAGTCCAGATGTTATAAAATGCTCTAAAGAAGAGAACTGTCCCATATTGGGGCCCTAGGGGCCAACAAAACTCAGAGCCCCTCTTAACCCTGTAGATCCCACTGATAAGAGTATCATCTTATTTTGACTTTAGCTGAACTAATGTTTTAAATGCCCTGCAGGTCAGATATAAGTTAGTTTAGCAATGGGGGACTCTCTAGCCCCATCTCTGCCCTTTCTATGGTCTTCTCTGTGGAAAAAAGCTGAGGTAGATGAGCAACATTTTGATTATGGAAGTTTCTAGAGGAGTGAACACAGCAAGAAAAACAGACTCATACAGCACGGTAAATGGGCTTACTTAAAGCCATTTTTATTCTGCGCTCTCAGCAACACTTTCCACTGGGCAAAAGAGACCAGAGACCCAAACATAAACAACAAGATGTGAGAAACAGGACCTGATAGGCTGGAATGGCGCTGGTGTCCCTGGACACTGAGACTCCCTTCTGGGACAAGGGCTGGCTCATGACACACCTGGGTGAAATGACCAGTAGATTCTCATGTCCGTCAAGTTTTCTTTTTGTTGCTAGGGTCTAGTGTTTCCACGATTACCATGCTCCACATCTGTTTAGTGCATAGAGCTTTCCCCCCAGGGGCATGTCTATTACAGCAATTAATTTTTGTAGCAGTATGAGGTAAGGAGGTAGCTGTTCTTATCTCCATTCTTCAGAGGAAGAAACTTTAAAATCAACGTGCATAGCTAGTGTCAAATAAGGAAATACAGAGTGACCGGGCATGGCCGAAGAAGCCCCTAAGCTGGCACTCAGAAGGCAGAAGCAGAGGGATCATTTGTAAGGTCATCTTTGGCTACATAGCAATTCAAGACCAGCCTGAGTTGCCTGGGAAAACCCATTCCCCCTGAGAGACATTGAAACAGATGTTTGGACTCTCCATCACTTGTTCCTGCAGTTAGAAAAGGGTACTTTGCCTTGCTCATGCTCACTGTCACTGTGTTTCCGACATTAATTCTGGAGGTGATTTTTTTTTTTTTTGCCATGAATATCACCTGTTAGGTTAAGCACTCGGTGTCTACCTCTGAGTTCACTTACTTACATAATACAGAGCATCAGTCCATGATGAACCACGCGTGGAAGCTAATAACATCACCGAGTTCTGTCTAGCCTGAGACTGGACCTGAAGGCTGCTGCTGCTTTGCAGTGCTGGGCAATGACTGTTCTGGCAGGAAGGTGTGAAGGTTCCTGAGAGAGAGATTCTCCTTGCAGCGATCAGGAATGAGAAAAGATACAGCAGGAAGCATTCTTCGAAATCCAGTGTTATTTGCTACTGTATTTATAAATTAGAGATCATCTTGCGTACCACCCGTGGCCCATACTTCCCACACTGCAAAAACCCTATGCTAGCATGCTTGGGCACGTGGGGTAATGACATCACGAAGCCAGGGCATTCATACCTTAGTGGTTGACGTCGGATAGGAAAAAAAAATGCAAGAATGTGACACTTCCAAGTAGCAGCCAGATTTTCTAAAAGAAATAGGTTTGAAAGAAAGCCACGTTCCATAAAATAACCAGTTTATTCCCACATTTGGGGTGGAGAGGGTGCACATATGCCTAGGATCTGGGCTCATTCTCAGGCTCCGAGGGATCGGTGCAGATAGAAGCAGAAGGGGGACTATTGGAAACATTAAACATGGGGCAGAATTCCAGAAGGCTTGCGTGAGCTTTGGGGTTGCTGAGGGAAGTGGTGAGAACCTACAGCATGGGAAAAATAAATCTATGAATTCAAGTTGCTGTACAACTTTAAACATGCTACAAGGTTTGGATTCTATTTTGTAAACACCAGCATTCTCTGCTCTCCTTGGAAACCATTGGCTCCCCTCAAATCCAGATCCCCCCATGAAAAATAGTGAGGTTTCTGAAGTTCATCCCCACAGAAGAGGAATGGACGCAGTTTGCTGAACTGAGACAGCGAGACACCATTTTCTTGTTTTTCAGCAGTCAGTGACTTTGGTAGGCATGTCTGTGCCACTCTGATTTCCTGCGTCCGGACTTGGTGTTCGTTTGCCAGGGACTTGCCTCTGGAGAGTCCTGGAGGGAAGGATCTCACAGTCTGAAATCGAGGATCCATTCCTCAGAAACTTCTTGGGATGTGTCAGATGAGGACTGTCCTCCATGCTGCCCGCTGACTGCTGGCTCTTCAGGGGCTGTGTGGCACACAGAGAAGGAGACAGCGTGTGTGTGAGAGAGAGACAATGGACTGGACTTCTGGGGGTGGGCTTTGAGGGCTTGCTGCTCTTATTTGAAGAACTCATTCTGACTAGAGGCTGCTCAAGTGGGCTAGTGGGCTTTGTGCTTTGTGCTCTAAGCACTGGTTTTCTTCTGAAAAAAATTTTTTTTTCACCTGAAAAATTGTCAGGAGTGTTTATCACGAGCTATTGTGGGCCATGGAGCAATTACAGCTTATAGCAATTGATAATTCAGGTGTCAACCCACCCGAGAAATTATCCTCAGATAGAGGAGCCCTGCCTGGCAGAGCTGGCAAGGCCACTGCCTCTGGAAACTGTGGCTTTCATTTGTAATTTCGCTTGTGCAATAACAGTTGGGATAGCTCCCCATTGCCATGTATTTCCATGTACTATGTCCATGTAATTTCATGATTACATCTCAGTCGTATTTGTGGATGTGGTCAGAAGGACAGCTTCTCTCTACACTGTGTTCTCCGCATCATGGTGAGAAACTTAGAAGCCTGTTCTCTACCATTAGCCTTACATACAGAGCAAGTTGGCCAGACATGTGTCCTTCTGGACAGACCACAAAGGGAACTTCCACAGATGTTATGTATGAAATTGCAGGCATCTGGCCTTGTAGGCCCTAAGCCTTCAGAGGATTTATGATGAATCAGGGTGGTATTGGAGGTGTCTGTCTTAGTCCTTCAAGAGACCAATAGCACCTAACTGACTAGGTCCAGATACTATTAATCACACTTAAGAAATGTAAAATAATGCACATATTTTTTTGCCTTTTCCCTGGCTCTCTCAATGGTGTAGTTTTCTTCCTTTGTAACCTGTAGCAGCCTCTTTAAAAGATCTCCTGTACCTCCTCACTGCTGAAGCTGCTGTTAGCTACAAACTAGCTGATAAATTTTGCTACATATCTTCAAAGACTGCCTGTGTTCTAAGAATTTGCCTTGTAGTATTTTATATTACTAACAAGTTGCTAATATATATATATATATATATATATATATATATATATATGCATGGAATTCGTTACAGCTGAAGAAATAGATTGAGAAGAAATAAGGAGAGGAAGAAGAAGAAGGAAGAAGAGAAGGAGAAGAGGAGAAGGAGGAAAGAAGGGAGAGAGGAGAGAGGAGGAGGAGAAGTAGAGCAGGAGAAGAGGAGAAGGAGGAAAGAAGGGAGAGAGGAGAGAGGAGGAGGAGAAGTAGAGCAGGAGGAGAAGAAAGAATGTAAAATAATTAGAACAGAAAGAATTGAAACAGAATATTGTAACAGAGAATTGGAATTGAGACAGAGAATCAGAGCAAAGAAATTATAAACAATTAGGACAGAAGAATTAGGATAGAGGCAGTGGAATGAAGAGAGAGAAATAAAGAGCACATGACTAGAAAGAACATTTGGGAGAAGATTTTTTTTTTCCCTACAGCCATCAGACTTTTGTCTTATGCTCATTGTGGCTTCTCTTTTTGAACTCCGAGTGAAAACTTTTAAGACAGGCCCTTGAAAGTTTTTAATAAAAAATGTATTTAATTTTGTGTGTGGTCTGTGCAAAAAACCTGAATGTTACGGATGCAATTACATTCACTGAGCAGCTCTGTGCCTCGGGCTCTTCTCTAGTGACTTTTAGTTCTCAGGGTTGGGTTGTCTATGTCCTCTGGGCATTTTCTTTGTTTATATCCATGGACAGGAAGGTGTGTGTAGAGTGTGTGTGTGTTTGTGTGTGTAGACTGTGTGTGTAGAGTGTGTGTGTGTGGGTGGGTGGGTTGTGTGTGTGTGGACTGTGTGCGTGTGAACTGTGTGTGTGGAGTGTGTATGTGTGTGTATGGACTGTGTGTGTGTGGGCTGTGTGCATGTGGTGTGTGTGGAGTGTGTGTGTGCATATGTGTAGTATGTGTGTGGATGGAGTGTGTGTGTATATAGTGTATGTGTGTAGTGTGTTGTGTAGTGTATATAGTGTGTGTGGAGCATGTGTGAAGTGTGTGTATGTGGCAAGCATGTGTGTGTGGTGTGTGTGTGGCATGCGTGTGTTTGTGTGTGGCGTGCGTGTGTGGGGTGCATGTGTGTGGAGTTGTGTGGAATATGTGTAAGCATGTGTGTGAGAATGTATACACATGTGTACCTAATGGGGTCATATCCATTCAGTATCCACTGGGGGTTAGTCTCAGGACAAGTACCTGAGGAAGAAACGGGAGCAAGCTGTGTGGGTAAAAAGAGGAAGATTGCTCCAGGCACTGGGGCCAGCAAGTGCCAAGGCCACAAAGCAAAGGAGTATGCTCTGTGCTCACACAGAAGAGTTCAGCTGCTGGAGTGAGAACGCAGAAAAGCACTGTGAGAGGAGCGAGCGCTGGCGCAGCCAAGCACTCAGCCTTGGAAAGGAAGTTTCCACGTTTCCGGCCATGTGGCTGCCCTTCCCAAACAGCACTGCTGGTTTAATCTGACCTGTGAAGGACATTTAATTCTTTTAAGGGCTTCCCTTGTTCCAGACAAAGCCTCCTGGGGCATCCTTGCACAGGTATGGCTTGAAACCCTGGCCGCATATGAGAATTACTCAGAAAGTCTTAAAACCCATCATGCCTGGCCTTGTAGCTGGAGAGTCTGACAGCCTAGGGTGAATCATAGGCTAGTAGTTTTTAAGGTCCCCCAGCGTGGCAAGAGTAGAGAATCCCTATTTGTCATGCATTTCTGTGCGTTTGCATCTATGGTGTGTGTGTGTGTGCGCGCGCGCATGTTTGTCCATGCTTGTGAAGGTCAGGGTTGCACTGGGTGTCCTCAGTCACCTCCCCACCTTCATTTTTGAGTCAAGGTCTCCTACTGAACCTGGAGCTTTCCCATTAGGACAGACAGGCCAGCGAGCCTTCCCAGTGCTGAGGTGTAGAATCGGTGTGTTAGTGGGCACATGGGGAGCATGGTTATGCCTGTATCTGAGGGGATTGACTAGCTGCTCCCACTCCCACCAACACCAGCGTCCATCCACACGGCCCGAGTTTCCTATCGAAAGTGGCTTGTTATTTATCTAGAACCTACACGAATCCTTTTATTTCCAGATTATTTAACTCTGAATACAATGGAAGTGTGGAGATTGCTGCTATGCTGCATTGTTTAGGAGATAACAAGAGAAATGTCAGTTCCTATGTGATGAAGAGGCAACACTGTTCTAAATGTTTTCGGCCTGAGAATGAATTTAAGGATGAGGGACTCACAGGTACAGAGGTCTGACTGTCCATCCAGGGAGACAGCCACGAAGACAGTCCCAAGCTACTCCCTGACCCAGGGTAAAATAGCCAGTGTCTCACACTCTGCCAGCTTTGACAGCCATCTTTTCAGCTACTTCCATCTGGCCAAGAAAAAAATACAGCGTTTAATTCATGTTTAAACTGTGTCTCCTTGTCACTAGCGAAGATTTTTCATTCTTTTTCTCTTGAGATGGATATGGGCTCTCACTCTGCAGCCCAGGCTGTCTTTAAACTTGAGGCCATCCTTCTGCCTCAGCTTTTTCAATGCTAAGATGACAGGCCTTAGCTTCTGAACGTGCTGTATTCTGTTTCTTCATTATATCCCAATCTACCATTGCTGGATGCTTAGCTTTGAATCCCCTGTCTAAGCTTATCTGAGCTAATAAAAAGCCTGCTCAATCTTTGAGAAATAGACCCCCATTTTTATTAGAAATAAAATTTCAGTGAAGATGTATTTATGGAAAAACAATATCCAAGAAGTCCTGTCCAAGCCAGAACACAAGTTTGCTTTTTAAAAAGTTAAATTCTCTCTCTCTCTCTCTCTCTCTCTCTCTCTCTCTCTCTCTCTCTCTCTCTGTGTGTGTGTGTGTACACATCAAAGGACACCTTGTGGGAACTGGTTCTCTCCTCCTACCATGTGTGGTCCTGGGGATCACACTTGGGCATCAGACTTGGAGGCCAGCCTCTGTGCCCACTGATCAGACTTGGAGGCTAGCCCCATCTTGCCAGTCCCACCCAGATTTGCTTGTGTACTTTTTTAAAAAAAGATTTATTTATTTATTTATTTATTTATTATGTATACAGTGTTCTGTCTGCATGTATACCTGCAGGCCAGAAGAGGGCACCATATCTCATTACAGATGGTTGTGAGCCACCATGTGGTTGCTGGGAATTGAACTCATGATCTCTGGAAGAGCAGTCAGTGCTCTCAACCGCTGAGCCACTCTCCAGCCCAGCTTGTGTACTTTTGACAAAAGGCCAAATTCTTGTTTGATTCCACCTCAGAACGCAGCATGTGTCCTTCTAATCCTGATACAACAACAACCCTTTATGAGGGCAGGAATGGGTGGGTTCCTGCCCGTACCTGTACAAGACAGGTGCTTTCATAACGGAGAATAAGTTAAAAGTTATTGTGTACCTCCTAATGGGTATCAGGGACACCAAGCCCCCTTAGATGGCAATATCTGCTTATTATACATCTCCTAACGGGCACTTGGGACCCTACCTTTCTTAGGTGGCAATACCTGCTTACTCTGCACCTCCTAGTGGCCACCTAGGACCCCCTACCATCCTCAGATGGCAAGTTATTCCTTAAAGAAACCTTAGGATGCCGGGCGGTGGTGGCGCACGCCTTTAATCCCAGCACTTGAGAGGCAGAGGCAGGAGGATCTCTGTGAGTTCGAGACTAGCCTGGTCTACAAGAGCTAGTTCCAGGACAGGCTCCAAAACCACAGAGAAACCCTGTCTCGAAAAACCAAAAAAAAAAAAAAAAAAAAAAAAAAAAGAAACTTTAGGACATGAAAATTCTTGTGGCTACAAAGGACAAGCAAGTGCTAGTTTGTGGGGTGCTGTTTCATCTTATAAGACAGGATCTCATTATGTACTCAAGGCTGGCTTCAAACTCGTGGTCCTCCACTCTCAGTTGAGACTGAAATGAATGTGACTCCATGCCCAGGTAAGCAATCTGAGTATAGGTAGGAATCTATTTTTAGCTCTTTGGATATTCCCGAGACCACACAGAGGTAGTGTCTGGGGATCACGTTGTATATTTATTTTACTTGATGGCAAATCCATGCTATTCTACACATGCTGGAGAACCTGGCTGCTGCAGCACTCAGTGTTCATGAACTCGGATGGGAACCCAACCCTTTCCCTCTTAACAAGAGCCTAGAGTGTGTAGTGTTTGGGCAGCCACCAAGAGCGCTATACACAGCAGGTGACTTTGGTTTTCGATCTCTTTTGGAAATGTTTTGGGGGGGGCGTGCTGCATGGAGCTGACCAGATCTGCCTGAGAGTGTAAAATGGAGCCCTCCTCTGGAAGCTTCCAAGATGAAGTTTGATTGTACTCAACACCAGAGAATATGTAAAATGATCTTACATAAACTGGGAGGTGGTGGCGCACACCTTTAATCCCAGTGCTCGGGAGGCAGAGGCAGGTGGATCTCTGTTAGTTTGAGGCCAGCCTGGTCTACAGAGCTAGTTCTGTGACAGGCTCCAAAGCTACACAAAGAAACTCTGCCTCAAAAACAAAACAAAACAACAACAACAACAACAAAAAAAACAAACCCCAAACCCCAGAAAAAGCCGACCCTACTTGAGCTAACTGAGATGGCCTCACTGTCACACAGATGTCATTACCTTTAGGTCCAGGCTTTGTCTCGCCCAACTGGCTTGCCACTAACAAAGTTTCTTTGGTCCCATGGGACATCAGACAAGTAGCCATGTGAAGGACCATGGGGAAGGAGGAGGAGATGCAGGAGATGAGGGGTCAGCAGGTATCTTGAGTGTGGCACGACCTCTGCCCCAGGGAGCTGAGAAATCCCCTGATCCCTTACAGACAGGAGCACTTAGAAAATCCTTTGTTTTCTTTGACCTTGTTCCTGACACAGAGCATCAAGTTTTCTTGGGTAATAAAGATTATCTTTTGTTCTAGCAGATAGCTCTTGGTTGGTCCTAGATAGACTAGCGATGCTGGATTGTTGCCATGGAAACCAATCATGTGATGAAAGGTCAGTAGTTTTCAGTCCTATCTCTTTTTTCCCAGGGAAGGGAAATAGGCTGGAGGCTGAATTGATATAATTCTTCATGCCAACGTTATGAAACCCTTCAGAGTAGCCCTTCAGAGAGACAGGGTCTGAAAGGCATCTGCATCGCCACCCACTCGTGCCTGCAGGGATTGCACCCAGAGTGGCAGGGAAGCTCCCACACCTTCCCTCTCTCATCAGGATGCTCATCTACACTCCTCAGTGATGTACTTCATAGCAAATGAGTACCCATTAGTGCTTCCTTGAGTTCTGTGAGCCAGCTACGCACATGAAAGCAGTCTGAAGCGGGGTCATGGAACCTGATGTCTCTCTGGTAGAGAGCCACATTTAATGGGAGGCTTAGAACTGACATCTCGAGTAGCCGAGCACTTAGTCTGTGGGAACTGCCCGTACCTCTTGACGGGGTGTCTCAGCTGCAGGGCATCCAGTTGGTCTTTGCTGAGAATTGTTTGTTGTGTGGGCTACTCCACCAGCCTACATCTGACCACAGAAGTGTGCTTCCTCGAATGTATAGAAAAGGGAAAACATCTTCTTATCTCTTATGTTAGGCATGTAAACAGTCTGGTTTTATGGCACACACACATGGGCGAGAATGTTTTTCATTAAGTAAAAACAGTAGGGCAGTGGTTATGTGATGTTAGAACACCTAGAATCAATACCTTGTGAGATAATA
The DNA here is from genome assembly GCF_018167655.1 of Microtus oregoni. NCBI lineage: Eukaryota > Metazoa > Chordata > Mammalia > Rodentia > Cricetidae > Microtus > Microtus oregoni. The sequence goes on from NW_024543062.1 coordinate 25,215,093, forward strand.
CATATTTTAAGATCACTCTAGGGCTTTCTGGGTCCCAGAGATCTGCATTTACAAGTCCCCCAGCAGGATCTGCGGCAGGCGGTCGGAGAGCTGAGGGTACTTTGAAAAACATGACCACCGTGACTCGTCTCACCTTGCTTCAAGGGACTTAGGAGAAAGCTCAACCTGAAGACATGTCAAGGATTTGTATATACTCGGGATAATAAATACCATCTTTCGTCTGTGGGGTTCATCTCTTCACTTGGCCTGGCAGCTTGAGGGAAGAGAAGTCCCTGACTTTGAGAGACTTAAGTGTCTGATGTTGTTTGAAACCGGAACCATCTGACAAGACATTGTTCTCTGCAAAATACTAAATATTTGCATGATTCTCAGAGCTTCTGAATTTGGTGACGTGAAACTGTCCCCAAACATCAAGTGACTTTCTTAGATAGTTTATAGAATGAGATGAACCAGGGCTTTGTGTGGGTTTAGTTACAGACTACCACAGTCTGGGCTATTTAAAGAAACACTAGGGAGACACAGGCCATTTGAGTTCTGTTTTCCTGCTTGATTATTGTTTTTTTGATGAGGATAAAGATTAACTACTTTTAATAATGATAATGATAATAATGATAATAATAATAATAATAATGATATTTTTCAGTGTCAGGTACCAAATCTTAGATATTGCTCATGTCAAGCAAGAATATTACCCCCGACCTGCATTATTTTTAATTTTGGGGGGATTATTTTTTTTGATATATATATATATATCTCATATAACTCATATAACCTAGGCTGATCTTGAACTTGCTATGTAGCTGAGGATGACCCTGAACTCTTGATCTTGTTGCGTTGTCTTTCTGCCTCTCAAGTGAGCTGGGGTTACAGATATCAACCACCACGGTAGTCACGAAGATCAATTTTTTGTTTATTTTTAAAAACTGTTTACTTTATTATTTTTATTTAAGGAAGTGTGTGCATTTGCACATGAGCACAGGACTCTTGGAGACCAAAAGAGGGCATTGGGTCTCCTGGAGCTGTAGTTAGAGGGAATTGTGGGCCTTTTTGATGTGGGTGCTGGGACCTGAACTCAAGTCCTCTGGAAGAGCAGCAAATGCTCTCAGCCTCTGAGCCATCTCTCCACTTCCTTTATTATTGGTTTATTTAGATTTATCTGTTTTTATTTTCTGGGTATGAATGTTTTGTCTACATATGTGTTTGCCCTGTGTACTTGCCTGGTGTCCTTGAAGACCAGAAGAGGGCATCAGATCGCCTGGAACTGGAGTTACAGACAGTTGTGAGCCACCTGAGTAGGTGCTGGGAATTGAACCCAGGTCTTCTAAGAGATCAGCCAATGTTCCTAACCACTGAGCCATCTCTCTAGCTGCGGCTTGTGTTTGTTTTTTATTTGAGATTGGGTCTCACTATGTAGTCCAAGTTGTCCTGGAGCTCTCTAGCCACACAGAGACCAGGCTGGCCTTGAACTCACTGTGATTCTCCCACTTTTACACCCTGAGTGCTGGAACTAAAGTTGTGAGCCACCATACCTCACTCCCATGTTTTTAAAAAGACAAACACTGCCTAGGCTCCCCCAAAGCCAGTACGTGCAGTAGGATAAAAAACCCACTGCGATTGTTCTTGAGTTCTCAGTATTCCTCATTGTCCGCTATGTTCAGCTAGTCTGGATTTATCCCATGCTTTTTCAGACCTAGGCCAGCTGGCCTTGGTGAGTTCCCGATAGAACATCCCCATTGTCTCAGTGTGTGGGTGCACCCCTCGTGGTCCTGAGTTCCTTGCTCGTGCTCCGTCTCCTGCTCCTGAGTTTGGATGCTCACCTTAAGAGACCTGGATAGAGGTGGGCGGTCCTTGGGCTTCCCACAGATCAGGGAACCCTGATTGCTCTTCGAGCAGATGAGGGAGGGGGACTTGATGGGGGGGGGGGAAATGGGAAGCGGTTGCGGGGAGGAGGCAGAAATCCTTAATAAATAAATAAATTAAAAAAAAAATAAATAAAAAAAAATAAAAAGACAAACACTTGACAGTTTTGCAAAATCTCCTTTAGAGAGGAGTTTTGAATTAAACTCAGAAATATCCATTCTGGCTTTGCCTCGCCTAGGCTTGATGTCCTCTGCAGTCAGATTTCCCTCCCATGAAGTCCTTGCTGGCTTCCAGACTGTTCCCACAGAGCCCGCCGTGGGGACACGCACACATCCGTAACCCTACCCCCTCCTTGGCACTGACGTAGGACAAAGTAGGACAGGGAGTTCGCTGATGTGAAGGAAAACCGACCACTGAGCTGAGGGCTACCCCACTGTGCCTCCTCCTTTGCGAAGGAAAAGGAAGAAGTTTGCCAGGATTGGACCAGAGGCTTCTATTAAACACCGGGCTCTAAATCCTCAGGGTGGAGGGAGGGGGAGGATGTTCAGAGCTGAAAAATTGCAGACTCCCAGGCTCACGTCTGATTCACCAGTTGGAAACCTCTGGGCATGTTTTGAATAAAAATGTCTATAAACCTTTCCGGGTGATTCTTGGGCAGTGCAAAGCTCGGGGACCTCTATTTAGCAGTCCCACATGGCCGTCCAATTTCTGTGAAACAGGGTGGGGGATATTTTATTTCAAAGACTACAGAGAATTTTGTCCTTAGCTCACTTCAGCTTCCTGGAAGATTGCAATTGATTTCTTTCTCTATAGGCTACTCTGTCTCTCTCATACACAAAGGACAAGAATTTATCTCTCTGTGGCAGGGTCTTAGTATGTAGCAGGGACTGGCCTCAAACATTTCCTCATCTCACCCTTGCTAAGAGCTCTAAGTTTTTTGAGTTTCTTTTTGGGATTCTAACTCTAGAAACCCTCTTTTTTTTTTTTTTTTGATAACTTGGACAGAAATGTATCTAAATAAGTCTGATCTTACAGGTAGGGAAAAAGAAGTCCGAGCATTTAACAGCTTGCCCAGACGTTATATGTGTTAGCTTTCAGTTTTATTTTTAGACAAGATCTCACTGTGTGGCTCAGGAACTCGATATGTAGAACAGGTTGTCCTTGAAATCACAGAGATGTGCTTGTCTCTGCATCCCGACTGCTGGGGTTAAAGGTGTACATCACCAGCCCAGGTCAGAGCTAGGACATGAATCCTGGTGAAACCGAAGGCAAAGCCCGTGCTCGAACCATTGTGAGACACAAGCCTTGAGGAAGAAAGAGTGGCGAGGTGACCTCAGTTCATAGCTTTTATTTGTGTTAGGGAAGCTTCAATCATAAGCATGCACGCACCAATGCCTTGACACCATCTGAAAACATTTGTATTATGAATAGTGGAATTCCTCATGAATGATGACTTCTGGGTCCCTTGTTCAAAAGACTTGGGTGTGATGTCTTAGGGACAAACATCTCTTTTTTTAAAAAAAAAATATTTTATTTTTTAAGTGTGTGTGTGTGTGTGTGTGTGTGTGTGTGTGATATGCGTGTAGGTGCTAGTGGAGGCCAGAAGAAGGTGTTCGATGGCCCTGGAATTGCAGTTAAAGGCAGCTGTGAGCTACCCAGAGTGGGTGCTGGGAACCAAACTCAGTTCCTGGTTAAGAGCAGGGGGCCATCTTCACCAGCGAGCTCTCTCCAGCTTTGGCAATCTGATGTTTGATCTGAATGTTCACTTCCGATTGGCAAGTAGACATGCTGTAGCCTGCGGGTGTGGGCATCATTTTCTCTTTTAGTGCGGGTTTAAACAGTGGCTGTCAACATCTCAATCAGATTTCCCACTCCTTTTAAAAATGGGGTCAGCATCCTGAGGGAGGCTGCTCCCTTTCAAATGGCTCAGCACAGTCCCCATGTCTCTGTTGTTTCCTAACCTGGCCACCACATTCATGTATGTCTCCTGTCTGACCTAGACGTCTATGTCTTGGCACTGGCTCATTACAAACCTCATGGCATTGTCACCCCCTCAGGGAATGCTGGGGTTGATCATAAAGCAGGGACAGCTTATCCCTGCCACTGGGCATACCGGGAAAGGAGGCAATAATGGACAGGTAGTGAGAAGCTGTACTTCAGAACCCAGCACCAGGGGTGGGACCCAGCTCAGAGGGTAAAGAGCCTGCTGTGTAAGCATGATTTCAGATCTCCAGCGCCAACATAAGAGCCAGGTGTGGCAGTGTGCGTCAGTCACCCCTGTGCCAAGGGCAGAGACATCTGGGTTCAGAGAGAGACTCTGGGTCAAATGATAGGCGGTGAGGGATGAGGGATATGCGCTAGCATCAGCCTCTGACTGCCATGTGACCTGCAGAGGTGAACCCACCTTTACACATATATACATCCATGTGAAATATACACACATGCATGTACCTGCATGTACAGACATAGACACACACGTGCATGCATGGGTACAGACATGCACACACACATGTGTGCACACATATACACATACACACAGACGCACACATGAACACAGCACAAAGAGCTGCAGCTAAATCCTATCTTCTGCCAACCATCTGTACCTCGGTATCCTTCCTCGCAACATGGCAATACCTCTTGAACTCCTTCTAGTGTTTCTATGGGAAAGTTCCAAGTGTTGTCTGCTGTGTGACAGGATCGGCACCAATGAGAGCTGCTATTACTGTGACCATTTAGTTAAGTCTGATCTGGGCAGTGCATGTTTTCACAAGTCCTCAGAAATGAAACCAAGACTGGCTTCCTTCTCCCAGAACGCTGTCCTCCAAGCTTGGCTCATGGGTGCACAGTCCTGAACTCTCTTTAGAGTCCTCTTAGCGCCTGCCCGAGGTCCTCTCCCGCCCCGTCTATAGCAAGAGTGGCAATAACTTTCAATAAGTGGTCTGCGTTCTCAGTGTGCTAAGAAGCAGCCGTCAGTCTGCACACATCCTCTCTCACCTGCCTAATGCGTACAATAGCTTCATGGGCTGTGAAGCACAGCGGGGGAAACTGAGGTCTGAGAAAGTTAAACAATTGATTTGGGGTGAGTGATAAGTGAGGACCTAGGTTCAGGCAATCTGGTACCAAGCTTGTACTATTACCCATGCTTCACAGTCTATGACACACACAAGCACACGCACACCACACACACACACACACACACACACCCCACAACCACACACACACACGCACACACCACACACACACACACACACCCCACAACCACACACACACACGCGCACACACACACATGCACACGTTCTTTAAGAACGGAGCTCAGCATGTTCTCCTCTGTCCTCTAGTGTTCTCATCTTCCCCCCATTCCAGGCCGACATCATCAGATTTTAGAGACCTTGACGATGGTGTCAGTGTCGTCTGAACAGAAATCCGGAGCTCTCTCTGCCCTTTTAGCTCCCCTTTCCCTTTCTTTGGACACTGCCCTCCGCTCCCCCTTGGGAGAGTTTCTGTTTGGACACGGGCTTCCATATGCACCTGGTCCTCATTGCTTGTGCACCTGGCTCATCTGATCTCCTGTGACATCTGCTGACCTCTCCATCACCAAGGCTGGGCTGGCTGATCTATCCAGACAAAGGATGTGACTTCCTCTCTCATCCACCCATGTGAGCCTCTTTGGTCAATGAAGCCCCCAAAAGGTTGGCCTTCTCAGCTTAAGGAGCAAGGTGCTTTGGTCAAGGATGTAGAAGAGTTAGTTGCCCAGGAAGAGAAGGTGAAGTATTCTTGGCCCTGTGAGTTTTTGTGCTTCTCATTTCTGGGCCCGGCTATATACCATGTGTCTTTTGCCTTTGTCAAAACCCTGATGGAAAGTGGCATTGATACAGAAGAAATATGTATAAATCCAGAGGGAAACATCAGTGTCCCCCTCTTTATGACAGGAGAGCTCATGGGTGATCCCAAAGCACATGTTTTTGTTTTTCTTTTTCTTTTTTGTTCTTGAACTAGGAATGAGGCAAGCATAATACAAAGTCACACATGCAGGGCACAATTTTGCAGACACCTGGTGAGACGAATATTAGACAATTCTAGGTGCTCCACTAATACCTTCACATCGCCTGCCCTCTGGCAGTTGGGCAGGGCCACGTGACAGCCTTCAGTCCTCTGATTGTGAGTCTAAGTGACATTTGCACAGGCAGTGGAAGAGTCACAAAGGCTCCTTCTTCTTTCCCACTTCCTGCCTCCCATCACCTCCTCACTTCCTCCTATCACATCACTTCCTCCCGTCACATCACCTCCTCCCATCACTTCCTCCCATCACCTCCTCCCATCACATCACTTCCTCCCATCAATTTCTTCCATCACTTCCTCTCATCACTTCCTCCCATTACTTTCTCAAATCACTTCCTCCCATCACTTCCTCCCATCACTTCCTCACATCGCTTCCTCCCACTGCTTCCTCCCATTACTTTCTTACATCACTTCCTCCCATCACTCCTCACAATACTTCCATTACTTTCTCCCATCACTTCCTCCCATCACTTCCTCCCATCACTTTCTCCCATCACTTCCTCCCATTGCTTCCTCCCACTGCTTCCTCCCATTACTTTCTTACATCACTTCCTCCCATCACTCCTCACATCACTTCCATTACTTCCTCCCATCACTCCTCACATCACTTCCATTACTTCCTCCCATCACTTCCTCCCATCACTTCCTCCCATCACTCCTCACATCACTTCCTTTACTTCCTCCCATCACTTCCTCCCATCACTTCCTCCCATCACTCCTCACATCACTTCCATTACTTCCTCCCATCACTTCCTCCCATCACTTCCTCCCATCACTCCTCACATCACTTCCATTACTTCCTCCCATCACTTCCTCCCATCACTTCCTCCCATCACTTCCTCCCATCACTCCTTACATCACTTCCATTACTTTCTCACATCACTTCCTCTCATCACTTCCTCCCATCACTTCTTTCTATCATTTCTTCCGATCACTTCCTGGTCTAGAAATGAGGGTTGGGGAATTATAACCCACATATAAAAACACTTGTTTCTGTGACTAAAGTTTGACTGTAATACAGCCATACCAATCGTTTCCACGCTGTCTGTGGCTGCTGTTGTGTCCAGTGGCAGAGCTCAGTACTTATGACAGAGGTGGTGATAGGGACCTCATGTTCTGCAAGGCCGCGATGTTCACTACCATGCCAGGGTCATTTAGTCCCAGTGTGTGAGGACTGGCCCTGATGTGCTGGACTGAGACCTACACATTGGGTCAGAGAGGAGGGGAAAGGTGACCTCATCCGTGCTGGAATGTTCCTAGTTTATCTTCAGATGGTATTGAGAGGTCAAATGTGCCCCTCAAGTCTGGGTCTGATTATAAAATTCCATTTTCTACTTTAATGGTTTTGTCTGTCTGTTGTTTGACGGGAAGCTGAGCAGGAAAACCTGACTCAGGTCTTTCTTGGGACAGCTATGGCAGTCCTGACTCAAGGAGCTATAGTCATGTTAAGCTGAACCCATCTCTTCTTCCCCGATAGGATTGCTAGGATACAGTGGAGTGATTGACAACCTGGGTCTCTGAATAACTGTGCAGAAGACAGACCTTGCATCTGCCCTGGATGGTCTGTGTAAGAAAACGTAAAGATCCTGTTAGTTTTCTTATCAAAGCCATTCCTAACCTAGCCCAATAGATTCCCACGAGTACTGGAGAAAAGCATTCAGTAGCAGGAGGCCTTCGGAGAGCCTACTTACTTCCTGGAGAAATGCACCGCAAAGAAAACACCGATGATGACCAGGCCGATGATGATGGAGGCGATGGCCACCCATTTGGCATTCTGCCCCAGCCTCCTGGCTCCTTCGTAGTCTCCGTCATTGTAGCTGTTCTGAGACTGGGGGACACAAAGGAAGAGTCAGTGACAGGAAAGACGGGAGCTTTCTCAGGCTGTCTTGACGAAACAACTCTTAAGAAGCCATTGGTGACTGTTCCCCTCAGTATCAGACTGTTGAGAAAACAGCATAGCTATCATCTCCCGGGAAGTCTTCCCAAGGCCTCCATATGTCACCAGAGAACTGATTTTTGTCTCACCCACCCACAGAGGGACTGTGTGGATGGTAATGTTAGTCTCCCATTTGCGCAGTGTGTCAGTTCCCAGAGCCACACTTGTCAAGCGGAAGATACTGAGTCCATAGCTGTAGAACGAAAGGGCACGCCTGGGTCAAGCACTGGGGCCGTCACTGCCAAGTCTGACCCACAGCCTGGGCCAGCTTGCCACCTGTTTTTGCATAGCTCATTCGAATCAAAGCCACACTGATTTGTTTACTATTGCTGGTTAGGAACTTGTGCAGAGGTTGTAGCGTTGGTCAAACCCAAACTATCTGCTGTTTGATTATCTGCAGAAAACATCCAGCCGTTCCCACACTAAACACTTGGGCTCAATTATTCGCCTCTATACACAAGTCAGGGTCATCTTTTAACTGGGACCCACAGCCGTAGCTTCTCAGGCTGTTACAATGTTGCAGCGGATGAGTAATGCTACCCTGAGCCTTGGTCCTCCTTCCTTAAGCCCCCAGCATCCTAGGTCCTTTTCTGTGTTACCTATGACTTCTCCAGGAACCCACAAGGCAAGGGTTCTTCCTGAGCTCATCCTGTCAGGGATGCAGCCCAGTGGGCAGAGGGTGAGTTTAGCACATCAAAGGCCCTGGAGTTTGATCCCCAGAAATACCTAAAGTGGGGGTGATGGAGGCACAGAGGCCTGGGGTCAGGACTTCAGGCTAGTCCTTGCCCTTGGCCAGCTCTAGGCCCACCTGGGGCTATTTGAGAAGGCACAAGATCTCAGAGGCCTGAGTTAGGATTCTACTTAAGAAGCCATGATAGGTACAGAAAGTAACCAATCTTTCAAAGTTGCCTTGTACTTGTCTGTGAATTGGGGGCATCGGGAGCAGCAGCATTACACAGAAGATTCCATGAACTAACGTGCAAAACGATCCGCATTGATTTTGTACGCTCAACACACGTTGGCTTTTACTATGAACTGGTTACTCCTCCCACCTCATTCGTATTTTAAGACTTTGGGTGGATAGGGGTGTGCCAGGCTCGTTGCCACCTCTGATGGCCTCCACGATCACGAGGACCCAAGTTCAGGCGGTGTTTCAGATGGTGTCACAGTCCAAGTCTTTGCACATTAGGGATTCAAATTCAGACCTTATAATCTAGCTTAGAGTGACGGTGGTTCAGACTGCCCACCCTGACAAAGCATCGTTCTTCTGAGTGTCCTCAGAAAACACAATTCACAGATCAGACGGGGTGATGATCTGAGTAAGACAAGGAAAAGTAACGGGAGCTCAAACAATGTTAACCTTGACCGTCAGACAAGAAAACAATCTTATGTTCTCCAACAGCAGTGACCACAATAAGTAGGAAGATGGCCAGGCTGGGGCATCCCAAAGGGCACACCTATCATGAGGGCATTGCCTGTGGGCTCGGGTGAGAGGTGGGGGGCTCTGGGCTGTTTGGCTTGTTTGGTGCAGATCAGCGAAGTCATACTGATCACTCCTCCTTGGGTACCACCCTATCACCAAGACTCACGAGCGAGAGGCTGCCGTTGACTTGAAACAGTTGAAAAGCCTCTTTCAAAGCCGAGGAGGATTGTCCTCTCCCTCTACAGGACTTCCACTCTGAATTTGTCCTCCCCTCTGGCTCTCCCTGGTTAATCTGCTGCGTGAGTGTAAAGATACGTGGGAAGGATCAAGGCAGGAGACTATAGAATTCCAAGATTCCAGTCTAAGGGTCTTGTGTTATGGTAGGGCGATCAGCTTGAGGGTTGACTCCAGAGTTACTTTGTTCCTCGCTGTGACAAAATGCCCAATGGAAGCATCATAAAGGAGGGAGGTTTACTTTGGTACATGGCGTCAGAAGTTCCAGTGGTGGGAAAGCATGGTGGTGGGGGCTGCTCTGTCCTTGGTGGCAGGAGGATGAGGCGGTGACTGGTTCACATTGTGGCAAAGACCAGAAACAGAGAGAAGTGATTGGAACACGAGGTGGATACAACCTCCAAGGGCCACCCTGATGCTCTACCTCTGCCAGCTAGGCCCCTCATCCTAAAAGTTTCCACAGCCTCCTCAGGCAGCAGTGCCAGCTGGGAACAGAGTGCCGGAACACGTGAGCCTGTGGTGGACACGACACAGGCAAATCTTTAACAGTGGAGAGCTAGCAACAGAGGGGGGATCCTCCAGCCCTGCCCCGCACTGGGGGTGTAGCTCAGGGCCTCGTATGCTCTGGAGAAGAGCTCTCTGCCCTAGCTGCAATGGCTCTCCTCTTCTTCCACTTAGAGTCCCTCCTAAGGGTCTCTTGGCAGATAACACAGACTGAAGGTGTGGAAATGGGCTTAGAGAAAATGCATATGCTTCATAAATCTTTTTTTTTTTTTAGCTCAGAATGCAAACTGTGCCATCTGGTACAAAAGGATGAGAGGATTGTGGATGGCTTTAGATATTCAAAATGTCGATGATCTTGTCAGAGTGGGTTCTTTCCTTGACATGTGGACCTGCGGGTTGAACGCAGGTCCACAGGTCGTCAGGCTTGGCGGCAAAGGCTTTTACCTGCTGAGCCGCCTCGCTGGCTCAGTTTATATGATCTTACTCATTCGTCTGAAAATTATGAATGCAATTTGGATGCATCCCAATCATTTAAACACTCCAGAAACAAACAGGACACAATACTTCATTTAATCGTATTTCTCAGTGTTAAGCGGCTTGGTCTGTCTTTTAGATGTCACATCCATAAATCCTATGAAAACAATTCTGACAGGTTAGGAGAAAGAAATCCACACACCAAGATAAAGCCACAGTAACAAGTCTGTGTGTCTAATCCTGGTCCCTCACATCTGAATGCCTTGTATACTTCCTACAAATCTATGCAAAGACAGCTTCATCCTCCCTCTGGCAAGGCTGGTGGCGGTCACAGGCTGCAGAGGAATGCCTTGTTCTGACTAGGAACAGACGATTGTAAATCCTGGTAGACATAGCGGATCCGGCATCCGCCACCCGTGTTTCCTTCAAACACTCGCTTGTGCTTTTCATTGGCTGGCTGGGCCTTCTGAAACTGAACTTCCTTGCATTTCTTTCTAAGTAAGTTCCTTCTTCCTATCCCTCTCTCCTCTCCCTTTTCCCTTCTCTTGTCTTCCCCCTTTTCTGTATGTTTTGGCTTCTGCTATAGTTCAGTTCTGGAAGGTTCCCTAATGGGCCATGTACTGCAGGCTTCAAGAGGTGGGGCTGGGAGACTTTAGGTCACTGAGGGTGTGTCCTTGAAGGGACCTGTAGCATTCTGGTTTATTTTCTCCAACTTCTCCACCCTCCCCCTTGTCCCCAGATTTCGTGATGGGAGTCACTTCCCCTACCTTGTGTAGTTGACTCTTCACAGACTCAAAAGTCACAGACCGACAGACAGCGCCCAGAAACCTCTAGAACTATGAGCCAACGTAAACCCTTTCTCCTTGTGAGCTGATTGGAGGTATTTATTTGCAGTAACAGGAAGCCAGCTGGCACAACTTTTGGCTTTTCCTGTGACAAAACAGCGCCGTAACAGACAACGTTTGTGGAGCGTAGCTTCACGCCTGACATCGTGCTAGATTCTCTCCAGGGCTGTCTAGCTTCCTCAGCTCTCTGAGCGAGGAGTTCGTTTAAGCCAATCACAAAAACTTGCTGGTTTATTTGTGTGTGTGTGTGTGTGTGTGTGTGTGTGTGTGTGTTTGACTCCAAGCTGATGCTTCTAGCTCTGGCATAGTTCTGTGTTCTGTTTCTATTCATAATTCAAGAGACTGAGTTGCAGTGACAGACTTCCCCCTCTTAATGTTGCGCCATCATGGTGCTCTTGGGGAAAAGCTGTGCATTTATTATGAGGGCTTCCTGTGTTGCCCAGGCTGGCCTTGAACTCACTGACCACACTCCCATCTCTGTCTCCTGAGGCCTGGATTAAAGGGATTAAAGGTGTCTACCCTAATGCCTGACCACCTGGCATTTATACTTATTTATTTAATTTATATGTATATGTATATAGATGGGGGTTGTGCATTCACATGCATGCTCACATGTGCATGTGTGTGTATGTGTGTGTGTGTGTTTGTGTGCACGTGGGGTCCAGAACACAATTTCAAGTGTTATTCCTCAGGTGCTTACCTTTTTATTAATACTGGGTCTTTTGCTGGCCTGGAGCTAACCAAGTAGGCCAGGCTAGTTGGGTAGAGAGCTCCAGGGATCTTGTCTCTGCCTCCATGTCCATCATTTTTAGATTGATATTTAGGGAACTTGAACATGGCATGGGATTTCCTTCTAAGCTATAGGTTTTATCATTTCACACATGAATAACTCTTAGCCCAAGGTCTGCAAAGTGGTAGCCAACAAACAAACTACTCGAAGCTAAGCAGCCAATGGCGCCTCATTCATTTCACAAAATATGCCAGAAGAGAGGTCGTGTCCCTTCTGCATTTGCTTCCCTCTGGGGGGCTGATGCACCTTGGCACACAGACCAAGGCATCCTCCCAGGTAGTCTAATGACATCATGGCCACTGCATATAGTCACTCTCAGCTTATTTACACCCACCTTCCATGGGTAGACACACGATCCTCATACCCAGGGATAGAAAGCTGGTCAGGAACTGGAGGGGAGAGGGCTGTTTCTATGCCGAGCCTCGAGAAGGCTGCAGCAGAGAACAGCAAGCCCACTGTGGCCTGCAGCAGCAACTCTTGGCTTCCTGTTGGAGCGTCCATCTCAAAGAGGAGACATGAGAGCAATGCTGTCATATTGGTAGCTCCATCTCAGTGTTAGTGGATCCGCTGTCTAGGAATTCCTGACACTTCGTGCTGAATGGTGCATCTACCACACTGCTCTCAGGCAGGAAAACGTGAAGGTTCGTTCCCTCTGCTCTTCAGAGCAGAACCCTGGCTACACACCACGTGGTACCTGGACGAGACAGCATCCTCTGTGGGGTTGCTGCCGTAGAGACCGGAAGTGAAGCTCTCCGAAGCTGTTTTGTACATTCTTTCTATCAGTAATTTCTAACGCTGGCTGACCCTCAGGGTTGCTTGCGGGGAGCATGCTTTAAAGTAGTCCCAAGTTCAAGTCTTCCTCAAGACTAGTTAAGTCAGGATCTTTAGGGGTGGGTTCCAAGGATCTTTGCTTGTTTGCTTTCATGAGACAGACAGAGTCTATACTAGCCTTGAACTTGTGATCTTTCTGCCTCCTGCCACCAGGGTGCTGGAACAGCAGGCTTGTGCCATCTCCTCGGATGCTCCCTTTGTTTTTTTGGAAGCTTCGGAAGTCATTTTGGGGAATGGCAGACTGAGAACCATTGTCTTCGGTGGACAGACATTCATTCTTTTACTCATCCAATAACTCTCGGCTAAACAACTGTGCTGCTCTGGCCCTCGCGCGCCTTACATTCTGGTGGGGATAGAGAACAAACACATAAACATGCGATAAATGGTACTCAGGCAAGACACGTGAAGAGGAGAAGGGAGCTCTCAGAGGCAGGCAAGTGTGTAGAGCGCAGGAGGGAGGGGCCCTGGCTGGGAGGATTGCAAGGGAGGAAGCAAGAAAGAGCCATTAGAGCCCCTCACCCACACCCCAGGAAACTCAATGTGGCTGAAATGTAGGGAGAGGGAAGGGGGCATATTCATAGAAAAGATATTACTCTAATTATTTGTATATATTAAGTTCTGTGCCAGGCACAGTACGAGGTAATTTGTGGGGGTTAAAAACAATTTTAGCCCTGTATGCATCAGAAATCCAAGGCTCAGAGAGACACAGTAACATGACTGCGGTGGGGGCCAAAGACACGTCAACCACCAAGGCTCGGAGACACAGTAACATGACTGCGGTGGGGGCCAAAGACACTTCAATGTCCAAGCCTTCTGAGCTGCTTCAGCCTACCTGTCAGAACCTCAGAGATGACCCGATACCACACAGATGACTTGATCCTGACTGAGGGCAGGTGCTGTCCTCTGCTCAAGGTGATAGGGAAAACGGCTCTAAGCTACGCCTCTGGTCTCACTGTGTTGATTGTTTGCTCATTCTCTTGGTCCTTAACTGCTATGAAATTTCTGTATTTACCCTCAAACAAAGTAGGCTCCTTGAACACAAAGTGTTAATCGTGGAAAGACAGTAAGAGGTATTTTGTAGTTTATCTGCCTGGTCATTCTGGTTTAAGTGAGCCAGTTCATACAAGTGCTCAGGACGGTGTCTCATGTATTGTGTAATAGGGTCAGCCCTCCCTGATCTTGACAAAGAGGAAAAAAATCCACATTTGAAAGAAGACTGTGTGTATATGTGTGTGTGTATGCATGTTCCTGTGTGTAAGTGGGCTGGCCCATGCTGAGATGTGTATGCGTGTGTATGTGTGTGCATATGTGTGTTTGTGTGTGTAAGTGGGCAGGCCCATGCTGAGATGTGTGTGCATGTGTTTGTGTGTGCGTATGAGTGTTTGTGTGTGTGTAAGTGGGCAGGCCCATGCTGAGATGTGCATGTGTATGTGTGTTTGTGTGTGTAAGTGGGCAGGCCCGTGCTGAGATGTGTATGCGTGTGTATGTATATGTATGCGTGTTTGTGTGTGTAAGTGGGCAGGCCCATGCTGAGATGTGTGTGCATGTGTTTGTGTGTGCGTATGAGTGTTTGTGTGTGTGTAAATGGGCAGGCCCATGCTCAGATGTGCATGTGTATGTGTGTTTGTGTGTGTGTATGTGTGTTTGTGTGTGTATGTGTGTTTGTGTGTGTAAGTGGGCAGGCCCATGCTGAGATGTGTGTATGGAATTCAGAGTAAACACTGGAATTGGTCCTCGCCTTCATCATGCTTTTGAGGCAGGATTTCTTGTTTGCTGCTGTCTGTGCAGGCGGCAGCTGCGAGCTTCTTGGGATTCTACTGTCTTTGCGTCTCGTGCAGTATGAGTGTGAGATTGCAGACATGTGCTGCTGTGTCCAGCTTTATGTGCATTCTTGGCATCTGAATTCAGATGCCCAGCAATGGCTGTATCCAGTGACTCATTTCCTAGCTCTAAATATACCTAAAGTTAATATGTTTTAATTTAATGTGCATGAGTGCTTGCCTGCATGTATGTCTGTGTAGCATGTGCATGCCCTGTGCTCAACAATGGTGCCAGATCCCCAGGAACTGGAATTACAGGCTGTACATGGTCATGAGCCACATTGTGGGTGCTGAGAACCAAACCCACATGCCCTGCCAGGGCAGCAAGGGCTCTGAATGGCTGAGCTATCTCCCAGCTCCTGGGAATACACTTTCTATGCTCTACATCCCTCTTGCCCAGTTCTCCCTTCTGGAAAATTCCCAGCATTATTGTGCAGTAGCTTTTCTGGAAAACCTTGATAATACCGAGCCTGTGAGCACAAGAGGGGAGAGCTGAACCCCGGCTTTGTGAGTGCTAGGCAGATACTCTGTACTGCGCTGTATCCACCTCTGCCTTTTTCATTGTGTCCTCAGTGAGACAGGCCTCACTAAGCTCTTCAAGCTGGCCTTAATTTGCCATCCTCCTGTGTCAGCCTCTTGAGCAGCTGAGATTAGGAGCCTATGCCACCATTCCGAGACTGGGACTCACATTTTAAATATATATTAATTATACATGACTGTGGGGTTCACTGACCTTTTTATACATATTCTTAATGACTTTCAATCATGTTCATTGTTCCCTTTAAACTTTCTTCTTCCCCTTGCACTTCTACTAACCACCTTCCTTTTTCTAACTAGTTTTAGTTCTACTTTCCTGTGCGTAAGTGTGTGAGTGTATGTATGTGTGTGTGAGTGTGTATATGTGAGTTTGTGTTGTCTGAGTAGATGTGTGAGTCTCTGTGTTGTGTGTATGTGTCTGTGTGTATATAAGTATATGTATGTATGTGTGTATGTGTGAGTGTGTGTGTGTGTGTGTGTGTGTGTGTGTGTGTGAGAGAGAGAGAGAGAGAGAGAGAGAGAGAGAGAGAGAGAGAGAGAGAGACCTAGTCAGGGTTGTTTACAGGAGCACGGATGAGGGTTTGCTTACAGGAACGGGCACCTTACCAGTGGCTATACCACTGAAGACAATGTCTCTTCCTCCCTATAACTATTAATTGTGGGGAAATTCTGGGGAGTGGGGGGCCACATGGATCTCCCACTTCCATCTCACTATGTTTACCGGCTCAGTCCTGTGCAGGTGATCCCAGCTGCTCTGAGTTCAGGAGCACAGTGACCCTGCCATGCCTGGAGGTCAGCACACACTCCTCAACTGCTTCCTCTGGTTCTTACATTCTCTTTCCCCTTTCTCTCTCGAGGTACATGATCTGGGAAGTGGTGACATAGGTATCTTACTATGGCCGGACATTCAACAGCCAGGTATTCTCAATATTTTGACCAATTATGGAGACTTTCCAGAGCTGCCCCCATCCACATACCTCTCCAGCCTCTTCAAAAATTACTCTACTTTATGTGTATCATTGTTTTGTTGGCATGTATGTCTGTGTACCACCTGTGTGCCTGGTGCCCACAGAGGTAAGAAGAGGGTGTTGGATACCCTAGAACTGGGGTTACAGATGTTTGTGAGCTGACATGTGGGTGCTGGGAACTGAACCCGGTCTTCTGAAAGAGAAGCCAGTGCTTTTAACTGCTGATTCATCTTTAGCTCCAGGGATTTTATTTTGTTTTTATTTTAGCCTTGGCTGTCCTAGAACTCTATATGTAGACCAGGCTGGCCTTAAACTCATAGAGATCCTCTGTCTCTGCCTCCTGAGTGCTGGGATTAAAGGTGTGTACCACCGTTCCTGGCTCCTCTCTAGCTGCCTGTGGAATTTTTCTCCTAACCACTACCACCTTCCCTGACATCTGTTTTGAGGGCTGTTTCCTCTGCTGGGAAGCCTCTTCCATTCTGTCTCATTCTTCTTGTCTTGGTTCACACGTCTGTTTCCTCGGGCTACCCCTGATACTAGGCTAACTGAACCCTGGGTTCTGCCTGTCATTTCCTTGGTTGCCTTTGACTTCTGAGCATCTTGATCTTGGCAGCTTGCTGTGAGTACTGACACACCTTGCTGTACTTGTCAAGAGCCCGGTGGAAGGTCAGAACAGCCTTTCCTCATGCAAGTATTTCTAGTCAAGGGAAATAAGATTTAAATAGCCAGCTTTTGTTCTCCAGTTCACTGACACACTTTGTTGGGAAATGCCCTCCTAATGATCTGTTTGCCCAGTGCTCTTCCTGTTTAGACAGGGTCTAGGTGGTTATAGGTTGGTTATAGGTGAGCGGGGAGAATCCTTGTTTGACCCCACAGGTGAGACTCTATTGCTGTGGCCCTAAAGTGATAAATTACATCAGTTTGCTCATTATCTGATTTTTTTTTTTTTTGTCTTCTATACCACGGCTGAGTCAGATCCTACTGCCTAGATCAGGGGACCTACTTAAAATGCAGTGATCTGAGGAAATACATGTAGAACGAAACCTGAAGAATGGACAGGTTCTTGTCATGAGAATCAAGGATGGACGAGGAGGATGGGGTGAGGGGCGGGGGCCGGGCAGGAAAAGGAAGAGGTGAGCACTGAATAATTAGGTGGTTTGGCTTCTCTGTCTGCTCTGTGTGGTGGTGTGTGAGTCCTATGGACAGGGCTTCGTCTGCATGCTGGGTTTCTCAGAGATGGGAGCAATGTGTGAGTCCTATGGACAGGGCTTCATCTGCTGGGTTTCTCAGAGACGGGAGCAATGTGTGAGTCCTATGGACAGGGCTTCATCTGCTGGGTTTCTCAGGGATGGGAGCAATGTGTGAGTCCTATGGACAGGGCTTCATCTGCTGGGTTTCTCAGAGATGGGAGCAATGTGTGAGTCCTATGGACAGGGCTTCATCTGCATGCTGGGTTTCTCAGAGATGGGAGCAATGTGTGAGTCCTATGGACAAGGGCTTCGTCTGCATGCTGGGTTTCTCAGGGATGGGAGCAATGTGTGAGTGCTATGGACAGGGCTTCATCTGCATGCTGGGTTTCCGGTGTGAGTCCTATGGACAGGGCTTTGTCTGCATGCTGGCTTCTCAGAGATGAGAGCTATTTACCTCTGCTATGGCTCTATTTATGAGTTTATTTTGGGTGGGACTTGAACTCAAGACCTCACACTTACCACTGGACTGCAGACCAAGCCCGCTAATGACTTGGAATTGGAGACTCCTGTCTGAGATGATAACCTACCATGGGCTTGGAGGCTCAGATTTCGTTTCTCATGGTGAAAGGTACTGTGCTATGCCGACCGAGCAGAAGGGTGCTGAGCCAGCCTTCCTGGGCTCTGTGTGGTACCCAGCTCTTTTCTTTTCTTGTTTGGGGGTAGGGTGGGGTCAGGAAGTGTTCTTGTGTGCCCTGGTAAGTGCTCTGCTACTGAACTGCATCCCGGGGTCCTTGGATTTTGGTTATTTTAAAGGAATTCTTTGTTTATTTTGTGTCTGTGTCCCCGCATGCGTTTGCGCAGCACACACATGCAGGAGCCCTCAGCCACTGGAGGTGACTGGAGTCACATGCTGTTGTGAACCATCATGTGGGTGCTGGAAATGGAGTTTGAGTCCTCTGCAAGAGCGGCAAATGTTCTTAACTGCTGAGCCATCTGTAGTGCAACCCCTTGGTAATTTATTTATTTATTTTCTACTTTTTTGAGATTGGGTCTCAATTGGCCTTGAACTTGCTTTGTAGCCCAGGGTTACTGTAAACACAGTGATCTTCCTGCCTCCAGCTCCCCAGTGCTGGGATTATAAAAGTGTGCCTCCACACCTGAGAAATTTATACTAATTGCTGTTTTCTGTGGCTGTTATTGGTGACTCTAGGGATCACACCCAGTTCCGGGAAGATGAGAGGCAAGGACTCTATCTGAGTCACACCCTAAAGTTTTAGAATTCCGTGTAAGTTGCCTAACTTCTGTGTGCCTTCCAGATAGGTATTCACCTGATTGAATTCCCAGCATATCCCATGAACACATGCCCTGGAAGCTCTCAGTGCCATTCTGCCACTGACAGTCAACCAAAGGCAACTGCTTTCTATTTCCAACAACCAGAAGGAAGACAGGCTGCTGGCCTATCAGCACATTCCCCAGAGCTCGAAGACACTGCAAGCCACGGTCTTCAGTTCCTTAAAAACTATTAAGCCACAGCCATTTCAGAACCAGTACTATAAGTTCTGGGGACACTAGCCAGGTATGAATGAGGCAGACAAGGCCCCTGCCCTCAAGGAGTTGAACCATGCATTAATCACTCAGACACAAGGTTAAAAATGGCTCAATGAGGTGTGCCTGAAGTCCCACCATTCTGAAGACTGAAGCAGGAGGATTGCTCAAGTCCAAGAGTTCAAGTCAAGCCTGGGTGACAAACCAAGAACACATTTCACATAGTAACAACAAAAAAGGGGAACTTTCTGGAGTGAGAACTGCTCAGAAGGAAATAAGGCGGAGCTGCGAAGGAATTAAGACAGAGCCCCACGTGGGGGGTGGATTTACAGGTTGTTTGACTTTGCTTCTTAAGCCTGAGTTACTGTTGATTTCCTTTGGAATGGAGACTCTCGCCACCTCACACCCCATTTCTTTGAGATGGTAGTAGCTGTACTCAGAGGAGATCACTTAAGCTCCTCCCAGGGAAGATGGGTAAAGCAGCTGCGATATGGGCCAGTTGTGAGGTTGAGAGAGAGCAGAAAGGAGCCCTGCTCTCCCATTTACTACTGGAGAGATGGCTCAGAGGTTAAGGGCATTGCCTGCTCTTCCAAAGGTCCTGAGTTCAATTCCCAGCAACCACATGGTGGCTCACAAACATCTGTAATGAGGTCTAGTGCCCTCTTCTGGCCTGTAGGCATACACACAGACAGAATATTGTATACATAATAAATAAATAAAATATTAAAAAAAAACAATGCCCAGTGTCAACGTACCCAACATATGGGTGAGGAATCTAGGCTCAAGGAACTTAGGATAAGGGGCAGAACTGGGATTCAGAATTGGGTGCTGAGTCCAAAGCCTCAAGTGATACAATGTTTGTCTTTGAGTCTGTCCCCAGCCCAGTGTTCCTATTAATGCTAAGGGAGGGAGGGAGGAAGGTTGGGAGGGAGTATATAAACAAAACAACAAAAGGAACACATTCACTGACAGCTCTCAGTGACAACCAGACCTCTCCAAGGAGCACGAAGCAGAGAAGAAATGCCAGATTATCCATAACAATGGGGGATACATTTGTTAAGAATATATATTTAGAACCAGCATATATAAAGAGCTCTAGTAGCTAAATAACAAAATTAACCCAGGTTAAACATAGACTGAAGATTTGAATAAACATCTCTTCAAAGATGACAAATGGCCAATAAAAAAATAAACAAGGAGATGCTCAAGGTCACAGGTCATCAGCAAACAAAAGCCTGGGAAGACACCACTGACACCCATTGGGACAGACTGAAGAAGACAGGCAATGGGAAAGACTACTGGGGATCCAGAGAAACTGGAGCCCCCATTAGGGACTCGTGGGAGTCTGAAGTGATGCAGCTGCTTTGCAGGCAGTCTTTCAGGTCCTCAGAAGGCTAAACTGTCACAGGCTTCAACAGTGATGATTGAAGGATGCTCCCAAGGAGACTGAAGCTGGGAGGTCTGTGACAGCGCCATCTGCCCCCTTATGTGTCCCTGTGGTGTACACCTGATGAGGATGAGCCCCAACTGATGCTTTCCCCTTCAGGAGGAGGCTCAGGGAGGAAGGATTTACTTCAACCCTTCATGGCGGTAAAGGCATGGTGGCCAGGGTTCTGCAGCTCAGATCATCACATCTTAGCTGGTCAGGAAACAGAGTTCACCAGAAGTGGGGCTGGACTCCAACCGAAAGAGCCAGGGCTCACCTCTGCGTGCCACGCCCCCCCCCCCATCCCAAAGGAGCCACAACTTCTCTGAATGGTGTCACCCATTAGGAAGCAAGTGTTCAAACCTTAGCTGATGGGGGACATTTTAGACTCAAACCATAACAGTCCCCAAGTGGATTAAATCCAAATGCCCATCAACAAATGATAGAGGGAAAAGAGTAATTGAAAAAAAAAATCAATATAGAAAGCAACATCAAGGTATACACTGTGTTTTTGCTCCCAGGGCTGGCACAGGAGTGGGTTAGTATGATTCTGTAATACCTGAACAATGATGAATTGATAACTAAGCACACAACCCCCTCTCTATTAAGAGTACTGAGTGGAGTCACACAACAATTCCAGTTGATCCAACACTTAATCAGAGGTATAATTTGCTGGTGCTTAGCTTTAAAAAAAGGTCTGGGATGCTGTTTAGCCTTAAAAAGAAGAGCACGCTGTTCCTGGACGACATAAGTGGACCTTGAAAACCAGCCTGCGAAGCGACGGAAGCCAGATGTAAAAGGTCACAGAGAGTCAAATTCCAGCCAAGGGGACAGGCAGCTTAAATAGATGCCCCAGGTTTCCCTGGTGGGGTTAGGGAGTGAGAGATGACAGACGTGGGGCCTTTGCCTTTCTTTTAAACATTGTATTTTTATTTTTCTACTCTTTGAGAATTTCATGCACATTTATGTGTAGACCTCTCCTCTCAGACTCTCCCCCTCCAAACCTCATGTCCTCGATTTCCCCCCCTCTTTATAACCCATGGAGTCCAGTTAGGACCGCCCATGCGCACATGGTACAGAGCCATTCTCTGAAGCATAGGCAATTTAGGAGAGGCCACACCCTTGAAGAAAGCTGTTTTCCCCCAACCCACGGCAGCCATCAAGTCGATAGCTCTCAGCTATGGGTAGAGCTTATAATACCCAACCCATATCCAAGCCGGAAGATTGATTGGCTTGATCTTATGTGGGTCTTAGATGGGCAACCATAGCTGCAATGTTCTTGGGGGTAACAGTCCTGGCACATCCAGAAATCTTTTCTTCATTTGAAACAAGGTCTTTCTAAGTAGCCAAGGCTGCTCTTAAACTTGTAGCAATCCTTACCTCAGTCCCCCAAGGGCTGTGATTACAGGCTTAAACCACCACGCCTGACCAAGAGAATGGGAGTTCTATGCTAGTGCAAAATTTACAATATTTGTATTTTCTCTTTCTATCTTCATTTTAAAATCTCTTTGATCTGAAACTCAGGCTTCTCCTGCCTCAATCTCCCCCATGCTGGGTTAGGTCTGAGCTGCACACCTTACTGAAGCATGAAAGTTTGCTGGAACTGGACGGTGGTGATGGCTTCCCAACCTTTTAGATGTATTAAAGCCCACCCACCTCGCTGTGTTATCAAGATGATAGAAGGAATGTTAGCTTCTTCAAAGCCCCCAGGGGTTAGCTGCTTCCTGAGAAGGTGGTAGTGCCTATTAGGAGATGGTGACAGGGCTCAGAAACAGCCAGTGGGCACAATGACTACCTTAGGTGCTCACTGGGAGCTGCAGCAAGACCAAGCAGGTGCTAGAATTAGCAGGTTGGAATTTTGTGGGAGCCCCTTGAGAAACACCTCCTGTTCTAGTTCCATTCTGTTTTTGTGACAGATACCACAAACAAAGCAACTTAGGTAGAAAAGGGATTTATTGTTGCTTACAGGTCACAGTCCGTCAACGGGGGATGCCAAGGCGGGAAGATGAACAGGTCATGGTCCGTCACCAAGGGAAACCAAGGAGGGAAGATGAACAGGTCATGGTCCGTCACCAAGGGATGCTGAGGCAGGAAGATGAACAGCTCACAGCCCATCAACGGGGCATGCCAAGGCGGGAAGATGAACAGGTAACGGTCCATCACCAAGGGAAGCCAAGGCAGGAAGGTGAACAGGTCACGGTCCCTCACCAAGGGATGCCAAGGCAGGAAGATGAACAGGTCACAGTCCCTCACCAAGGGATGCCAAGGCAGGAAGATAAACAGGTCACAGTCTGTCAACGGGGGATGCCAAGGCGGGAAGATGAACAGGTCACTGCCCGTCAACGGGGGATGCCTAGGCAGGAAGATGAACAGGTCACAGTCTGTCATCAACGGATGCTGAGGCAGGAACTGAAGCAGACACCAAGGAAGAACTCTGCTTGCTGGCTTGCTCGGTCTCATGCTTAGCAGGTTTTGCTTTACAGTCTAGGGGTACCTTCCCAGGGAATGGTGCTGCCCACAGTGTGCTGGACCCTCTGGCATCAATTAATAAGACAATTCTTTATAGATTTGCTCACAGGCCAATTTAATCCAGACAATCCCTTAATTGGGACTCCGTTCTCAGGTTACCCTAAATCGTGTTAACACTGACAGTTCAAGCTGACTAGAACACTCCGGAAGAAGACAGACAGATGCGACCCAAACCCAGCTATTGTTGATCAACATAAGCCCCATTTCAATTGCAGCTCATTAACTCTTAGGCTAACCAGCACCCGAACAGAAGTAGACCCCTGCTAACAGTGAGCATGTTAGCATAGGGAATGGGTCCAGTCTGGGAAAAGGGTGGAAGTAAGAGCAACCTGTGAGCTGGTGCTAGATATGGAAACAGGCTGTACTGAGGGCTGACCGGAAGAAAGGCCTGTTGAAAACTAGTTTTTAAAAAAAATTATTTATTTTTTAATTTCATTTTATATTCCAACCAGTTTTCCCTCCCGCCCCTCCTCCCGCCCCTTTTGGGACACTCCACCAGGTGACCCATTCTATGACAGGGTTCCTTCCGAAAGAAGTCACACTCATTCTAAGTGATACCGTACGTACCTCTGGTACACATAGCTTCTTTCTGCCCTGAGCCTCATCTCGCCCTTCAGCCTTCGCCTACCGCTGTTTCTGAAATAAGACCTCTCCTCCAGCACGGCCTCAGCCTGCCTTCTGTCTCATGCTGCTTGTTGGTTCTCCTGGCACTGCGTGCCACTCTCTGGAAGGATCTCATCTACTTGGTAAAATGCACATGGAAACAGGCATTCGGAAATACTTCCAGCCTTTTCTCCCTCTATCCGTGTTCAGGCATGTGAGGGCACAGAGATGGTGGCTGGACACTTTTACTGATAAACTGTGTGTGGTCTCCCTGTTCATACAGTTTCATGTTCTGACCTGCTTTCCCATTCAACTCTTCACCCGAAGCTTACTGTAATTCTTACATGTAATTCTGACTGACGTTACATGTTAACATGACGTTACATGTGTCTCATGCCACACATCGGTGTTTTACACTTGAGTCAAATTTCTAATCTGGGATCAATATTTATATCCATCTCAAGACCACTTTCCAATTCAACCTAAAGCCTCCTGGATCCCAGAAGGACCTCATGCCTGACACCACAGGGCCCAGAGCCTGTGACTGGAGAGGTCACAGGTCCTAGAGGAGACCTAATACTGTTCTACTAAGTGGAGTCTTGAGGGTGTCTGCTTTACCCACAGACCGTGTGATGTGGGATTCCCCTCTGTATGCTGTGATTACCAATGGTTAATAAAGAAACTGTCTTAGGCCTGTGATAGGGTAGAGTAGAGCTAGGTGGGGAAAAACTAAACTGAATGCTGGGAGAGAGGAGGTGGAGTCAAGGGAGAAGCTGTGGAGCCACTGCCAGAGACAGACGTGCTGAAACCTTGCTGGTAGGCTACGAGCCTCGTGGTAAAATATAAAATACTGGAAATGGGTTAATTATAGATGTAAGAGCTAACTAGCAATACGCATTATGTTAAATTATCAAAGAATTAATTATTAAAAACTTTTCCATATTTTTAACAAGGAGACCAAAAATAGTAAGTCTGCTGCCAATGCTGGTGAGTCTCTAGCAGGCCACGGGGTAGCTTTGCATTCAGTTCAGCTGCTGTTTCTCAGCTTTCATCTCTTAGCAGTGTTTTCTTTCCATAGCTCTGACACACGTGGCGTTTGTGTGGTGTTTGGACATGTATGTATGTTCACATGCGTGCTCGTATGTGGAAGCTTGAACTTGATGTCAGGGGTCTTCCTGGATTATTCTGTTTTTACTAACACAGGGTCTCACAATTATATCCAGAGATTACCAGTTGGCTAATGTATTAGCCAGCTCGCGGGAGAGACTCCCTTGAGGGATGGAATAGAGGTGGCCACCATGCTTGCCCAGCTTCTGCGTGTCCTCATGCCTACTGAGCAAGTGCTGTATCCATGGCACCATCTCCTCCGTTGTGGGTACTTAATGTTTTCTACTGGCTATTTTGAATATACTAATATTTGTCCTTTAAAAGTGAAAAAGACCAGAAGCGGTTGGGGGGTGGTGTGGGGAGGGTAGGTGAAGGGAATGGGGAGGAGGGGAGGGAGTAGGAACTGAGATTGGTATGTAAAATGAAAAAAAGTTTGTTTTCTTTTTAAAAATATAATAAAGTAAAAAAGAGTTAAACTAAAAAAAATGAAAATGAAAACCTATGTTTAATTAAGCATTTCTCTGAGTGTGTATGTTTGTGTTGGTCACATGTGCCACAGTATGTATGTAAAATCAGAGAACAACAATCGGGTATTGGTTCTCTGCTTGCACCAAAGTGGCATGGAGTGGTGGAGCTGAGATCGTCTGACTTGGCAGCAAGCGTGTTCACCCTCTGAGCCATCCCACTGGCCCTCTGTCCTTGTGAGCTGCGACACTGAAGTCTTTATGTCATCATATGCTCTCTTATACAAACTGACTCTCCTCTTTTCCAAAGGCTCTGCCGTCTTCTTACCCCTCAATTCCCTGTCTCTGTGTCTAGGGAGGAGTGGAGTTTTTTCTCTGCCGCTGTCTGGCTATGTTTCTCCCACTGTCCCTCTGCCTCTCTCTCCCTATATCCTCTCAGCCTGTAGGGTTACATTAATCCCGGATCACAGTCTGAGTCCTTTGGACTGGATGCAAGAACTCTGTGTCGGTCAGCATTTCAGACTCCAAAATCCTAGACAGCTGACTTCTATCAAAATATCCTGATGTATGCGGGCACTTAGTGGATATTTTTAGTAATGATGTCTTCATTTTCAGATCATTTGGGGATTTCTTGTTTAGATTTTGCTTGGTCCTGAGTTTCGTAGCCTGAAAGTATTTTTGGGAATTCTGAGATGGGGCTTCCAGAGGGCAAGGTCTATTTCCTCTTATTACATGAACTCATTCATGCTTATCTGTCTCTATTTCAGCTCTTAGTAGTTTTTGCTCCATAAATATCTTCAAGGACAAAGAGAATTGTCCTTTTGCCCATCATTAAAACCAAACGTCAGGGAGGACTCCAGCATGGGTTGATGGGGAGGACTCCAGCATGGGTTGATGGGGGGTAATAGAGGATGCTCCCGTATTGACAAGGCAAGTCTATTCAGAGAGACGGCATTCAGAGCCGTGCTCCTATGCAGGGCTGTGCGTGACTTCTCATCACAATGTTTCCAGCGACTGAGCGGAAAGTGCGAGGACCGATGTTTTTGATTTTGCCCCCCTAGTGTCACCTTCCTGAGTCCAAGACAGGGAGAGTAACTTTCATGCATATCAAGTGAAATTACATTACTATGAAAATGCCAAAGGAAGTAAAACATTGTATGTTGTAAAACAGCACCAATAGTAAGGGAAAATACCAATCACAAGGGCCACACCAATCACAAGGGCTACACCAATCACAAGGGCTACACCAATCACAAGGGCTACACCAATCACAAGGGCCACACCAATCACAAGGGCCACACCAATCACAAGGACCACACCAATCACAAGGGCCACACCAATCACAAGGGCCACACCAATCACAAGGACTACACCAATCACAAGGACCACACCAATCACGAGGACCACACCAATCACGAGGACCACACCAATCATAAGGGCCACACCAATCACAAGGGCCACACCAATCACAAGGGCCACACCAATCACGAGGACCATACTAGCCACTCAGAACACAGCAACGGTAACCCGAGACTTTTCAAAGAATAGTTTTCACAGAAGGAGCTAACTACAGACACTTTCTTCTCAGTTCATATAGGATTGAGATACAAACAGTGAAAGAAACAGGTGAGTTCCCCAGGTGAGGCCTGGAGAAAGACAGGGAGAGGCCCCAACAGCTGTAAAGTCTTTGTTAGGCACGGACCTTTGAACAAATAAAATTCCCCTCTCTCCTCTCAACAACGTTATAACACACTCAGAAGCTCACCTTCCTCTGCAAGACTTTTTCTCTTTGCCCTTTGGAACCATCCTCATGAAATTTATCAATCCTGTCTGTGTTTACGCTTCTTGAATGAGCAATTGCTTCTGATACTTTAGAGAATACACAGTAGCAAGCAAGTAGGAGGGGCTGTTTAGATTTTTACCTTCAATTGTTTCATATTCTGCTTGTTTCCATATGTAGCCTGGTGCCTCCAGACACCAAACCTACCTACCCATCCGAGACACGACTGTTACACATACCCAATACAATGCTGCAGGCTCTACATGATTGGCAGATATATTTTGTCTCATCCATATGACTCTACTACTCAGTGTTAAACAGCGTGCGTACACAAGGCAGGTGCCGTGGCATGGACCTGTCAACCCAGCAACTCAAGAGGTGGAGGCAGGAGGCTCATATTCAAAGCTAGTCTGGACTCTAAAGCGAAACTTTGTCTCAAAACAGCACCACCAGCATAGCTACCTACAAACCCCAAGCCTGAAACAAAAAAACAACAAAACTACCGCTGGCAAGACAGATAGCGGGTGAAGCAGTTGCCACACAAAGCTGAAGACCAGAGTTCAACCCCCAGAACCCACGAAAAGGTGGAGGGAGAGAAGCAACTCCACACTGTTGTCTCTGACCTCTTCCCCTCCCATATCACAGGCACAGGCACCCACACAAACAAAGAAAAGCAAAATTAAATTAAAACCCTCAACTGAAGCAAACAACAGCAACACACACCAACATCCCATCCCCACTTTTCAGATCAACAACCAAAACTTTTTTTAAAAATGTATGGAACTTTCCTACAGCTTTCTGACAGTCAAATGCTATCATGCTGTCAAGCTCTGGAGAAAAGCTTGGGAAGTGATGGGACTAAGAGAGGCTTCCTTCCATCCCAAGCCTCAGCTCCAGCTCCCAGCTGCAGCACTAGCATCCAGCCTGTCACCGCCAGCTGGTGGCTGAGTTCCGACCAGCAAGAGAGAGGGAAAGCCTCTGTAGGGGTTTCCCTAAAGTGGCAACGGGAAGGGTAAATTAGCTGCTTCACCAATAAACCAGGATGGAATGTGGGCACTGGTGCCAGCCTGAGAGGCTGCTGCTGGGAGAGTCTGGCAGCCTACAACTCCTCCAGCCTCTAGGAAAATAAAAACAAAACCCCAACCAACCCAGGATCAGATACCCAGGGAGAGGAAGGAAGTGGGGAAGTCAGCTGGTTGGTCCTACTGGAAGGGTGTGATAACTTCAACTTCCCGGACTTTGAAACAGGAGCAAAACGGACACGTGAATCCTTCACCCATGCCTTCGTTTTGTAATATTTCCTAAGTTTATCCGTGCGTCAGAGCCTCTTGTGACTGCTTCTGCAGCACCCACTAACAAACATGGTAAATATCTCCAACCTCACAGAGCTGGCAGTTTGTGTAATGAGGCGACACAGGCAGCAGATATAGTAAAAAATAAAGGGGGCAGTGAGATAGTCCAGCCAGCAAAGGTGCCTGCTGTGCAAGCCTGGCGACCCAAGTCCCATCCCCAGAACTCACCTAAAAGGTGAGTGGTCCTTTGACCTCTGACCTCCACTCACGCACTGTATGTGCTTCCCCCCAGATCAAACCTTAAAAGTCTTAAACACTATATTAGGTGGAGAGAAGGATCTTGCTCTGGAAGCGAAAGGGAAGGGGCACCTACAGCTTGATGGGGGAGGGGAGTGTCTTTTGTTTTAAACTTATAGCCAGGTCTCATGAAGTAACATTTGAATAAGGAAATTATTATTATTGATATTAGAATTGTGATGCTGGGCACCATTCTAGGTATGTCACAGTTATCTCATTAATACTTACAATCACTCTGAAATATAGCTATGATAATCCCCGTTTTACAAAGAAACCTAGGTTTAGAGATCCGCACCCATTTCTGGTCACCTTAGGACTAAACAACCAGTGGTGTGACTGGGATTTGAACCAAGCCAAAAACTGCAGCGATTGCGCACTTGCACGCTGGTGCAATCAGCCAGGTTTGGGGAAGGTCAGTGAGTAGGTATAAATGGAATCCCTGCTGTGCCCAGGTTAGGTTTTACAGGTGGCCAACCTTAGCCCAGCTGAGTCCCGCCTTGGGTGGGAGTTGCATTGGCTAGCTGCAGGAGAAGTGGGCCTATGGGGGAGGGAGCACGGAACTACTGGGGTTGTCCCGGGACAGCAGCGGGACAGCGTCTATGTGAATTTCACCTGCCACCACCAGGACCAGCTGCTCTAGTCAATAAGGGAGGATCTGGTTCCTGGGAGCATTGAAGAGGGCAACAGAGCTGAGCCCCAGGGTGCAGCTGCATGGAGGAGTCCTCAAGTGCACTGGCTGGGGGCTCTGGGCACAGGACAGAGTGGTGGAGGGGTTCCAGGAAATAGTGCGACAAGGTCCGTGTGCAGCAAAGTGGGGACAGTCTAGGACAAACTGAGGGAAAATAAAGAGCAAGCCGCCTTTTTCCTTGTGAAAGGAGCGCAAGGCATAGTCAAGAATGTCCTGTGGAAATGTCCGGGTGACAACTTCCAGAGAGCTGGAAAACAGGTGCCAGAGAGAGGCAAGGGAGGGGTGCTGGGTGCAGGAAGAAACAGAAGGAACTTTGACCCTACAGAAAGCATTCTGGGCAAAGTGGGGCAAGTTCAGGGAGGACCCCATGGAGGCAGAGCCCAATGCCGGCAAAGAAAAAGAACTTGCCTAACACAGGGCAACTTTGGGGGCTTAGAGGGCAGGGGCACCAGTGTGGCCAAGCCCGGGACATACAGCCTGCTAGCGTAGGGCACACTCGGTAAGGTCCTAGGAAAGCAGTTGGGGATAGGGAACTTGGAGAGGGAGCGCGGGGAAAGCGAGCGCAAAGTTGTTTCTGCCACCCGAAGGCTTGGCTAGACTCTGTGCTGCGGAGGCTGATAATATTGAGCAGAAGAAAGGCAAGGAAGAGGTGTGTACACCAAAACCCAGCACAAAAAGTCCGTGAGAGACCGCGCCGCCAGGATCTTTCCTTTGCAGCTGCTTTTGATATCAACCCCACTTACCATGATTGCGAAGACCAAAGCCACGATATTGACTGGGTACGCTGGGCAAAAACACGCGACAATGGTGAGCCACAGATAGTTCTTGGGTGTAGGAATGTCCTCTTCGGTCTTGTCATCTTCCGTGTTGGCTTCGGGGCTGCTGCTGTCCAATGCTCCCTTGGAATCTATGCGGGACACATACTGGGACATGGGCGAAGTCGCTGGTGACACCGGGAGGGAAGAGGAGCGCGAAATTCGCGCAAGCTGAGGCTGTGGCTGTCGGCTCATGGTGAGCTGACGCTCTTGAAAAGCTTGTAGCTCCAGCCTCAAGGGAGATGTGACTGCACTCCTCTCGCGTAGGTCGGTCCTTTGCCTGTACCCGGCTGGGCTCAGGGACCTAGGCCAAGAGCCTCCCCAGAAAGAAGGAGGGAGGGAGAAAGCAGGGAAAGGAGGCGGGGGCGAGAGGGACGACGGGCGCGCGGGGTGTGTGTGTGGGGGGGACGACGACGCGGACCTACGGACGGACAGACAGGATCTGTCTCACTTAGAGGCAGAGGAGCAGCGGGAGACACTAACTTCCCTTACATCTAGAGACACTTCAGTGGATGCACTGAGAAGTTTGCAAGAACTGGCTCAGGAAAAGAGGAAGCAGGACCTTTTAAGATTTAAAATGGTCCGGGGGTCGGGGCGGGGAGGTGTTGCAGGCTTCAAAGGGCTGGCTCACCTTTTAAAACACCGCTGAATTTGAATCATTAGCGGGAGTATGATCCCCTATCCAGTCGATAACAGTCTTTATACTTTATACTACCCTTCTCACGCCTCCGCAGGCTCTGGCGTCTGGAGCAGGTACCTTCCGCACCCGCCTCCCTCCAGTAGAAACAAGGAGGTCCTTCTCTCTACTTTTCCTCTTATATGGGAGACAGGTGGTGGTTTTGGCTGGTGTCTGCAACCTGAACGGATGGGGGAGGGGGAGAGAGAGAGAGAGAGAGAGAGAGAGAGAGAGAGACAGACAGAGAGATGGGCTTTGGTTCCTGGGGCCAAGAAAATAGCTGTGTCAAGATCTCAGCCATTCCCAAGAAATCGGAACTGAGACTCTGCCTAGACGCAGCTTGGTCACAGGATAAAGTCCCCATCACCTTACCCAATTTCTACATTTGAAAAAGAGTGTGTGTGTCATGGTTCATGCCTTACCTGGACATTGCCAGGAGGCGTAAGATTGCACAGAAAGCCAGGGAAATGTATATGCTCAATAAATGTTAGCGTCGTTCAGGATTCTGGTTTCTTAGAGAAGAAATGATTGGAAAGGATTATGCAGTATCTCAGACCCAGAATTCACTGTCACAGATATTTCATCTGAAATCCAGATATTCGGAGCTTGGTAGGACCATAAAAATGATAATAACATTAACACACATGATTTCAAAAGCAGTTAGATCACCATACTCAGAGGTATTAATCATCACGGCTCTCTCAGAACATGAAGATCATTGTCTAGGATGCTCTTGCTTACAAAGCAAGGAGGTCATACTTACTCAACTGGACTCACCTCTTTGCTTCTCTGAACTGCCAATCCAGTGAGACACAGAGACCTAGAGGCAAAGGGAGAGACAGAGGACACATACACAGAAACATAAGAGAGACACAGAGAGAGCCATACAGAGAGAGACACAGAGAGAGACACAGAGAGAGACACAGAGAGAGACACACAGAGAGAGACACAGAGAAACACAGAGAGAGACACAGAGAGACACAGAGAGAGACATACAGAGAGAGACACAGAGAGAGAGACTCAGAGAGACACAGAGAGAGACTCAGAGAGACACAGAGAGAGACACAGAGAGAGACACAGAGAGAGACACAGAGAGAGACACAGAGAGAGCCATACAGAGAGAGACACAGAGAGAGAGACTCAGAGAGACACAGAGAGAGACACAGAGAGAGACACAGAGAGAGAGACACAGAGAGAGACACAGAGAGAGACACAGAGAGAGCCATACAGAGAGAGACACAGAGAGAGAGACTCAGAGAGACACAGAGAGACACAGAGAGAGACACAGAGAGAGACATACAGAGAGAGACACAGAGAGAGACACAGAGAGAGAGACTCAGAGAGACACAGAGAGAGACACAGAGAGAGACACAGAGAGAGACACAGAGAGAGACACAGAGAGAGCCATACAGAGAGAGACACAGAGAGAGACACAGAGAGAGAGACTCAGAGAGACACAGAGAGAGACACAGAGAGAGACACAGAGAGAGACACAGAGAGAGACACAGAGAGAGACACAGAGAGACACAGAGAGAGACTCAGAGAGACACAGAGAGAGACACAGAGAGAGACACAGAGAGAGAGACTCAGAGAGACACAGAGAGAGACACAGAGAGAGACACAGAGAGACACAGAGAGAGACACAGAGAGAGACATACAGAGAGAGACACAGAGAGAGCCATACAGAGAGAGACACAGAGAGACACAGAGAGAGACACAGAGAGACACAGAGAGAGACACAGAGAGACACAGAGAGAGACACAGAGAGACACACAGAGAGAGACACAGAGAGAGACACAGAGAGACACACACAGAGAGAGACACAGAGAGAGACACACAGAGAGAGACACAGAGAGACACACACAGAGAGACACACACAGAGAGAGGAGAAAAATCATATTTCTGACCTTTTTTGTTTTTTTTAAAATTT
This sequence comes from Microtus oregoni, assembly GCF_018167655.1. Classification (NCBI taxonomy): domain Eukaryota; kingdom Metazoa; phylum Chordata; class Mammalia; order Rodentia; family Cricetidae; genus Microtus; species Microtus oregoni. Next base: position 25,247,713 of record NW_024543062.1, read on the forward strand.
ATTTATTTATTAAAGATTTCTGCCTCCTCCCCACCACCGCCTCCCATTTCCCTCCCCCTCCCCCACTCAAGTCCCCCTCCCTCGTCAGCCCGAAGAGCAATCAGGGTTCCCTGCCCTGTGAGAAGTCCAAGGACCACCCACCTCCATCCAGGTCTAGTAAGGTGAGCATCCAAACTGCCTAGTATTTCTAACCTTTTGTATCTGTGTGAGGAACAGTGCCTGGGACAAGCTTCCGGGAGGAACACCCAGACATGAGACAGCACCTTCTTCATCATGCCCTCTTCTCTATGTTGGTTGGTTAATCGAGTTCAGATAAACCAAAAGATTAAACTCAGTCTTTTTGTGTTTGTCATATTTTATTTTTGAGACAGGATCTCACTATGTAGCCTAGGATGACCTTTCACTTACAGTGATCCTCCTGCCTCAGCACCCCATGTGCTGGGATTATAAGTGTACCACCACACCCAGGCTCCCATTTGGCCTTTGCCATGGTGGTTCCCTCTGCCCAGAATGCTCGTTCCCAGACAGCCTCTCCTTTTTCTTCACCGCTCAGTTCAAAGTCACTTTGTCAAGACAGGCCTTATCAAGAGTAGGTCCAGTTACTGTTAGGTGATATTTTATCAGCATGGCTACTTTTGTGTGAGGGTCACAACGCTCATTTAGGGTGTATTCTTTCTTTACCTCTTATATGCATCTCCAGCGCTTAGATTTATCCTAACACATGGGAGGGAGACAGGAAATATTCCTGAACCACAGCATTGGAGAAACTCCAGGTTCTGGGCAATTCTGGATCTAGAAACCTATATTTCTGGTGCCCGAGAAATCCATTATTTCTGAAATTCTCTGTCAATTCTGGCGCAATCGGGCACTTTCTCCAATCTCAGTATCAGTTCTAGATTTTAGGACGTAGCCTTGGATCGTTAGTCTGGAGGTTTCTCACAGTACTTTAAGCTCCACCTCAGATCCTGCTTCTCAAGGCCCATCCTCGACTAATGGCCCTGCCTTCTCCTCCAGCCTCTCTGCTAGCCCCTCCCTCTTCAACATTCAGATGCAAAGGTTTTTCCTCACCCTTCCCAACCCTCAGTCTGTAGCCTGCTCTTCCCCTCTTAGGATTGTCTCCCTCCTCCCTGCTTCTTGGCTCCATCTCCTTTGGTAACCCCATGGGTTACCTCTTCAGGGGGTCCATCCTATCTGAAATAGACTTTGTCTTATTATTCGTCTCCTCGTTGGCTTGTCCAGTGTCTTTGTCTCAGTTATCATGGTCAGTTATTTTCTTGGTTTCTTTGTCTGTTATGCTAGTCTCCCAGTTAGAAAACTCCACGAGCTGATCTTTTTCCTCTTTGCTGGACTGGGATTGCTCCTGCACCCAGAACAGCCCTGGACCATAGTGTGTGCACAGAAGATAATTCACTGAGTGAATGAGAGTCGTATTTAATCATCTAAGTCAGGAGCTCGCGGACTCCATTCTTCTTCCCCCTCCAGCCTCTCTAAGGGCTATTCATCAAATCCTATTGATCCCATCTCACGTGTGACTCTTCACTCTGTCTTCTTTCCCCCTTGCTCCAGCCAGTGTTCCAGTTCTGGCTCTTACCAACACTGGGAAGGCTTGGTGGTGCCCCTCCTGTGATCTGAGGCTGGTTAATTTAATGGTGGGACCAAACATTAGGTTTGGGTACCATGTGGAAGTTTGCTTTCTCATGAGTTGTGCCATCAACTCTAACCTATTAGTATCAGCTAAGGAAATAGAAACGAGGAGATTGGCGCCTCTGCCAGACAACTGTCTGGTTTACCAGAGTTATCAAACATTTAAGGAGTGATTTCTGTATGCACACAATGAATTCCTTAAATACACATCTCATTTAATCCTTGCAACTCAAAAATGATTTACTCTGTGTGTGTGTGTGTGTGTGTGTGTGTGTGTGTGCCTGTGTGTATGTATGGCTACCTGTGTGTGTACAAGCAGAGGCCAGGAGAGGGCGCTGGATCCCTTGAGGAAGGAGTTACAGGAGGTTGTGGACTGCCTTAAGTGTGTGCTGGAAACTGAACTTGGGACCTCTGCCAGAGCATGAAGTGCTCTTTTCTTTTTCTTTTTTGATTTTTCAAGACAGGGTTTCTTTGTGTAACTTCGGAACCTGTCCTGGAACTCACTCTGCAGACCAGGCTGGCCTCGAAATCACAGAGATCCGCCTGCCTCTGCCTTCCAAGTACTGGGATTAAAGGCGTGCGCCACCATCACTGCTCTTAACAGTTGAGCCTTCTCCCCCTGCCTCAGTGTCTGCAACTCTGTATTAGTTAGATGGTTCACAAATGGGAATGTCTAACATGATTCAGATAAGAAGTCTCCTTAGGGTCTAAGTGGAAGTACAGGCATTTCAACTACGGTTAAGACATTTTTTCCAGCTAACAGGTCCACACAAGAAAGTTAGATGGGCATCTCCGGAGTTTGTTGGTTTTGTTCTCTTCCACTGAGGGAAGCCGGATTAATAGCTTGATGCCTGGTCAAAAGTGTAGCAGTGAAATTGTGATGACCCGAAACATTTAAGATGAAATTGAAAAGAAAGTGCTCATACCAGAAAGTGTAATGAATGTGGCACAGACTCTTGAAGGATGTGCATTGGATCACTCGACTGGGGTTTCTTGTTCCGGTTTCCAGAGGCTCACTAATTTTCTCTGAGAGGCCAGCTTGTTGCTTTTCAACGAGCCCTACTGGCTGATTGCTTCGTGATGTGGCACTGCCTTCCCTTTCTTTCTTTCTTTCTTTCTTTCTTTCTTCCTTTCTTTTTTTTAAAAAACATTTATTTGTTTATTTATTACGTATACAATATTCTGTGTGTATGCCCGCAGCAGGCCAGAAGGGGGCACCAGACCCCATTACAGATGGCTGTGAGCCACCATGTGGTTGCTGGGAATTGAACTCAGGACCTTTGGAAGAGCAGGCAATGCTCTTAACCTCTGAGCCATCTCTCCAGCCCCTGCCTTCCCTTTCAAGGGGTGATGGGGACAAAGCAGCTTCCTAACGTGGTGGAGAAGGAAGAGTCTGGAACCCAGTAGAGCAGAACATATTCCTGATCTTTGCTGAGAGTTTTGTACCCACACGTGAAATGAGTTCATCCTAGAAAACCAAGGAATGAAGAGCGGTGTTGGAAGAAGGGTCACAAAGGCGACCACTACAGAGACTCGGGTCTACTCCCGTCTGGTTTCTTTCTAACAGGTACGTAGGTTTCCTCGCTCAAATGGGGTTTACGCTCTCATTTCCCCCTTTTTCCCCTCAAGGTAATCTGGCTACTGACACTTTTTTCAGCTGTTGTCATTGTCCTTGGGATTTCTTTTGACTACGTGGGTTATTGGTACTGCCTGACGACCTGGTCACCAGGGATAGGCTGCTTAGCATCTGTTTTGCTGGTGCGACTCTGAGAAGCACTAGCGTGAGGTTGCTGATAGCACGTCTCTGCGTTGTCACAGCTGCTTTGGGACCTGTGATCCTGCAGGACAAATGCCAATCTTGGAAAATGTGTATGTATTTGACACGTTTTCTGTATAAATGTACACATGAATGCAGAGGCTCACGTTAGGATCCGCTGCAGCTGAAGTCACAGACTGAGACACGGGATATGGGTGCTGGTAACTGAATTTGGCTCCTTTGGAAGAGCTGCAAGTACTTTTAACTTATTTTTACTTGTTTATTGACAGTTTCTCACATATATAAGCAGTGCGTTTCCATCTATTTAACCCTCTTCGCCTCTCTCACACTGTCCTCTCCCGAATCCCCCTCCTCCCCACCAGTCCTCCCCCTTTCCTATGTCTTTGTCCTTTTGGGTCTCTGTGTTTCATCAGGGTTGCTTACATGAGCTTGGACAGGGGATTGTTGAGTGGAACCCAGGCAACTTTTGTAAGGGCAAGAAAAACACAGAGCAGCTATGGTAAGACATGCGCCGAAAAAAAATCTAGGTTGAACAAAAACAATCATGGTTTCAGTGGACTGTAAACATGAGGTGCTTGGAATGAGATGAAAAGAGCGGGACTCAGGGAATGATTTCACAGTTCTTGGGGGACCGTCTGATATGCAACAGGTCAGAGCTGAAACAATAGGGGTATACTGGAAACCAGGGTTCCAGACACAGATGTGACTAGGATGCCAGAATACAAGAGAGCTTGTGCACACTAGCTAGTGAGGGGGAGGGGGGAGAGGGCGAAGAGGGAGGGAGATAGCAGAGGGAGATAGAGGGTGGAGTGGGAGGGCGGGCAAGAGAGCACCCTATGAATCTGCTGATCTGTGAAATACGAGTGAGCCCAGATCTTTAGGAAACGGCATAAGAGGTCCAGTGTGTTTGTTGCCAGATTTCACATTAGTCTCAAGCACCAGCCTTTAGCAGTCGTAAAGTAACTGCTGTGGTCTCAGGGGTTTGCTCCAAGAGAACAGTGCCTTTTTGGCTAATATTATTAGAATACCTCCCCAGTTTCCAGCAGCTTTTCACGAGGGAGAAAAAGGCCAGGCCGAGAGAAAGGGCCTATGAAAGCAAAGAGATCCTTCCGGATGTTAATTCCTTAAACTGCGTGATTTAGTGAGGACCAGTTCAGGACAGTGGAGCCTAAAAACCAAACCCGCTAAAGCTTAAAGTGCAATTCCTCCTTCACTAGCCTCCGCTGTACTCAATAATAAAGCGCCTGTCCATCCCGTTGCTCTTCCTGCTGATTGGTATAAAGCCCTGCATCTTGGACCACACTCCACAGATCAGGATGAGCCCCTGATAATAATCGGCCCAACAGAACAGTGGTGAGGTCGTGCAACTACTCTGCTAGTCCAACACTCAGGGATCGCCTCACATCTAGAAGCACCTACTGTGTGCACTCTGGGTTCTCTGTGTGCTCTCACTGGGTCCCCACTACAGCTTCTGTAAGCTAGACTGTGAGTGTCCCTCTTACAGATGGGACATCTAGGGTCAGGCCAGGTTCCAGAGGCAAGGAGAGGGACCACGCCTGGGGCTAGAGCTAAGACACTTGTTCAGGCTGCAGAAGCGGACAGACAGAAAACACTTACACTTCCAAGACTCCAGCCATTGATGCCTCCCACGCTCCCAACATCCTTGCAATAAAACCGTGTGCACGATTCTGTGTCTGGAGCTTTTACAGCTCAGTGCCCGTCTCTCGCCTTATTCTCCGCCTAGGCATCTAGGTATTTTAATGACTTTGGCGTTTCATGATGATTTGACTGTTTCTTTCATCCTAAGCAGTGTTGCAGAGTGTTCCCTTTCATGCCTGGAGTGAGGGTGTGGGGAGTTTCAGAGACTCTCATCTGCCCATTCCTTTCCTTTCTTCCCCTACCACTCTAACCAGGAGGCGGCCTTGCTTCCCTGGATGAAATGGCAGCTAAGAGCAGTTTTATTTATTTATTTTTTTCTGGTTAGCTACATTGGGAGGATGGGGGAGAGGTCCCACAAAGCAGAATTATTTCAAAAACATTTGCACTCCAAACCACTTACAGCCTAAAAGGCTGAATGCTGACACGGGGAATTGCATCCTACAGTAATGGAGAGTGGAGGTGCGGGAGTAGGGGATGGGCGAGCTTGGTGCAGAGAAGGTGTTTGGAAGAGAGAAGTGAAGTCAACGAGAATCGCACTAAGTGTGGTCCAGGAAAGGAGAGAGTTAGGTGTCTGCATTAGGAGCCTATCACTTGGTGCATACAATTCAAGGTGACCAGATGGTCTGGGTTTTTGTCAACCTGTGTCATTTAAAGGTGTTTATTTGACTGCCAAGCACCAGACACTTATTGGGAGCCATTCATAGAGTGAAGAGGACAAGACCCAGGATTCCTGTGCTTTTAGATAGACCAGATACTTATAACTTACGATCTAGGGTTTAAAATAAGATAATGCGGTATTGATAGAAGGGAGTACTGTGTATCCCAGCTTAATTGTCAGCTTGACACAGCCTGGAGTCATCTGAGAAGGGAGCCTTAATTGGGCGACTACCAAGATCAGATTGGCCTGCAGGCATCTGTGGGGGACTGTCTTGCTTATTAATCAATGGAAGGGGATCCATACCACTGTGGGCGGCACCATTCCCTTGGCAGGCTATTCTTGGCTATATAAGAAGACTAGCCAAGTGTGTGTGTGTGTGGGGGGGGGGAGCAAGCCAGCAAGCAGGATCTTTCACGGCTCCTGCTGTACTTCCTTGATTGTGAATGATGTCCCTGGTCAGAGGTAACACTTCACAGGACAGCGAGCAGCCTACCTTTAGTCCCTGCCCTGACTTTTCCCAAGTATGGAGTGTGAGGTGGAAGTGTGAAATAAAACAAAGCTTTCCTCAGTCGCATCTGGTCGGAGTGGTTTGTCACAGGAATAGAGAGAGTTGAAGCACAGTGCTAGACAGATTTTTGTCACGGTAACAAGTGCCCAGGACAATCAACCTGAAGTAGAAAGGCTTTACTTCAGCTCACAGATTTGGAGGTTTCAGGTCAGGGTCTGTTGGCTCATGGGGACTGTGGTGGAGGGAAACCCACGCTTCTCTAGAATGAGGAAGAAAAGGGATGGGCATTACAATCCTCTTTGGGTACACACTTCCATCTCCCTGAGCGCCTCCCACCAGGTCCCTCCTCTTACAGGCTTTGCTATCTCTCCATAACGCCACTGCAGTGAGGACCAAGCCTTAACACATGGGCCTTTGGGAGACATTTAACAACCAAATTATAGCAAATGCTTTGGATAGGAAGTTTGGGGGAGCACGGTAGGTAGACTTTGCTCAACCCCACAGTCATTGCTTTCCTGTTTCTACCTTAGCCTCTGCTCCAGAATATCACCGTTAATGTTCTACAATAAAGGCCTGAAAACTATGGCCTGTTGTCTGTTTCCGTAAATAAAGGTTTGTCTTATAAAAGATATTTTATATTTTTATTTATTCTTTGAGAATTTCATACAGTATATTTTGCTAGCCTTTACTCCCTCTACCTACTCCTTCCAGATCCTTTCCCCGCTCCCTACCCACTCAACTTCATATTATTCCTTTCCCTCCTCCTCTTTCTTCTCCTTCTTGTTTACAAACAAATGATACAGCCCAGATTGTGGTACTCTTCCTAGGCACAAGCCTGTCCCGAAGTGTGGTCGATGTGTGTGGTGTCGCTCCACTGAAGGACACTGACATTCCCCTTTCCGCTGTCAATCAAATGTCAAGAGCTCCCTAGCTGGGGTGGGACTTCATGCTCCCCTCCCCTCTTCTATGCTAGGATTTTGTCAGGCTTGAGCCTTGTAGGGCCTGTGCAGGCTGTCACAATCCCCCTGAGTCCATAGGCATATTTATTGTTTCATCCAGAGAATACTATTTCCTTGACGTCACCTACCACCTCTGGCTCTCAGAATTGTTCTGCCTCTTTTCTACATATTTCCATATTAATCTTCAAAATTCCATTCAATGCGTTTTGATCATATTCACTCCACTCTTCCCACAACTCCTTCCAGATCCGCTCCCATCTCCCTCCATGTCCTCTTTAAAGATAATCCACGGAGTTCAATGTGTGGTGCCCATGTAGTCGTGGGTACGGAACTGTCCACTGGAATGGGGTTGAGCTACCAGGGACCACACCCTTAAAGAAATTTGGTTCTCTCTTTCCCAGAAGCTACTAACTGTTAATAACCCCCCCAGTTAGCATAGGGTTCATGATTCTCTTTCCTCCATGCAGAATGGTGACTGGCTTGATCTGTGTATGCAATCATTTGAGTGCAGAGGTTCCAGCACTTCCAGGAATTACTGTTTCAGTTCTGCTCTTCCAGATCTCTGGCTCCTGTAATATTTTGTCCCCCATTCTGTGACAGTCCATGAGTCTTGGAAGATGCCAAGCACGCCACACACACAATTCTTCGCATTTTGAATTGTGGGTTTCTGCATCAGCTGCCACCCACTGCACAAAGAGACCTCTCTGGCAAGATCTGAGCTGTACTAGCCTATGGCTAAGGAGCTTAACTTAGCGATTTGATGCTATTTTAATTTAAGAGAATAATAGTAATAGGCTATGTTTGGGACGTGTGAACTCCTCAAGTTCAGGTTGCTTGCCATAGATCCTCTTATGGAGTGTACCTTAAATTCAATTAGGAAGCGGGTGGTGACTTCCATAACATCCACACCACCATCATGTAGTTGACTGTTGATGATATTTTCCCCAGCATCGTCCAAGACACTATCTGGTACTCTAAAAGCTGCCTACCAGGAAGCCTGCTCTTGGTCAGCACCAACTTGACTTCTCCATGACCTATGACTGGAGAGCGTGATTCCTTCGGCAGTAGAGTCTTCCCATGAAGCTCTGGCGGGCAGCCAGGAAGTAAAGATTTGCTGGGACACAGTCACACTCTTACATTCATTCATTCACTATTGTTTCTCTCAGGCCACAAAAGCAGAGTTCAGTAGCTGTGATAGTGACAGACTCAAAAAGTGGAAAATAATCATAGGACATATTGGTCAGTTTCTAGTCTGTGACAGCAGCTGCCCTGACTTCTGGTTTCGCATGGACTGGTCAACAAGAAGTATTAGGGGAGAATGAATGGAGGAGGCGAGATGCTAGTGTGTTTTCAGAACTGGGTGAGTCTCTGGGTTAAAGACCCCCAAAACAGCCTTCTCCGTAGAGTTCTCCCTTTGCGTCCCGTCCCAGTGGCCCTGACCTTCTCTCTCGGGCTGTAACACTGACACCAGCCCTTTTGTTGTTCCACGGTGGCTCTCCACGGCCTTGCAAATCATTTGCCAATGTTCCAAACGTGAATCTGCCAGTTGAGACCTGCTGGACCCATGGCTGACAGAGTGTTTCTCTGTAGTGGTGATATTTCCTGTGTGTGTGTGTGTGTGTGTGTGTGTGTGTGTGTGTGTGTATGTGTGCACGCGTGTGAGTGTGCGCGTGCACATACCATGCATGGCATATATGTAGAGATTTTAGGTGTCCTCTTATTTTGCGTAGCTGGTCTGTGAACTTCTACTGATTCTACTGTTTCTGCCTCCAGGTTCACAGGTATGCTAGGATTACAGAACTACACTACCCTGTCTGTCTTTACACAAGTTCTATGGTCTAAAATCAGGCCCTTATATTCACATGACAAATGATATACCCACTGAACTGATTCCCTATCTTAGAAGAGACATTTGAGTAGCGTCCTGTTGACTAAGGAAAAGTCAGACACCTGAAGAATTACACAAAGAATATTCCAGGCAATGCACATGACACAGGCAAAGATCCTGAGATGAGCAAAAATTCAAAGTGCTTAAAAAGAGTGAGAAAAATCTGTAAATGTCCCATCACCAGCAAGAAGCCCTCTGAGGGAAAGAGATCAGGTAGGAGAGATGAGTGTTGCCACAACAGGTCAGGCCTTCCCAGAGCTGGTGTAGTCTGGATTTTATTCTGAAAAGACCATCAGGATAACATTAAAGTACTGTAAACTATATTTGGAGATGAGTTAATTAATGTCCCTTTGTACTAATTACTGCATTAGTCAGCTGTCAGATCTGGAGAGAGATTAACGCTGACACTGGGAAACTTAGTGAAAGAAGACTGGTTCCACAGGTTCTAAGGAGAGATAGACAGGCAGACCCCAGGGCAGCAGACAGACTGCTTGGCCAGTGGGTAAGCAGACAGAGCTATGGACCCACCAGAAGACTCAGCCCCTTCTCATCTGTTGGATCAAATTCCAACCCCTCGGGAGAGAGTTTGCCTTGACTCGGGGTGATTGTCTTGAGTCTGCTAATGAGCAGGTGGCCAACACAAGGAAGAGAAGAGCCGCCTCTTCCTGAGTTGCTTCTAAATGCTGCAAATGCCCTGAACAATGGTAGAGCTAGGGATGCATGTCATGATAAAATAAGTTATATTTTGTGGCTAAGTGGGCACCTTTCTAAAATAAAAAAAATATTTCAAGAAGCATGAGCAAATCACTTCAAAATGCTTCTCGGCTCTGAGCTTTTATCTGGTCACAGAGGAATGTTCAGAGCCTAATCCATGCCCGGCATATAGTGGATGCATGGTGAGGTTCAGTGAACTGATTACTGTCTGAGTTACCTTTAGTCAACGACTTGACACAGTTGGGGAGGGGTAATCTCCCAAATGACCTCCATCAGATTGGTCTGTGAGCATATCTGGGGGACATTTTCTTGATTACTAACTATGGTGATGTGAATAAGAATGCCCCCCCCCCCCCTAGGCTCATGTACTCAAGTTTAGCCTCCAAGGAGGGGCATTATTTGAAAGGATTAGAAGGATTGGGAGGTGTGGCCTTGTTCGGAGGAAGTGTGTTATTGGGGGTGGGCTCTGAGATTTCAGAAGCCTCTGCCACGCCCAGTGTCTGTCTCTACCTGTGGATCAGCATGTAGCTCTCAGCTACTGCTCCAGTGCTGTGTGTGCTGCCACGCTCCTTACCGTGATGAGAATGGACTAAGTCTCTGAAACGGTAAGCAAGCCCCAATTAAGTGTTTTCTTTTACAAGAGTTGCCATGGTTATGGTGTCTCTTCCCAGCAATAGGACAGTAACTAGGGCATTATGTGCTTTATCTCAGCAGTGGAAAATCAAATTAGAATGTCTCCTGAGACAGAGAATAGTAACAGGGTAAGGATCGCTCAGTGGTAGACTGCTTCACCTCACATTCCTCGGGTCTCAGGGTCCATCCCTCCGGGTGGCAGGAAAGCAAGGAAGTGGGAAGGTCTCGCCCAGATGTTAGCTGGCCGTTTAAGCGAAGCCATGTAGTAGAGAAGAAGTAGGTGGGGAAAGATCCAGGGTACCAGCCTGCGAGGCAGGAGAGATGGAAATGAGTAGGCAGAGGTGTTGATGTGTGGTAGGACTTGGCTATGTGTCTCGCACGCACATGTGCATGTGTACACACGTGTGAGCATGCATATGCACGTGCGCATGTGCATACACACATATGAGCAAAGCACACTGGACTTAAACTCTGTAAGCCTGAGTTGCTATGGGAACCAGTGATGAGACCTAGAGCACAGGTTACAGTCCCTGGGGCAGCCCCAGACTCAGGTAGACCCCAGCGCAACCAACTGTAAAGAGGCTGAATTGGCTTATGAATGACTACGTTGTCACAGTTATCCTAAAATGGAATTTGTACAACTGACTCTAGTGTTTCAGAGTGAAAGAAAATGGGGTATTTCCCTCCTACACCCACTCAACCTTGTTCTTGAAATACACCAAAGCAAAGTTGCCTAAACTTGGGGTCCAGAAGTCTCAAGAGCCCTCTAGGACCACATCCCTGCTACCCTGCAGTCACAGCAAAGAGAGTGTTCCTTTCCCTGTTCGGGCTGTTGTTCTTTGGCTCCCATGTCTTTGCTAACAGTTGAGGGGAGAGATGTAAGTGCTATATAGGCGGTTAGTTACCGCAGCCCAGTTTCTCAGAACAAGGGCAGAGAAGGGGAGGGAGGCAGGGAGATAGGGAGAGAGATTTTACAACTTAATCTCAGAAGTGACTCCCATTGGTGTTGTGGTATCCTATTGCTATGAGCAAGTCATAAGTCTGTCACCGGCTGAAGTGGAGGGACTTAGCAGGGCCAAGACTTGGGTGGGAGTCTTGAGGTTACCTTAGAAAGCTGATATGCGCTTTAGCTCTTATTGTCCGCTTCCACAGCGACTCAAACTCACAAAGTCACCTGCCCAACATCCCACCATCACTGAAGCATAGGATTGGGGGGGTCTGGACCCAAAGGAGTTTATTGTCCAGGGTTGCCCACCCTGTCTCTACACTATCATTTTCCGGGTGTCCATGCATCCTGCCAGGAGGGTAGAAGATCATCCAGTCACAGCCTCAGATTGATGCTAATGCACCCTTGGCCATCCAACCCTCAATAACCTGCCCTCTAACTCAGAACTGACCTCAGATCCAACGTCTTGGTAAGAGCACATAATGGTAAACAGTAAGAACAAGTGTTAGCGTGTCCACATTTGTGAAATTCAGGGACAGAATTCAGATGATGATGTTTGCACGCTTCCTGAACCATCCAATCAGCCCTTCCCTCATACTCTTTCTTCCCACGCTCACCTGCTCACCCGCTCACCCTCCTAGTTCGCAACTGTGCTCTCCTTTGGGGGTTTCTTGGCTCTGTTGATGTGTTAGGGCAGGGCAGTTCTCTGGTTGTGGGGGCTGTGTTTTAGAGGACCCAGGGCAACAACCCCTACCTCCTGCTTGCCAGGAGCTGTGACAATCAAGCAAGCCCGATGTCCCCTGGGAGACACAGTCACCCCAGTCACTATGCTAAAATGGCACTTTGCACTTCTAGAACATTGCAGCTACCGCTGGTGTGTGGACCAGACATTGAACAACTCTGTTCCAAGCCCAATAAGATAGCCATTGCTTCTCTGCTTTTGGAGACTCCATATCACAGTTATAATGTAAAATCAGTGCAACATTTATGGACCAAGTTAGGTTTTGTGTGCAGAAGATAGGTTCGACTACCAACCTCTCAGAAATGAATAGTTCCTCAGGGGTCAGGACCACACATAGTGCAGCTTCTCTTCCTACACCCGACACGTTAGAAACCAGCTGGCTAATGAACAGGAAAGGCTGATGAGGAAAATGTTCGCGTGCCTCACCTCCACAGTGAGGGAGGGAGTGACACCCGAGGAAATGGTGTTAGAGTAGCAAAGAGCTGAAGGGAATAGCTCTCAGATGTGCAGTCCACACAGAGGCTGGGCAGGGCTGAGCCTCAGAATTAACTGTGTTAATTGCTGTGGAGAAGCACACGAGGGAGCCGTACATTAGCTGAAGGCTCCAAAGCCAATCCGTGTGGAAGCAGGAAAGGTTGTCAGGCCATCCTGAATGTATTCAATTATACATGATAAAGGGAGCTCGGACGCTCTTTGGGCGCTCCTAGGGAATTTTCTGCATTAAGGATTTGAACTTTCTTGCATCTTTTTTGGTCAATGGAAGAACAGCATGCTTTCACTGCAGGAAGAATTTCTGTTGTTCATTTGAGCATCGTCAAAAGTGTTTTTTTTTTCTTCCCCTGAAGTCAGCACTATGGTCAGCAGAACCAATTTGACCTCCTCTCTGTTTTCTTCCTGTTTCTGTTGGTGGCCTCCTCCCCCATCTTCCCTCCTTCAACTTGCTCTCTCTGTTGGTACAACTGATTGCTTTATTTTTTTTCTGTAAAGTAAGTATAATGAGGATTGATATACACTTTTTCTATCTTATCATTTCACTCTGAAGTGCTCTGTCTTCTCCCTCCCTCCCTCCTTCTTTCCCTCCCTCCTCCTCCTTCTCCTTCTTCTTCTTCATCTCCTCCTCCTCTTCCTCTTTGAGATAAAGTCTTTTATGTATCTTAGGTAGGCCTGGAATTCAGTAGTGTTCTAGGCTGGCTTTGAACTCCTAATATCCTGCCTCACCTGTGCAGTTCTGGGGTGGCAGGTTTGCACCACCTGTCCCTCACGGTGCTTGTTTGTTTTTCTTATAAAACCCAAACAAGTCATCATGCAGATCCAAGGACAGTGTGGAATCACCAACCTTAAGGCTGTCCCACCCAGCCGCTGGTGACTTCTACATCTCCAGGCAGCAGAAGTTTGGGAACAGAAATTCAGGCAGAAGAGAATAGTTTTCAACTCTTAGTATCAAAGTGGAAGCCCCTGGGGTTTTCCTGCGGCAGGTGTGTGAAATGCTCATCCTCCTGGCCCCTCAGCCGAGTGCCCAGGAGGATCTGTCCCTGGCAGTGGATGTACTTTTTGCCTTGTGCCCGAGACTTGGCATTTCTGGTTATTAAGATCCTCCCTAGAGACACAGGTGGAGTCCACCTGCCTCCGGTCCCAAAAGGCTTTGCGGGGGATGGTAAATGAGGACTCTTTCTTTCAGGGTTTCAGCAACTAGTTTAGGTAAAGTCTTGTAAACAACAGGAGGGATAGTGGCAGGGCATGCACGTGGATGAGTTGAAACCCTGGTCTCCCATGACTTGCTTGGGAGATTTGAATGAATCACCATTCTCTAAGAATCTTGATCTTCTTGCCTAACGTTGTCGGAGGCTGCTTGTTCATTCCCGGCTGCCCAGACCACGAAATAATCACACAAAAACTATATTATTTGCAATACTATTTGGCCAATAGCTTAAGCATATTCCTGGCTAACTCTTGTATTTTAAATTAACCCATTTCTATTAATCTGTGTATCGCCACTTGGCTGTGACTTACCGGGTAAAGTTCCCTCCAGCGTCATTCTCTGGCGGGGCTACCTGGCTTCTCTTCAACTCCGTCTCCTTTGGCCTCCTCTGTCTGCTTACAACTCCTGCCTTGCCCTATTCTTAAGCCACCGGCCAAAACAGATATATCCATTAACCAATAAAACCAACACATAGACAGATGGACTTGCCACACCAAGTGACTGCTATGATGGGGCCATTGTGGGGGCTAAAGGAGACACTGCCTAGGTAGTGCTCAGCAGGGTGCCGGGATCATGGAAATACCAGGGGCTCTAAAGGACAAAGTCCTGTTGATCAGGAGGACGAGATGTGCGTGGAGCCATCAGGTGCTTCAAGCCAGAGGTCTGAACTGAGGTTAGTTGTGGTCAAAAACTCGACAGGATAAGGGGTGAGGATGCTGCTTGTTTATGAGAATGAAGCTCCTTCCTAGTGCCCGATCCAGGAGACTTGGTTTAAACTGAAAGAATATATTGTTCTGGATGCTTACTGACCTTTGATAGTGGGGGCCTTTAAATAGCCTTTCGCACCCCAGGGCCTTAGCACATGCTGTTTTCTCCTCCTGAACTTTATATGACTGCCTCTCTTGAGGTTCAGACTTCAGCTAGCCCGCTGGCACATGAGTGATCACAGCCTCCAAATCCCTGTCTGCCCTCGCGTCCTCAGTTCTTTTGGATCTTTTACAACCCCATCGTCAATTCCATAGTGTCTGTCTCCTTCGTTTATATGGAAGACTAATGGAATCAGAAAGTTCTGGGAAAGGGCTGCTCTCTTAATATTTAACATGTGCTTACTGGTGTTTATTTAAATGGTTTTCTGATAATGTTTTTGTTTTTTTTTCTGACCAGGTTTTTCTGAACTCAAATAATCACCATTGGATCATTGCTGTTTTTGTTAGATTTGTGTATAAAAGTCGACTGAACCCGAAGGGAGGCTGTGTGCAGCATCACACTGTTTTATACGACAGTCTGCCCCCTTCTTCCGGGTCCTCAGATCCAGGTCAGGCTGACAAGATCTGCACAGGTTGGCCATTAAGTCGACACCCCATGGGGGAAATCCTCTGGATCCTAGCACTAGCGTTGATGCCATCAATAGCACGGCCACATCTGTTTGCGCCTCTCTTTCTTCGCAGAATCTTCAGTCTTGGTTCCTTTAAACCCACGATTGTCTTGGGCCCGGAGAGTCCCCTTTATCTTTCTTTAGTATATCAGGTCTCTTGAGACAAATCCTTCAGCGTTTGCTTGTCTGACATATGACTAACTCACTTTTCTTGTTTACACTGAATTTATTTTGAAATAATTTCAGACTTAGAAAAGACCATCCATTTCTTGCTCAGTCAGAGTTCCAGTCTCTCCCATTTCACACCGGTGGTTAACGTTCTTCCTGCTGTATCCAGTGCGTCAGTGTGATCTTGTCGTGAGTGAGCCAGCGCTGCCTTGTCGTAGCTAAGTTCTTTGCTGTACATTTTTCCTAAAGGAGAACTCTCCAATGGGCTAGAGAGATCGCTCAGCTCCTAAGAGTACTGATTGCTCTTGCAGAGGACCTGAGTTTGATTCCCAGCACTCACATAATGGCTCACAGCCGCTCGCTACCTGAGTTCCAGGGAATCTAGTGCCCTCCTCTGGCTTCATGGGCACCAGGCATGTACACGGCACACCGACATAGAGGGAGTTCAAATGCCCATAAACATAAAAAAATTCAAAAAAATATAAAAAATATAAAAAACTGTGCCGTATATGATTTGCCATCCTTTAAACACCAAGTTGTCTATGTCTTAAGTCTGAAGTAGCTTGTAGTTGATTCTTGCTTTGTTATTCACTTTCCAATGTATTGAGTTATTTTAATTCTTTTGGAACATTTATATCTACGGTAATTACTGCTGTGCTAGAACTTAGTTTGACGCTTTATCAGCGGCCTTCTGAGGGGGCGCTTGAATACTTTTTTAAGATTCCATGTTAATTTACTTTCTGTGTTTTATAATCTGTTCTGTCTGTTGTTTGCAGTTGCTCATACATGCGCTTAGACTTATGATGGCTTCGTTGTTCTGCTAGACCCATAGTTGGCTGGAAGTATCACAAATTAAAAATACATCTAGGGCAGGGGTGGCGCACGCCTTTCATTCCAGCACTTGGGAGGCAGAGGTGGGTGGATCACTGTGAGTTCGAGGCCAACCTGGTCTACAGAGCGAGTTCCAGAGCAGCCAGGTCTGTTAGACGGAGATATCCCGTCTTGAAAAATCAAAATAAAAAAAATATGAAAATTTAAATAGACCTAGAGTGTAAAGTTGAAAGGTTGGCTGGGTGTGAAGGGACATGTTATGAGTCCCGGGGCTCTGGAGATGGAGAAGAAAGGGTGAAGAGCTAGAGGCTAGCCTGCCTGAGGAGGGAGGACAAAGAGCTAGAGGCTAGCCTGCCTGAGGAGGGAGGACAAAGAGCTAGAGGCTAGCCTGGGCAACAAAGCAAGACTCCACCCCTGTATATACTCTAACGATTCCTTTTGTTGTTATTTTTGTCTGGTTTTGGCTTCAGTGGTTTCTTTTAGCTTTAAAATATTTAGGATGAAATTCCTTTTGTTTTATTCTTTGGCAGAATTTGTATAAAATTGGAATCACCAGCCAGGCAGTGCACACCTACAATCCCAGCACTCAGGAGGCACAGGCCTGTGGATCTCTGTGAGTTCAAGGCCAACCTGGTCTACAGAGTGAGCCCTGCCTTGAAAACAAACAAACAAACAAACAAACAATAAAAAACAAAAACTAAAACCAAAATGTAATATGTAATATTGTCAAGCTTTTCTTTAAGAATTTCATGCACATACACAGTGTACTTTGATCATATCAGCCAATGTTTTTAACACAATAATTGTAGGAATATATGTTTTACTCAAAGTACTTCATTAATTTCCTCTCAAATTTAATCTGCAGCATTTTATCATTTTCGGGAGTATTTTCAAACTTCCGTTGCCACTTCCCGTTGTCTCGTGGCTCACACAGGAGCAAGGTCTTGAATGTCCGGCCCTTTTGTTTCCTCGTGGCTGCTGACTTAATTGCGTTATGACCTGAGATTGCAGTCTATATGGTATCGATTCTTTGAAAATTGTTAGAATATGCTTTACTGCCTGGAATGTAGTCAATTTTTAAAATAAATGTTTTATGTGTAATTGAGAAGAATCTAATTGTTAGATACTGGCTCTGTATACTCTGCCCATTAATTGAACTTTTAGATTGTGTTGTTCAAGACGCCATTACTCTGAAGCTGAAAACCTCCACTCTGGTTACATCCTCCTCAGTTTCTCCTCATGTTAGCTCATTTTTCCTTCACTTATATCAGTGCTGTTTTATTAGTGTCCTATGAGTTTGCAGCAGTTAAAGATTTTTGATGAATTAAATTCTTTATCATTAAATATTGTCCCCGTATCATTCTAGCAGACCCTGCGGTCTGTTTTGTGAGACAGCGGCTTAGACTCTGTTGTGTTTGGTCACTACATTTGTTTTACTCTTTCTCTGACCTCTTGTTTCTTACCCTTATTTTATTTTTGTGTTTTTAGTTTTCTTTTTTAACAAATGAGGTTTATTTATTTTTATTTTTTCTGTGTATGGTTATCTTGTCTGAATGTCTGTCTGTGCATCAGGTGTGTTCAGTGCCCAAGGAGGCCAGGAGAGGGCACCAGATCCCCTGGAAGTGGAGTCACACATGGTTGTGAGCCACCACGTGGGTGCTGGGAATTGAACCTGCATCTCCTTGAAGAGCAGCCCATATTTTTAACCTCCGAACCATATTTTCAGCCTATCTCATTTAGCCCAGATTGGTCCCAGTCCTCTTGTCCAAGCCTCTTGAGTGCTGAGATTACAGGTGAATGACCACACCAGTCATTTTAGACAGACTATAACTAGTTACAATATCATTTATTTTTTTAAATATGTACTTAAAAAAGATTTATTTTTATTTTATGTGTATGAGCACTTTGCCTGCATGTATCTGTGCACCATGTGTATGTAGTGCCTGCAAAGGCCAGGAGAGGGCATCAGATCCCCTGGAACTGGAATTACAGATGGTTGTGAGCCACCCTGTGGGTGCTGGGAATGGAACCTGGGTCCTCTGGAAGAGCAGCCAGTGCTCTTAATTACTGAACCATCTTCCAAGCCCCAACTTATTTGTTTTATTGACTCTCTATTTGGACTATTTTCTATTTTCCATGTCTCCCCATATTTTCTATCCATAATTTTTCTCTTTTGTTTTTGTTTTGTTTCCTTTTTATAACGATGCCTTGATGCTTGCACCGGACTAGAATGTGAACTCCCGAGGGAAGGTGGCAGGCAGCTGGCTTGACATAAACGGAGAACATCTTCAGAGATTTTTGGACCTGACATTCTCTTTAGTTGGTTAGAGCCAGCAGCGGGCTTGGTACCCATGCCGCCCCCTCCCCGACCTCAGTGTTCCAGATCCTACACCATTCAAAGACCACCTCCTCACACTCATTCCCAAACACCATAAGGTCTGCCCTGGAGGACCCTGCAGATAGCGACGTCTCAGTTCTGTCAGTCCAAGTGTGTGTCTCAGAGCTGGGACCTTTCATCTCTTAGAATTTGGGTCTTCATTTGGTAGTGTCTGCCCACACAGTCCCACATCTCTGTGTCTTCCTGGAGGACCATTTCTTCCATCAAGAACACACACACACACACACACACACACACACACACACGAGGACATGCATATACACACACAACAATTTAAAAAAGAAAGACTACAAATATGAAAGAGAGTGAGAGGGGGGCATATATGGTAAAGTTTGGAGGGAGGAAAGGGAGAGAGACATGATATAATCATTATCTCAAAAAGATAGGCAGCCCACAACCTGCTGTGGGACAATGGTCTTGCACCCTTAAAGATTTGTCAGTTGTATTGATTTAATAAAATACTAATTGGCCAGTAGCCAAGCAGGAAGTATAGGCGGAATGACCAGGAAGGAAATATAGGCAGAGCGACTATTCTGGGAAAAGGAAAGGCTCAGTCTTCAGTCATCACCCAGATGCAGAGGAAGCAAGAGGAGAATGCCTTGCTGATAAAATGTACCAAGCCATGTGGCTAACACAGACAGGAATTATGGGTTAGTGTAGGACATAAGAGTTAATAAGAAGCCTGAGCTAATAGGCCAACCAGTTTATGATTAATGTAGACCTCTGTGTGTTTCGTTAGGACTGAACAACTGTGGGACTGGGTGGGACAGACATCTCTGTCAACGTCGACCAACCTCTGTAGTCCGGCTAGGCAGCCACCATGGTAGACTGGTACGTTGCTGGGCTAGCCTCTGAAAGGGAGCTAGCCCTCAAGCATGGCCAGCCGCCACTTCCAAGAAGCACCCCTCCTACCCGCTGTGTTCTATCCTAGCCAGTCTCAGGACCTCTCCCTGAACCTCTCCAGCCACTAGGCAACTTTGTAGCTGCCCACCAGTCCCCTCCAAGCCTTGAGCTAAGTGAAGATAAAGCTTCTTAAAGAGGAAACAAAAGCATTCTTAGCAGTTTTCAAGAACGTAATAAATCATTATAAACCACATTTATAAACTATGTTACAAACCACGTTCATAAACCACATCATAAACCATAGCAGCCATGGTATGGAAAAGCTCCTGACGTCATAACCGTTTAAGACAAGGTCTCACTGAATAGCCCAGGATAGCTTTGAATTCAAGGTCCTCCTGCCTCAGCCTCTCTATGAGGAAACCAAAGGCGTGTTCTACTGTCTTCCTTGAAAGTATTTTTACTTTCCCATACTTGAAGTCCAGTTTTATAGCTCACAAATAAAACCTTTTTTATAGATAGAATTTGTTTGCATTTACTGGTCTGCTAATATCTTTGCTACTGTTCTTACAGTTGAGATTTTCTTTGTGGCATCATCTTTCTCCTTCAACTCTCTTCAAGGAGCTGCGCCAGAGAGCTCTGCTGGTAGCGATGATTCCAGGGTCTGCCTTTCTGAAATGCTTTATGTAGCTCATATTTCTGAACGATGTTTTTTTCTGAGCACACAGCACTGGCATGACAGGTATTTTTCCTTCATACTTTATAAACACTATTTCACTTGCAGCAGGCTTCCGGTGTCACTGGCGAGATGTGAGCTGTCTGTTTATTGACCGTTTCTTTAGAAATGATCTGTGTTTTCCTGGCCGCCTTTAAGATACTTGTTTTGCTCGTTGTAATTTTATGATATATAACATTTTCATACTCTTATTTTTTTTATCTTTTTTACATGGTTAGTTGAACTTCCTAATCCAAGCAGTTTTAAACCTGTCCTGCACGAGTTAGAGTCAACAAAAATCCCATCATGGGCAGGGGAGGGGTTTATGAAGTCCCATCCCTAGTCCCTTGCAGAGAAGATCCCGGCAGCTGCCAGCTACATAGGAGGGGAGTCAGTTTTCTACAGGGACAGGCCTACCTACACCCCAGGAGATGGCCCTGTGGTCAGTTGTACACATACAGGCAGTATTATATGACTAAGTGGACACAGTAGGTTTAAGAAAGGTTAGGAGAGAAAAGGTGTGGGGGATAGGGAAGGGATTGGAGAGGAGAGAATGGAAGGTGGATTATATCAAACCCATTATATGCATGTATGGAATCATCAATGAAAAACATTTAAAAAATTAATTCTGAAGGCTGGAGAGACGGTTCAGTAGTTAGGAGCACTTGTGACTTTTGCAGAGGGCCTGGGTTCCATTCCCAGCACCCAAGTTGAGTGACTCACAACCTGTAACTACAGTTCCAGGGGATCTGGCTTCTCCTTCTGGCCTCTGTAGGCACTCACATGCAGAAAGGAGGAAGGGGAGGAGGAAGAGGAGAGAGGGAGGGTTGTTAGTTTCCGTCTTTCTTATCCTCAGGGACAGTGTTACTACAGCCAAACAAACACACTTACAGAGCTCGGAGAGTGCAGGAGGAAACACACACTGAGAACTAATTACCACTTATTCCCAAGCAGAAGTTACAGGCCTGGCGTTGGAGCCTGGACTTTCTCCCTGAGTGTGCTGCTTAGCTTTCTGTCGTGGTGACGGAATACCCGAGACGGTCAAGTTAAAGGAGGAAAGTCCATTCTGGTCCAGGGTCACCTGGTTCGGTTGTCTCTGGATGTGTGATGACAGTGAAGGGCACATGGTAGAGTAGACCAGCTTACCTAGTGACAGAAGGGCGGAGGGAGGAGAGAAGGGAACCAGGGCACCGATATATCCTTCCAACATATACCCCATGGATTACATCATCCAATGAAGCTCCACTCGTAATAACACCACCATATGGGGATGAAGGGTTCCCCATGAACCTTTGGAGGAACATTCTAGATTTGAGATATAGCACAGAAGAAGGGCATTTCCCAAACAGATGAGACATTCCCCTGCTGGCAGGGATAATGTCTTGGGCTGCTTCTCTGCTAGGTTTCTGCGGTGCTGACTTTTCAGCTGCCTGACTTCAGAGCCCCGCAGTTCCTCTTAGCAGACAATAGCTGCTGGAAAGGGGGCTTGCCAAAAATCTCCAGAGGTCCCCAAAGAGCCCTTACTTTGGCAAATCATTGCCCATCAATAAACAGGGCCGAGCACCTTGCCCAGAAGCCTGTTAAGTTTGCCTCTTCTCTTGGCCAAGTGTTGCCTCATTGAGAAGGATGCCCTCCCCGTCTCCCGACTTCCCTTTTGCCAATTTGTGCTCTGAAGCCATTGGAGGTGGGGGGAAATGGTGGCCAATGGGGTCAAGAGAGGTGACGGCTGTTGGCTTTGTGTTGAGTTCATTTCCTGGAACTCCCTCTGAGAGTTTTCCTTTTGTCAAGTAGCAAGGTGGGACCCAGTTCCTTCCTGCTCGGCCCTGGGTGAGCCTGAAGCATGGTAGCCAGGGACACTTTTAAAAGCGTGCTATTATAATATCATTATTGTTGTGTGTCTATGCCTGAGTGTGGATGTCAGAAGACAACCTCCAGGGTGGTTCCTCCGGCTCCTCTCTCTGATCTTGAACTTAACTAGTTGAGGGATCTGCCTGTCTCTGCCTCCCCAGCATTGAGGTTACAAACACGTGTTACCATGTCTAGCTTTTAAAAAAAAGTGTTCCAGGGATCAAACTTGGGCCTTCATGCTTGCAAGGCAACCGTTTTGCTGACAGAGTCATCTCCCCATCCCTTAGGATTGCCTTTTAAAGAGAAGGAAGTAATAGGTGGTGTTCACGAGGGTGACCACGCCCACAGTTACTATCAGTTCTTGGAACAGTGGCCACAAATGCCCTTATTTTGCTCACTTGAGAAAGTTCATTAATCAGAGGGCTGAGCTTTACCCCAAATATTATCATAGTGAAATATACTTGCATGACACCAGGTACTTAGCAACGCTCAAAATCATAAGCTATTTTAAATTATTATTTATGTTTTAGGCTTAGCCTTGAACCAGAGAAGCCAAACTACACTTTGTGGTCTAAATCCAGTCACCACCTGTTTTCCTGTGACCCGTGTGAACCACGGATGGCGTTTGCATTTGGAAGTAGCTGGAGAAATGCATGAAATGCAAATATTAAAAAGGCTTTACCAGAACACACAATGCCTTTTTTGCATTTTGTCTGTGATTTTTTGGTTTGTTTTGCACTGAAACAATTGAGTTGAGTTGCTGTAACATAGACAAAATAACTCGTTTCAATTGTTTATCTGGATCTTTATAGGAAGAGCTTGCCAAAATGTTCACTAGATGTTCATATCTGTCGAAGCCCACAAGTATCACATATTTGAGTCTGTGTCATGTCTGTGATGTTTAAGATCATGTCTGTGTTTAATTTTTTTTAAAAAATATTTATTTTTATGAGTATGTGTCTTGCCTGAGTGTATCTATGTATCATGCCCATGCAATACCCTTGGTGGCCAGAAGGGGGCTGTTTTATCTCCCTGGAGCTGGAGTTAGAGACTGTTGTAAGCAGCTGTGTCAGGGCTGGGCATCAAACCCAGGTCCTCTGCAAGAACTAAACATGCTCTTAACTGCTGAGCCATCTCTCCCTCCCCAGGAGCATGTCTGTTTTGCTCACCATTGCCTTTCTGGTTCTTGGTATTGATTTTTGATAGTCAATTAGTTCTGCCGAGTTCCTCCTTTGTAACCCAGGTGTATGGGAGCCTTCAGCTTCCCTGCATGAATGCCTAACCACTGTTGGAAATCTCGTCCAAGATTTTCAGTCTTGAACCCGGCCATTCTCAGGAGGTTGGGACCGGGGATGGGGTACCTGAGGAGTTCTTCTGTGGAAGCCTGATGGTGAATTCATGAAAATATATGGAGAATACAGATCCTTACTCCTGCTGTTCACACGTGTCAGAGTTCATAGGTCACACTCATGAGCACCCTGAAGTGGGTACTTTCCTCCCCTACCTATGTCCTGGTACTGAGTCAAGAAGTTTCCCATGCCTTTGAACCCCTCCCCTCCCATCAGACTTAAAGTCCTTGACTCCTATTTTGTTCTGGAGAGAGGAGAATTCTTTGTACCCAGTCACACAGATATAGCCTCCCATTCAAGTACCAACCAGGCCTGACTCTACTTAGATTGGGCGTGTTTAGAGTGGTATGGCTGTAAACACAAGAGATATTCTTTCTTTCTTTGTTTCTCTTCTCTCTCTCCTTCCTCCGTCCCTCCCTTCGTGTGTGTGTAGGTGTATGTATGTGTATGTATGTAGGTATATGTGTATGCGTGTGTGTGTATGTAGGCGTGTGTATGTGTGTGCATGCATGTGTGTGTATGTAGGTATGTGTATGTGTGTGCATGCATGTGTGTATGTAGGCATGTGTGTAGATGTGTATGTGTGTGTAGGTGTGCGTGTGTGTATGTAGGTATGTGTAGGTGCATGTGTGTGCATGTGCGTGTGCAAACAAGAAATAAGCAACTTCCAAACTCTAGAAATGACAGAGATATCTCACTGCCTGTACAGTCACTCAAAGTTCCTCTGTACCGTTGGGGCATCCATCTTCAGCCTACAGGCCCATAGTTTCTAGCAGACATCTCCATGAAGCAGGAAATATCAAAGGCAGTTCAGTCACTTTCTGCTGTGTCCTGCAGAATGTCTCACAGAGTCTTTCATGAATCAGGAACCCCCAAAGACCATCTCACCTTTAGGCAAGTTCAGCAGTCCTCTCTCTGGGGGTTCTTTATGTCCAGTTTATGCATCAGTCCAGGTAAGGGCAGTTTCTTGCCCAAATGGATATCAAATTCCATAAGGAGCCTCTTTGATGCCCATCTTCCTCTTGAAGTAGATGGTGCTGCCAGGAGCAGATGTGTCTCATTGTCATGAAAAGTCCTAAGTTATTAAAACATTTTAAATGCCATATTCTGCAGTCTTTGAAAAATATGAAGAATGCCTATCTAACTGAAATATATCTCTATATATCTAGAAAATCTAACTAACATAACTACAAGCTTTACTATTATCGATGATTATCCATTAGCAACCTATATTTCTAATTATACATTACATTTTTAAATGAACTACACAATCACAATACCTTAATCAAGATCATAAATACATATACATAAAACAAAATTGACCTTAAAATCCATACCAATGTAAATTATTCATATCTCTATCACATCTAATACCCTGGTGCTGGGTTACAGGTAGTTGTGAACCACCTGACACAGGTGCTGGGAACCACACCTGCAGGAGCAGTAAATTGCCTTGACCACGGAGTCATCTCCCAGCGATAGGCGTGTTCTTAGAGAGATGCACTCTGCTCTCAAAGGAGACATTCCCAGAAGAGCACTGGCTACACTTTTCCTGAATTCAAAGCCTTCTAGCAGTGATTTTCCCAGAACCAAACACCTCCTTCACCTCCTTCCTCCTCAGATTTCCTATAATGAACCTGACCTTTCTCCAAAGAGCAGCTGAGAAATACTTTGATGGCTTGAAGAATCTATTTGCATCTCATGGTAAAAGTCTATTTGTTCCCCGTGATGAAAATCTATTTGCACCTCCTCCTTTAGTCTACAAAGTGGAATGAAATATCAGGGCCAAATTTTACATCATAAAGCAATACATGAAGGTGGGTTGTGCCTCTTCTCTATATACTACCCATGCATAAGGCTTAATAATCTGTGTGACTTTAATATATACATATACATACACTTTTCTATACATAGCTCATCAAGAAATAAAATGTATTTACCATGTAATCAACTCTGTGCAAACTCACTGTAAGATCTTGGGTGGTTTTAAATCATTGGTGCTTTCTGCCTGAGAAACCTGAGAGGGCTTCTGGCTCCAGGGTGGGTCATCTTTGGTTTAAAAATGCTGGGCTCAGTGCTAGGTGCTAACACCCCAGACCGCAATGGCTTTCAAAGCATGCTACTTGTTGACTCCATTCTGCTTTTTCTAGAGACACAGCCTGGCATCCTTCTCTGGTATTAGCCCCCTGTAGTGTTTAAAGATAATGTCTATCTTGCCCCAGGACTAGGGCAAGGAGGACAGGAAGTGAAGGTGGGAGACAACCTTCTGACTAATGGCTTCTTTCTGGAGAAGTCTCCCGGATGCAGCTGTAGCAGTGGGCAGGTTGTCTGGGAGCCAGGTCTATGCGGACATCAGCATGCTCTCCCAGGTGCACCTGTAGGTGTGCAGGTTACCTGGGAGCCAGGTCTATGCGGGCATCAGCAAGTTCTTCCTATGCGGACTCTGCATAGAAGTGGTGGACACTTGGGGAGCTGGAGGAAGGGCACATTGGGAGGGCTCATGGAAGGAGAACATCTCAATGACATTTTACTAGTCATGGTTTCTGATGGAGGCCTGTGGCCTTGAGGTTCTTTTTGGGGACATAAAAGAACAACCAAAAGAGCCCATTAGTGTTGGTGGAGGTGGTGATGGTGGTGACAATAACCGCTGTTTGTCTCTCTTCTCTGCTACTTTTTCTTGTGACAAAACTCATAGACGCATATGCACACTTAAAACTATAGATACAGAAACAGAGTTCTGCCCTCCCCCGAGAGAGCCATCAGACAAATCTGGGAAATGTCTCCTGCTCGGGGATGGTCCCGGGAATGTGGAGAGAAGGCAGCACGAATCCAACGAGTCGAATGTTTTCAGGCAACGACAATGCTGATAAAGAAAATAAAATAGAGCTCCTGAGTAACCTGATGGGAGGCGAGTTTAGCAAGACGCGGCCATCCTTCATGGGGCAGGGCAGGCTGCTTTCAAGGTCCTCTACTCCTCCACACCCGCCCTCCTCTTCCATTCAGATCTAATTATGTGTCATCTGTCCTACGATGTGATTGTGATGGACGACCTGTGTTGTAACCTTATTTTTTTTCACTTAATATAGTGTGAGAAGCTTTCTGTTTCATGATTTATTCATCTGCATCATTAATTTTATAGCTGCAGAGCCATTTATCACATGGGCCGTAACATCCTTACGTGAGCCTCCTGTGATTTCAGGTAACTGCTGCAGTGTGTTGAGGGGACAATGCCTCTGAGGGTCTCTTTTGTTAGTGATATTCTTGTCAGTTTACACTTCAGTGGTCCCAAGCTTAGACCCTCACAATGAATTGGCTCTCTGGCTCCATCTTACATACTTCTGCTAAGGTTTTCTTTTTTACCTCTGGTCATATCCTTCTCTGGCTTCCTGCCCAGCACAATCTTCACAACTTAGTTTGATCGCTTTGCCTGGGGCACCAACACCAAGGGGTGGTTTGAAGAAACCTACCCAGGAAAAATATTCAACGTCCCTAGTCACCACTGAAATGCAGATCAGAACCACAATGGAATGCCACCTCCCGCTGGTTAGGATAGGTGTCCAGACCAGCAACAATACAGAGGATAACACGTTGGTGAGGATGCAGAGAAACCGCTAGAAAAGTTGCTTATGCTTCAGTGCTGGGGAAAGCAGTGAGGTTCTACCTCAACAGGCTAAACACAGAATTCTGCCACATCCATCGACTCTATTCCTGCCTGGACACCCCGCAAGAACTGAAAATGATTCTGATAGGTGCATGTTCACCACTGGTCCCTGACGCTTTGCTCAGAAGAGCAGAGAGGTGTTGCATCTGCAGATAAATGGACGTGCAAGATGCGGCTTATCTACATAAGGGGATACTGTTCAACAAAGGAATGGAGTTTGGTACAGTTCTTGAAAGCCCAGTGCCAAAGGATAGAAACCAGTTTAAGGAGGTGGAAAGGAAACCAGGGGTTAACATGATCTTGGGGATGGAAAGTCATTGCCCAATAGGTAGAGATTCTGTTCATGTGATGGAAGAGATTGAGGAAGCAGGTGGTGGTGATGGCTGTACAAAAACACGAATGTAATTAATGTCACCAAATTATGTACTTAACATGTCTAAAAGGAAGCCTGGTATAGTGCTGCATGGTGGTAATTCTAGCACTCAGGAGGCAGAGGCAGGTAGAGCTCCGAGTTCAAAGATAGCCTGGTCTACATAGTGAACTCCAGGTCAGTCAGGGCTATGTAGAGACCGTGTTTCAAAAGCAATGTTAAAAGGGAGAATTTTAAGTTACAGATATTTTACAAGAAGAAAACTGGGTGGCTTGACCACTGCCTCTGTGGTTTGCTGGTGTGGCTTTTGTCACCCTGGTCCCTTCCAGGAAACTCCCCTTCTCTTCCCTTCCCTCCCCTTCCCTTTTCTGTCCTCTCCCCTCCTTTCCTTCCTTCCTGCAGAGGCCAGAGGAGAACAATTGGATAGTCTTCTCTATAGCTCTCCACTTGTCCCCTTGAGGCAGGGTCCCTTCACTGAACCTGGAGCTAGGCTGGCAGCCAGTGAGTCCCAGTGATCCTCCCTCCTCCCTCTCCTCTCCCTCCTCCCCATCTCTTTTCCTCCCTCTGTTCCTCCTTCCTTCCTTTTAATAGGGTCTGAACATTCAACCCAGGCTAGCATTGAGCTACAATCCTTAAATCCTCCTGCTTCAGCCACGTGAGTGGTAGGTTTGCGGATTTGTGCCACTGTGCCTTGCCTTGTTTTTGTAGTGCTGTGGATGTCCGGAACTAGAGTCTTGCACATCCAGAGCCAAGCAGTCTACCAGTGACCCACGCCCACATTTTTGGTACCCATCAGTCTTCCATTTCTTCCTACAAGTTGCATCTCCAATGGCAACTCCTTCCTCAGTGACTGTCCTGATTGCCACACTCAGTGTTCTTAGACATACAATCCTTCATTTATTTATCTGCCAGGGTCTGTGTTACTTAGATTGTTGGCTTGAGAGTGTTTAATGGACAGAAGGGCCTGACCTTACTCATTTCTACACGATGCATTCAACAGATATTTATTGAGAGTATATTAGATGTCGTCCTGGAACACATACTGGTTCCCCATAACAGTGTGATTAAGTTAAGGAACTGGGGAGATGGTTCAGTGGTTAAAGTGCTTGCTGAAAGAGTTTGAGGATTAGAGTTCAGCCCCCCAGAATCCACATACATGCCGAGTGGACATCTCCATGTCTGCCTGTAATTCCTGCCAGATCTTGAAGATGGGATCCCCGGAGTGAGCTGGCTGAGGAAACAAGTCATATCAGTGAGCTCTGGATTTGGTTGAGAGACCCTGTATCAGTGACTAAGGTGGAAGACTGACAGAGGAAGACTCCCAGCATCATCCTTGGGCCTCCACACACATGCTCACTGCACACAAGTGTGCCCCCAAACATGAAAATACATGCACACCTACACACATGCGCATGATGAAAAGAGAGAGAGCGATGCAGTTCCGTAAGGGACCTCAGGTCTGTGTCACTCTCAGGGGAACTCCCTTCTTCTCTGCTTCCTGTGCTGAATTTTGGAAGCGGTGGGCTATGACAAGTACTTCTTCCTTCCTTCTGGGAAAAGATGGCCTTCTATGTTTGGGAAATAGTTTCTAGCTTTATTCCATGTGATCTGAACCACCTGACATGTTTGTATATGGTCTTTCCCTGTTATTGACTGTTGATGGTGAAATACAGATGGCCCGAGCTGATCACCCAGATCTGCCCTGGGGTATTTGAAATCAAATCAAACAGGAGCGGAGGGAACCTTCCCATCCGTGGCACTGAAGATCTATGAGCAGCTTTGCCCTTCACTGTCTTCGTTCAGGTGACACAGTCTTGTCACACTCTCTTCTCTCTGAAATTGCCCCGAGTTAGGATCCTGTTGCCGGCAGGCACGTTGCTGCATCTCTCGGAGCCACAGTCTCCTGGCTGGAAAGCTCCCATGCTGACTCCTCCCTCACAGGGTTGCCGGGGATGACAGCGCCTGGAAAGGCGCCTAACAAAGGTGGGTGCAGCATGGCAGTTTGGGTTTTCATTATTTTACTGGAGCGGAGGGGTTGATCAACAGTTAGCATGTACTGCTCTTGCAGAGGGCCCAGGCCTAGTTCCCAGCACCTATGCAACCATGTTGGAGGCCTCATTTACAGTAGTATGTGTGTGTGTCCATGTATGTCCATGTCCATGTGTGTGGAAGACACAGGGGGCAGGATGACCCTCTTTCGTGTTCCATCTGTTTCCTTGTGGCAGGGTCTCTTATTGAGCCTGGAGCAAAGCTTATGACCAGAAACTCTCCTTCTTGTTGGGAACCTCTTGTTATCGGCCCATGTGTAGCCATGCCTACAGAGGACAGATGGGGACATCAATTCCCCCTTGGAGCTGAAGTCACATGTGGTTGTGAGCCAGCTGAAGTGAATTCTGAGATTTGAACTCTGGTCTTCTTCAAGAGCAATACATGATTTTAACCACTGAGCCCTTGTTCCAGGTCTTCCTCCCACTTTTTTTTTTTCAGATGTCTTGCTGGCCTGGAACTCACCAAGTAGGCTGGACTGGATGACCAGCAAGCCACAAGAATCCTAGTAGCTCCACCTTCCCAGCACTGGATTATAAGCACATGCCACCACACCAAGCTTTTATGTTTGTTTGTGGGTCTGGGGCTGGAACTCAGGTCGTCCTCTTGGCAGAGCAAGTACTTTACCAGCTGAGCTATTGCATCTCAGGTAGCCCAGGCTAGCCTTGAACTATTAGCTAAGGATGGTCTTGAATTTCCAATCCTCCTGCATCTGCCCCCTGAGTGCTGAGGTTAGAAATACAATCTTCTATGGTGTAATATCGCTATTTATAGTCATTGTGCACCGGAGAACCAGGCCTCTCTCCACCTAACTACCTGCAATTTTGTGTTTTCTGACTGGCATCTCTTCCAGCCTTCCCTGATGTCTGGTGATCTTCCTTGAGCTTCTCTGATAGTCTACTTTCCGCAGAAGAGAGGAGAGGGATCAAGTGGAGTTTGTCCTTCTGAGCCTGGTTATGTCCCCTTGACTCATGCATGTTATGCTACGGTAGGATTTCACCTTTCATGGATGGATCATATTCCATCATGTATACTGGTTACCTGTTCATCTGTTGGCAGACACATATGATATGATGTCATATCTCGGCTGCTGGGGAACAACACTGTAATAGGCATGAATGTGCAGATGTGTTTTTGACATGCAGATTGCACTTCATTCAGATACATCTCTGTAATGTGCCTGGTGAATCCCTGAAGGAAGCAAAGAGTCGGTTTACGATTAGACAACATGATGCCAGTACGGATACCCACTGAGCCTGCTGAAACCAGGGTGCACCAGACGTCTGCAGGACCATGGCGAGATCATTACGGCCGGTATCAACTGTCCAGGGAACCCAACTAGTTAGCGATGGAACTGGTTCTATAACTGTTTCTGCCAACATCCCACTGTTGTGTGGGCTTTATAAGATATGGTCCTGAGGTCAGAGAGGTGAGTACCCTTGCCTTCACTTTCATAGCTTGTGTACCAGCTGGGGTGCTTGTATGTGGCTCGTGTGTTAGTACACGCCTGGATGGCTGTGTGTGTTGGCCTTCCTACCAGCCTGTGCTGGCGGATCAACCATGTTTTATCCGCCCATGCCTCCTCTTCTACCTCCTGATCATCTATCACCGTCCTTTGTTCCTGGGCTCAGAGCTAGAACCTCATACACATGATAATTTCTATTTTTTTTTTTTGAGGAGCATCCGTACTGTCTGCTGTAATGGCTTACATTAGTTTACACCCTGGGTAACTGCAGGATCTGTACTGTTTTCTGCAATGGCTTATGTTAGCTTACATCTGACTAACCCTGCAGGGATCTGCTTTTCTCCACACTCATTCCTACGCTGGCTTTTTTCTTTTTACACTAGCCATTTTGATGGTATCGTGATAACAGCTCCTCCCTGAATCAATGTCCATCGTGCACGAGACCATGTCTCTGGACTGTGGGACTCTAGTGCATCAAGTGACAGGTTTGCTCCTGTCAGCAGAATTGAAAAGAGAGATATCATTTATGTGTCTTTATGCTGGCATCCCTATCTGTCTGGTTGATGACAATTTGGGTTCTGAAGACCCCTCCTCGTTTTCGGTCACTTCTCACACAGTGTCTCCACTGTGGGGGTCGAGACACAGATGGGCTTGTCCCTCTGGCCGCGTTCCCACTACTCCAGCTGCTAGGTTCTCAGTGCGTATTTCCAAGGCTTAATTGAATCCAGCTTCTCTGTTACCAAATTCTGAAAACTAGCTGGGGTGAAGTGTTCGGGGAAATGGGCTCTACTGTTTCATCAGTCAAAGTTTCAAGAAGTTGAAAGTACCGAATGAGCTGCCAGGCCTGAACCTGATTCCTCGGTGGCTCACCCATGCTCGCTGGAGAAGGCACGCTGATGTGTCTAGTAGGCACTCTGGGAATACACTTGGAAGAAGTCTTGCCCCCGCTACAGTGTTTAGTGGCACCCAGTAGGTCTGGGTTGTGTATTTTAAATATACTGTGAAGTTTTCATGAGCATAAGACTAGCAAACGCTGACATTACGGTTACTGTGTGCTACATGCTATTGGTCCTGAACAGTCTACTCACTCCTAACGAAATGGTTAGGCTCTCCCGAGCAGTTAAAATGAGTCTTGATGCTCAGACAACACTCGGCACCACTGGAATCAGAATCTCTGGACTGGGGACGATTCTAAAGCTCTCTAAGGGATTCAAATGTGAAGTCGTGTGCAAGAATCATTTAATCCTCACAGTGAGTTCATTAGCCAAGTGTTCGCCACTCCCACTGAGCAGGTGTGGAAACTTACAGCGGCTTGTGACTTGCCCAAGGTCACACAGACGGTAAATGTCAGAGGTATGATTGGAATCTGTCTGTCTGGTCCAAGGGCAAGCTTTGGCAGAGCCTGAGCCTGTGAGAGTACAAGGACATAAATGAGTCTTTCTCTATCTCTGTCCCCGTCTGTCCCTCTCTGTCTCCCCATCTCTCCGTCTCTCTCATTAGCCTGGAGGAGCTGGAGCCTTGGGGCGATGTTCTATCTCGGGGTATCTCCAGGGTGAGAAGCAGACAGAGCAGGTGTGAACACAGGTGAGAGTTCCTTCTTCAGGAGGAAGATTCAGTCTCCCTTATCTCCAGGAGCAAAGAATTCAAGCCGCCGGAGGTAAATTGCACCTGATTGGCTGTTGCTGGGGATTTTTCAGTCTCTGGTATACTGTTTTCCTAGGCAACACAGCGTCTGTTGGAAGACAAGCTGGGATGCCCGGGAGGAGACAAAGGAGGAATGTAACTAGGAAGCCAGTGAATGAAGGACAAGCCAGGATCCCCCATCTGGCTGCACTGCTCGGGTACAGAGGGAACAGAACTGACGCCATAGGCACACTTTATGCTTTGGATAAACGGGAAAGGGACCTTAGAGGGATCGCAGACCTGTACAGTAAGACCCGCTTCCTGCACTGAGGATGAGAAGACAAGATGGCCCCACAATCCCCTTCATCCTGTGGCATATACACCCACTTGGGTTTCCTGTTGAGATTGATACCAGCCAAGTGGTTCTGTTCTAAGTGCAGGATGAGTGGGGGGCACCAGAATGCAAGGGTTTGAGTGGAAATGCTCCCCCACAGGCTCATGTGTCTGAACACCTGGTCTCCAGATGGGGGCGCTGTTTTGAAAGACTGTGGAATCATTCAAAGGTTGAGCCTTGCTGGAGGAAGTATACTGTGGGGGGAGGCAGGGAGTGGATCTTGATGCTTTAGAACAAGTTCCATGCTCTGTCTACACTGCTTCCTCACCGCCCAAGCAATGGGACCAACCTCTCAGACTCTGGCCTTTCCAACCATGATGGACCAAACCCTCTCAAACTGGGACAGAACCCTCTCAAACTGGGACATTGCTTTGCTCCAGTGTTTTGTCACAGCTGGGAAATGTCACTAATGCACAGAGTCCATCACATCCAAGCCAGAACACCCTCTCACTAAGACAGCTGTGAATATGGTGTGGCGTTTGCTTCTGCTCCCTAGCGAGCCATCCTTGGCGTCTCCTCCACTCCAGAGACTATTCAGCTAGGAAGCTCAGACGCTGGAGCTGATCTTTGCACAGTAGACACACAGGGGTTGGCTTCGATGGCAACCCCTGCCTTGTGCAGGTTTCATGGTTTTTTACATACAAATTGGCACCGTCACAGCTGCTGTAAGAGCATGCAAGAACGAGCAAAAGAATGTCCACATTCCTCTCCTTTCCCTTCTCTCTTGATTGATGTGGATTTAACTCAGGATTTTCTCTCAGCTTCACTTGCATGATCTGATGATGGCAGACTCCCCTCCTTCCTCAGGAGAGAGTCCTAGAATTCACCTGCGCCCATACACAGGTTTGTTCCCCCCCTCTTCTATTGCACTCATTAGGTATCTTTTGTTGCGAGTGAAGAAAAACAGGTTGGATCTGGTTTAAGCAGAGACCAGTTTGTTATCTCCTGTAGCTGAACAGTTTAAGGGTGTTCAAGGCAGCCCAGATTTGAAAATTTCTTAACTTTGTCTATGATGGTGTCCCTGTGTGGTAGCTCCCAGAAGCCTTAGGAGAATTTTATTTTTTGTTTTGTAGGGATGGGGTCTTGTTCTGTAGTCCAGGCCCATCTTGAATGAGAGATTCTCCTATCTCTGCCTCCTGGGAGTGAGGACACCACCCCTGGCTTGCTCTGTCTATGGTCAGAAGTTTCAGAAGACAGCAAACAGTCTTCTGGATTCAGGAAGTCCAGGGACTGGCTTGCACTGGTCCTTTGAGCGATCATCCCAGATGCACCTGATGGAGGAAGGTCATGGGTTAATTAAATAAAGAAACTGCTTGCCCTGATAGGTTAGAACATAGGTGGGTGGAGTAAACAGAACAGAATGCTGGGAGAAAGAGGAAGTGAGCTCAGAGACGCCATGCTTCCCTCTCCCGGGCAGACGCAATAGCTCTGCTCTCTGAGGCACACACGATGAAGCTCTGACTCAGATGGACGTAGGTTAAGATTTTCCCTGGTAAGCCACCTCGTGGGCTACACAGATTATCAGAAATGGGCTAGTCCAGGTGCAAGAGTTAGCCGAGAAGAGGCTAGATATAATGGGCCAAGCAGTATTTAAGTGAATACAATTTGTGTGTTGTTGTTTCGGGGCATAAGCTAGCCAGGCGGCTGGAGTGCTGGGGACGCAGCCCCCGGAGCTATTACAACATGCACCCACTATGAGCAAAGAACTATAATGCCTGGACTGACCAGGTCTGGGTCACATGACCACACCAAAACTGGGTTGGAAACACTTTTTGATTCTCAGTGAAGGAGAGTCCAGAGGTGGGAGGTTCGATACCTGTGATGGCTAATTTTGGTTGTTAATTTGACTTAATTAACCATCTGGAATTAGCCAAAAAAAAAAAAAAAGATGCTGGACACTTCTTTGAGGGGTTTTCTTGATCAGTTTATCTGAAGTGGGAAGGCCTACCCTAAATATGGATGACACCTTCCAGTGATAACCCAGGCAACAGGGAGACCAGAGAAGAAAACCTTGCTTTTTGCCTGCTTGCCTTTACTCCTGTTGACAAGTTCATCTATCCTGTTTGTGTGGAATCGAATAGAAGACGCTGACATTAACCCACAAACATATGAACACCTGATTTTCGATAAAGGAGCTAAAAGTATACAATGGAAAAAAGAGAGCATCTTCAACAAATTGTGCTGGCAAAACTGGATGTCAACCTGTAGAAGAATGAAAATAGATCCATATCTATCGCCATGCACAAAACTCAAGTCCAAATGGATTAAAGACCTCAATATCAGTCCGAACACACTGAACCTGATAGAAGAGAAAGTGGGAAGTACTCTACAGCACATGGGCACAGGAGACCACTTCCTATATATAACCCCAGCAGCACAGACACTAAGGGCATCATTGAATAAATGGGACTTCCTGAGGCTGAGAAGCTTCTGTAAAGCAAAGGACACTGTCACTAAGACAAAAAGACAACCCACTGACTGGGAGAAGATCTTCACCAACCCTGCAACTGACAAAGGTTTGATCTCCAAAATATATAAAGAACTCAAGAAACTAGACCGTAAAAGGCTAATCAACCCAATTATAAAATGGGGCACTGATCTGAACAGAGAATTCTCAACAGAAGAACTTCAAATGGCCAAAAGACACTTAAGGTCATGCTCAACTTCCTTAGCGATCAGGGAAATGCAAATCAAGACAACTTTAAGATACCACCTTACACCTGTCAGAATGGCTAAAATAAAAAACACCAATGATAGCCTTTGCTGGAGAGGTTGTGGAGAAAGAGGTACACTCACCCATTGCTGGTGGGAATGCAAACTTGTGCAACCACTCTGGAAAGCAGTGTTTCGGTTTCTCAGGAAATTCGGGATCAACCTACCCCTGGATCCAGCAATACCACTCTTGGGAATATACCCAAGAGAGGCCCTATCATACAACAAAAGTATATGCTCAACTATGTTCATGGCAGCATTGTTTGTAATAGCCAGAACCTGGAAACAACCTAGATGCCCTTCAACGGAAGAATGGATGAAGAAAGTATGGAATATATACATATTAGAGTATTACTCAGCAGTAAAAAACAAGGACTTCTTGAATTTTGCATACAAATGGATGGAAATAGAAAACACTATCCTGAGTGAGGTAAGCCAGACCCAAAAAGAGGAACATGGGATGTACTCACTCATATTTGGATTCTAGCCATAAATAAAGGACATTGAGCTTATAATTCATGTTCCTAGAGAAGCTAAATAAGGTGAATCCAAAGACAAACACATAGGCATCCTCAGGAATATTAACCTTCATCAGGCGATGAAAGGAGACAGAGACAGAGACCCACACGGGAGCACCGGACAGAAATCTCAAGGTCCAAATCAGGAACAGAAGGAGACGGAGCACGAGCAAGGAACTCAGGACCACGAGGGGTGCACCCACACACTAAGACAATGGGGATGTTCTATTGGGATCTTACCAAGGCCAGCTGGCCTAGGTCTGAAAAAGCATGGGATAAATCCGGACTAGCTGAACATAGCAGACAATGAGGAATACTGAGAATTCAAGAACAATTGCAGTGGGTTTTTGATCCTACTGCACGTACTGGCTTTGTGGGAGCCTAGGCAGTTTGAATGCTCACCTTACGAGACCTGGATAGAGGTGGGCAGTCCTTGGGCTTCCCACAGGTCAGGGAACCCTGATTGCTCTTCGAGCAGATGAGGGAGGGGGACTTGATCGGGGGAGGGGGAGGGAAATGGGAAGCGGTTGTGGGGACGAGGCAGAAATCCTTAATAAATAAATAAATTAAAAAAAAAAAAAAGAATCACGAGGTCTCCTCCAGAGCGCTGGACAATAACCTCTTTCACTAAAGCCAAAAGTTTTGCCACTTGTTTGCGTGGAAACAGCAAAACTATGCAACATATCCCTTGGCACAAAATGCCCTGTTTACCATTCAAGATACAGTGCCATTAGACCAGACAATACCCCATTGTCCAGAAACAGAATCTGAGCAAAAATATTAGGGAAGAGAGCAAGTATCCACTGGACAGATGTTGCTTAATATGAGAATGAAGAAGTATAGTTCATCTAATTCCTGGCATATTTGTAATCAATTTTTACTTTATTGTTTAAACATTTCATACCTGTTTATAATGTATTTTGATCATATCCACTTGCCTCCCCCCTCTCCCTGCCATCTCCCTACCAAGTTCATATACTGCATTGCTTTGGACTTTTATAGCCCACTGAGTCCTATTAGTGCTGTCCATACAGCCCCGGGTGTGGAGCACGGGCAACCGACGGGTGGCCACACTCCCATACAAAAGTGACTCTTGCTCCCCCCAGCAGCTACCAACTGCAGCGTGCTCCTCACCTAGGTGTGGGGCCTCATAAGCTTCTCCCCCGTTTGTGCCAGAACGCTGACTGGCTTGACCTTGTGCAGGTGACTGCATTTGCCGTGAGTTCGTGCGCACAAAGGTCATGTCTCATGTCGTAGTCAGAAGACAGAGATTTATGCCTCTCTTCCCTACCTGGCATTTACATTCTTTCCACCTCGTCATCTGCAATGCTCCCTGAACCCTGCGGGGAGCTGGGGGTGGGGGTGATAGATGTCATCTGTGGCTGAGCTCACTGGCAGCCTAATCCCAGCACTGCAATTCTGTATTGCGTTAAATGAATGTGGAGGTTGAAATTTAAAGAAGACAATGACAACAATAAAAGTTTTCTGAAAGCACAAAAAAAAAATCCCCATTAATATGCTGACATGTTTTAGTTGTTTCAACTAAAGAAGACATGCTAGGTGGGGGCAAACTGTGTTCTTTCCTTTGGCTTACTTTTCTTGCCAGAGGCTCACCTGCAGAGTTGGAAGGGCATGAGCCTTTGAGTGATAACTTTCTCCTGCCATCCACCTGTGTTGCTAAGTACCCAGAGGTAGGTTGTCACTGGCTTGTCCTTGAAATACAAGCTACGGCTTCAGGCATCCTTAGGCTACATAGACTTTTGCCCAGCTGCCTACCATTTGAGGATTCCCACTAATCACCCCTTGGTCTAAAAACATTTACTAGAACAACTCAGAACACTCAGCAAAGCATGGCAGCTATGTTGGTGGTTTGTTGTTATTACAGTAATTACCATTATTATTATTAATTATTATCATCATCATCATCATCATTGTCATTACCACCACCACCATTGTCATCGTCATCGGCATGAAGGGTTTTCTCCCTGAATGGACACGATTGACTGGATCATTGATTCTGTGACTGAACTTGGTCTTACATGACTATTTGATGGCTAGAAGTTCCAACCTTGTAACACATAGCTGATCTTTCTTGAGTGACTAGCCCTCAATATAAAAGTAGGAGCCCAGTGTGGGTCGCCAATCTGCAGGAACTTAAGGGTGATTTCTGCATCCTGTGAGGAACTAAGAAACATCACTTGAGGAGATTGAAAGTTTGGATGTTCCTCTCAGGGACTGGGAATGAAGATGGGATAAAGAGGTTATTCCTTACTCTCTTCTGTGCTGTACGCCAACTTCTCTGCAGGCCTAGAGGTCAACTCCTGGTTTCTGTTCACTTTCCCTGTTGATGCCTCTGGGTGTAGAACCAACTCTGGCATAGGCTTTCAGCCTCTTCACACACCTCATCAGGGCCTCCTCTGGGGTGCCCTCCTGAACACTGCCCTCATTCCCAGCCGTAGTTCTTCCCATGTCTGTGACCTTGGAAACGTTAGCTCTGCATGCCTCAGTTTCTTCATCAGTGAAATATGGGTGCTTTCAGCTCACCTAAGATGGTTCTTTGTCTAGGACGCCTTCTCTGGAGGGTGATTTTGGGTATTTGTAACTGGGATTGCCATCCCTTCCTTTCCTTGGAAATATTTTACTCTGTGGGCTTAATTTTGTTCCCATCATAAAAGTGGTGCATATGAAATCTCAACAATGTGGTTGCCTAAATAACACCAGCATAACCAGTATGCCAACATGGATGGGGGACATTTCACAAGGCCCCGTCCCTAGGTGGAGAGTTATAGGCGATTGGTGGTTGCTGAGAGAGGAGAATCAGTCTTCTCCAGGGATGACAAACCCCTGCTGGGTTATCCAATCCAGTGGTCAGCCTTAAACACTCTATAAGCAACACCTGCTGGACTTGACAGATTATCTGTCTATCTACCTATGTATCTATGTATCTATCATCTATCTATCTATCTATCATCTATCTATCTATCTATCTATCTATCTATCTATCTATCTATCATCTATCTATCTATCTACACACAGGCATCCTCGTGGGCTCTGGAGTGTTCTCTGCACTTGTCAGATGCGATGCCCTTCAAGGCCATACAGGGAGTGGGAGCTGGAAGTTTAAGTAGTAATGAAAACAGTTTTCTGTTTGGGGTCACCACAGCATGAGGAACTGTATCAAAGGGCCACAGCGTTATGGGGGTTGAGAACCGCCGGCTTAGGGTCATGCCTGGCATGCGGCACACAGAGACATCCTGCTCACTCCTTTGTTCATCATCGTCTCTTGCTGGTGCTCACACAGAATATCTCCGGGTTGACCCGAAGCTACTGGATACAGTGTGTACTGTCATTGAAGGGGATGGTTACTACCTGGTTGGCACTGTGAGGTTTTACCCTGTGCATATGTTCTTTTTCCATGAAAAAACAGTAAATGCCATCTAAACATCTAAGCAGATACTAAAATCATTCCAGTTTTTCAGTGCTCCCAGTGTGTTCTTTTGGAAACAATAGAAAGCATGTCTTCTTTAAACTCACCCTGAAGCAGGGATCCACAGACTATGACTTCTTGGCCTAAATCTGGCCTGTGGTTTGCTTTGATGTGATTTTGTTTTAATGTCTTTTAAAGACATATATAGAACTGGGCATACTGGTACACACTTGGGATCCCAATGCTTGGGATGCAGAGGCAGGAGGGTCAGGAGTTCAAGGTCAGCTTCAGATATGCAAGCAAATTCAAGATCCCCGTGGGCTTCATGAGACCCTGGTCTCACAACCAAATGAAGAACTGTATGTATAAACAGAAAATCGAGACAAAAGAGGCAGTTTTAGAGCTATAATAGCAGATACACAGAAGGCTCGGGCAATCTAGGGGGACAGTGACTTTGAGGACCAGACTGTCGCTGCTCTCTCAGATTCTGTTAAAGCTTTTCACTCCAAAATTATTTCTCCCTGGGGCTCTTAGAGCCGGAGAGCTGGGGATATGATGCATTGGCTGCTGTCCCTTGTTCCTGCTATGTTTTAGTACCCCCTCCCCCTCATTCCTCTATGTGAGCTTGTTACTCCTCGTCTGAGCTTGTAGGTCTCGTAATTGCTAACAGTGGCTGCCTTCCTTTTTGGCAAGACAGTTACACTTTGCTCGAGGGCATAGTGAAAGCAATCCTAACGGCTGAGCAGCTGCCACTAGATGGCGCTATAGCTCTGAAAACTAAGCTGAGAAGGCACCTAGGGTGGAGGAAGTTGGAAGTCCTGTGGTTTTAGGCTAATTCCTGTCACAGACAGACCTCATTCTAGACTAGACTCTGGCACAAATTATGTGTCGGTCTTCATGTGCTTAATTATAAAAATGGATATTTTGGTGACTCCCTCTTTACCGCTGCAGAGTTGCCGTGAGCGCCTGGGAGACGAGACTTTGAGGACTGCATGAGACAGTGCACCCGTGAATGCCTGGGAGACTGCACGAGACAAGAGCATCCGTGTGCTCGCCAAAGCCATTCCTTAGGCACACTTCTTCAGACACAGCAACCTTTGTGACCTCCTTGTATGACAACAATGAGAACCTGGGACAGGGGCGGCAGTGGGGAAACTGGGAGAATTAGCCAAGGACCAGCTTGACCAAAGGGGTTTGGAGGCACAGCTACGTAGAGGCAAAAAATTCTAGGGTGCCATAGTGCACTCAGGACAGCTGCAGCTGCAAATGCTGCACTTTTATTTCAAAAGACCACGGGGAAGGATTTGTTTTTTTTTTAATTATTATTATAAATGATAATCATTTGAGGAGCAAGCTGATTGAACATACGATGTATGCAAGTTATAAGAAAATCTCCTGGTATAATATGTACAGTTCTAATGTTTTTATGGAATTACGTGTCAGCTACAAATAAGTTCAGAGGCTAGGGAGATGCTCCGTCAGTGAGGCGCTGCAAACCTGAGGACCTACTCCAGACCCACAGTCCCCATGTCCAGAAGCCAGGCAGGGAAGCAGGTGCTTAGAATTCCTGTGTTGGGAGCAGCTTGCCAGCCAGTCAACCTAGGTGACTCAGCAAACCCCAGCTTCAGTGAGAGATCCTGCCTCAAAAATATAAACCTGAAGGATGTCAGTGTTTGCCAACCTGACACAAACCTGGGCATAGCTGGGAAGAGAGACCGAGCTGAGGAACTGCCCTCACCACTTTAACCGGTGGGCGGTGGGTGAGTCTGCGGGGATTTTTCTTGATTGTTAATTGATGCAGGAGGCCCAATCCACTGTGAGTGGTGCCACTCCAGGCAGCCGCAAGCAGTGCTCTTTGTGGCGTTTGCTTCAGTTCCTGCCTTGAGTCAATGTCTTGGACTTTCTTAATGATGGATGGTTCCTTGTAAACCAAATAAATCCTTTCCTTCCCAAGTGGCTTTTGGTCAGTGCTTTATTTATTATTAGTCTAATCTCTTCTGGATGGCCTGGAACTAAAGGTGTGTGCCACCTGGCCTGACAGAGTGTTTTATCTTAGCAATACAAAACAAACGAAGACAGAGAGTGCTGGAAAAACACACTCGGCATTGACTTCTGGCCTATGTGTATGCACACATATGTGTGAATATATGTACACACACACACACACACACACACCCATACAAGCAAAAATAAATTTAAATAAAAAAGAGTGTAAGAATTCTTGTGAGCCTCTGCCTCACTGTCTGCAGAATA
This sequence comes from Microtus oregoni, assembly GCF_018167655.1. Lineage (NCBI taxonomy): Eukaryota > Metazoa > Chordata > Mammalia > Rodentia > Cricetidae > Microtus > Microtus oregoni. Next base: position 25,289,533 of record NW_024543062.1, read on the forward strand.
GGAAGGACGAAAGAGCCAGTCTGTAGTGGCTGTGCAGATTCCCATGGTCCACGTCAGGTGTTTGCACGCTGTGCAGAAGGAAGCAGCCCATTGGTAAAGGGCACACTGTGAGCAGTGGCTCTGTGCTTTTGTGATTCTGTCCTCAGGCCCCTCTCTCCCTCATCTCATCTCTCCTCTCACACCTTACTTATCTGTCTCTACCCATGGGACAGGACGACCTCCTGACATCAAGCTCTGACTTCTGTATGTGTCGTGCACAGCTGCATACACATGGGCATGTATACATGTCACTTCTTTATGGACATTGCAGTTACCCATCCATCATCATCCATCCACCCGTCCATCCACCCACCCACCTATCATCATCCATCCACCCGTCCATCCACCCACCCACCCATCTATCCATCCATCCATCCATCCATCCATCCACCCACCCACCCATCCATCCACCCATCCACCCACCCACCCATCCATCCACCCATCCACCCACCCACCCATCTATCCATCCACCCATCCACCCATCCATCCATCCACCCACCCATCCATCCATCCACCCACCCATCCATCCACCCATCCATCCACCCACCCACCCGTCCACCCACCCATCCATCCATCCATCCATCCATCCATCATCCATCCACCCATCCATCCGCCCATCCACCCACCCACCACCCATCCACCCATCCATCCATCCATCCATCCATCCATCCATCCATCCACCCATCCACCCATCCACCCACCCACCCATCCACCCACCCATCCACCCGTCCATCTACCCATCCATCCATCCATCCATCCATCTACCCACCTACCCATCCATCCATCCATCCATCCATCCACCCACCCACCTATCCACCCACCCACCCATCCACCCACCCATCCATCCACCCATCCATCCATCCATTCATCCATCCATCCATCCATCACCCATCTATCCATCATCTACCCATCCACCCACCCATCCACCCACCCCATCCACCCACCTACTCATCCATCCATCCATCCATCCCATCCATCCATCCATTTATCCATCCATCCATCCCACCCATTCACCCACCCACCCATCCATCCCACCCATCCATTCCATCCATCCATCCATCCATCCATCCATCTATCCATTTATCCATCTAGCCATTCATTCATTTATTCATCCATTTCCATGCATTTATTAATCTCTTTACCTATCCATTTATTCATCTGCCTATATTTATATTTATTTGTCCATCCACCTATACATCTACCTATTTATCCAGCTCTCTACCTATTCATTTATTCATCCGTTTGTCCATCTATCCAAAACAATACAGGTGACTGAAATACTGAAAACAACATTCCAGCTCCAGTGGCATGGAATGGGTACATCATTTGTGTCTACTCAGGAAAGCTATCTTATATGCTAGTATACATAATTATACGATACAGCACTGGGCTGCCAATGCAAAACCTCAGCAAATGATAACTTGTTCTCCTAAGATCTGACTGCCACAGCCTGAACTCTTCCGTAGGCAGATATGAAATATCCAACTCGATTTTATTAAATAGGATTTTCAGGTGTGGTGGGGGAGTCTGAAAGAGTAGGCAGAGTCAGAGTGGGACAGTGAGCAGAGGCAGGGAAGATGGTGGGGAGGGTCCGGTTGGGTCACGTGGTGCCATCATCTCTTTTTAGACGTGTCTTCTGCTCATCTCACTGCTCCGTGGTGGCCCAGGCTGGACTCAGGAACACAGTGCTGGCTTGCCCTCCTCCACAGGGCGTGGCTCCAGCTATGTGGGGAGAGTGTAATGCCGGAGAGGCGTATTAACCCGGGTCTGGAGCCAGCTGATGTAGTCCTCTAGCGGCATATGGATGATATGTTCGCGCACAAACTGTGGAGTAAACAGAGTGGTACTCAGGGTCTGGTTTGAAAGCTAGACTAGACTGCCCCTCCGCCAGTCTCTGTTCGACATTCCAGATGACTTCGTCATTGGAATCCAAGATGACCCCGATGATTCAGACATTCATATTTAGGTTGCTGCAAAAGTAGTTGAGACTTTTGTGCTGTTGAAATTTATCATTTGACACGAATGCATTCTTAAATAAATGTGGTTATGCTATATACCATTTGCTGCCTAGTTCTTCATTTAATTGATGATGATTTATTGTCTATTTTATACTACAGAAATGATGTTAGTCAGGAGACAAACTTGAGTTATTTTCTTTTCTGAAGAACATTATTATTTTATATGTATGAGTTGCATGTATGTGCCCATGAAGGCCAGAAGAGGGCATCAGATTCCTGTGAACTGGAGTTACATGTGGATGGCCATGTGGGGGCTGGCAATTGAACCCAGGCTCTCGTAGAGAGCAGCCAGGGATCTTAACTGCTGAGCCATCTCTGCAATCACATGAGTGATGTTCTGATTTGAATTTAAAATAGGTCTTAAAGCAGCAGATAGGAGGCATTTGGCCCAGGACCTTCTAATGAACGGCCAGCGTGGGGGCGGTTCAAGGAGACAAGACAATGGCTGGTTGAGGGCGTTCATTGCAGCTGACTCTCTACAAACAAATTGAGAAAGTTCTTGTTTGACCTGTTGATTTCTCTTATTATGTCCAGCAACAACACCCATTTCTCAGTTGGATTGTGATAACAGCCAAAAACAGGACAGGATAGGACAACTATGACCTATAGGAAATGATGACCATTTCCGGGACGTGACTAGAAAGACAGTCTGAAGAACGTCCCAAAGCCAGACTTGTCATGGCCACTGTTTGTTGGGCTGCTGCCAGTCTGGCCCACAACAGAATTCTGAACCCATTACACTTGAGAACCTTCCAGGGGATCTGGTGCCTTCTTCTGACTCTCGCAGGATCGAACATTCTTGTGGTGCTCATAGATACACATACACAAAACACACATGCACATAAGTAAAAATACATCTTGAACAAAGAGAACCCCTGAACTTTGCTGTGATGCCTGTTCTTGGCTGTCAACTTGACTACACCTGGAATTAACTAAAAGCCGAGCAGCTGGGTATACATGTGAGGGTTTTTTCTTAATTAAAGCAGTTAAAGAGACAAGACCCCCTTTTAATCTGGATCTTTTGAGGTGGTAAAGAATATCTTTAATCCGGGCCACACCTTCTGCTGGACGCCTGTGTAAAGGACATGGAGGAAGGAAGTACTCTGCCTGCTTGCTCTCACCGGCATTAGAGTCTACTTCTTGGAGATTTGAGCATATACTGAAAACCAGCCGAGACACCCAGCCTCATGGACTGAGAAATGACTGGAATGTTGTGCCTCCCATGGGTAGACAGTTACTGTTGCATTGGCTGGACTACAGCATGTAAGTCATCCTATTCTCTCTCTCTCTCTGTCTCTCTCTCTCTCTCTCTGTCTCTCTCTCTCTCTCTCTCTCTCTCTCTCTCTCTCACACACACACACACACATACACACACACATATACACACACACACACATTCTATAAATTAGGTTGTTTTGGAGAACCCTGGTTAATGCATTTGCTTTTTACCAATAGACCAATGCTTCAAAATTTGAAGGAGGCTGGGTGGTGGTGGCACTCGCCTTTAATCCCAGCACTGGGAGGCAGAGGCAGGTGGATCTTTGTGAGTTCAAGGCCAGCCTGGTCTACAAGAGCTAGTTCCAGGACAGGTTCCAAAGCTACAGAGGAACCCTGTCTCAAAAAAAAAAAAAAAGTTGAATGAAGCAGGCTATGGAGTTTGGGGCTCTGGAGTTTGGACTATGGAGTTTGGGGCTTGGAGTTTGGGCTATGGAGTTTGGGGCTATGGAGTTTGGGCTATGGAGTTTGGGCTATGGAGTTTGGGGCTATGGAGTTTGGGGCTATGGAGTTTGGGCTATGGAGTTTGGGCTATGGAGTTTGGGGCTATGGCACTATGGGGCATGTTCCCCCACTACATTTCCCTAACCTGCCAACTGATGACTGCTTCTTCAGTTGTCTGAAGAATCTCAGAATGATACTGAGCCTGAGCGCTGTCTCCTCCTGTTTTATAATCTCTCTAGTTCTGGGATTAAGGGTGCGCACCACTACCGCCTGGTTTCTATGGCAAGCTAGCAGGGTTACTGAAATTAAAGGCGTGTGTCATTGCTGCTTGGTCTGTAAGGCTGGCCAGTGTAGCTGTTTTACTTTTCTGATCTTCAGACAAGCTTTATTTATTAAAATACAAATGAAATGGCACTACAGATATGGCTAAGCTGTCAGGGATGACCTTGGGCTCGCCTGTAGCCCAGCAGGCACTGGACTTGTCATCACTGGACTTGTCATCCTTCTGCCAGCCTCCAGAGCAGCTGCGATTACAGACCTGGACCACCATAAGCATCTTTAACCTTTTTTTTTTTTTTTTTTTTTTTTTTTTTTTGGCACCCTACTGCTGTTATCTTAGACGTCCTGGGCCTTGAGGGATGGCAGTGATGGGAAAGCTTCTCAGCGCCCTTGAAGAGAGCCCTGAAGCTCTCCCTTGACCTGCACAGGTCTTCTCGGGCTGACAGTCACCTCCTTGATCAATTTCTGCCACACCCAATGACTTGCAATGCATTTCTCCAACAAGTCAGGCTGTGTCTTGCTGGTGTGTGTGTGTGTGTGTGTGTGTGTGTGTGTGTTACATGTGCCGTCTTCTCCTTACTCTGCTCTTTTGCCTTCTCTTCACGATTCTGACTTCTCAGTGTTCAAGTCCAAGATTAAACCTTAGCTTTCCCATTTGCCCTGGTTAGTGAGGTCTTCTATAAGTTAAACCAGATTTCCTCAGTATCATCTCATTAACATGTCAATTCTGTGTTGGCAAATTTGGTCTGGTGCCTGAGGTTTCTCATTCCCCACAAACACCAGTGAGGGCCACGCTGCTGGCCTGGCAACCATCTGCAGTTTCAGAAGCACACTCTGAGTTAATTTGGATGGCTTAACCCACTTGCATCCCTTCCTAACCTCCTAGTCTCCAGGGAGTACTGCTTACTCTGTTGAGCCTTGGAGCTGCCACTGAACAACCAAATAGAGCAGAGCTCGCAGAGGGCAGGCTCTTGCTATTTCGGGATGGTTGGGTTCACTGCACTTAAGCAGTGCTTGGATGTTGGAAGATGACTGAAGGAAGACACCTGAGGCATTGGGACGGAAGGGGCATTGGTTATTACCTCGATGGCCACCGCAAGGTCTGGAGAGCACAGCTCCCAGATCCGCAGGTCCTGGAGCACCTTCAGGAGGACATGCGGCCGGATCCTCAGGTCTAGGTTCTCTCCAAACTTCTGCAGTTTTGTCAGGACCTTCTTTGCAGGCCGGAAGTTTTTCAGATCCTCAGGGAGTTTGGATAACAGATCAAAGTACCTTCAAATCCAAGAGGCGAGAGCTGGTTAGAGAGGCCCTGGTGTGTGGATCTGGGCCCCCATCACCTTAGAGAGGCCCCGGGATGGGGTCTGGACCCCTTGGATCCTCCTTTATTTTCCTCTCTACTCTTGGGATTTTTTGAGGCATCATGACACTCTACATGGGCCCTATCCTCTACACCCAGCTTTTGTAAGGTCATACACAAGGCAAGGATTTATGTTTAAGGGTAGCCAGCTTCTGTTTCACTTGCATGCTTTAAAAGACTGCATTTCAGAGATCCACAGACAAGCACTGCGCTGAGCTCCCAGAGTCTTGCTGACGAAAGGGAGGAGGGAGTGTACCAATTGGGGGGTCACGATGGGGGAACCTACCCACAGAGACAGCTGACCTGAGCTCGTGGGAGATCATAGACACTGGACCAACAGTTAGGGAGACTGCATGGAACTGACCTAGCTCTCTGAATGTGTGTGACAACTGTGTAGCTTGGCCTCTTAGTAAGGCTTCTAATGGTGAGAGCAGGATTTCTCCCTGGCACTTAGCTGACTTTTGGTAACTTATTTCCTGATGGAGGAGGGTCATCTGTCTATGTGCTACTCTCATTTGTTAATAAAGAAACTGCCTTGGCTTTTTAATAGGGCAGGATTTAGTTAGGTGGAGTAGACAGAACAGAATTCTGGGAGAAAGAAAGCATAGCTGGTCAGATGCCATGGAGCCAGCCACCAGGTCAGACATGCTGAATCTTTCCCGGTAAGCCACCACCTCGTGGTGCTACACAGATTATTAGAAATGGGTTAATCAAGATGTGAGAATTAGCCAATAAGAGGCTGAAACTAATGGGCCAGGCAGTGTTGAAATGAATATAATTTCCGTGTAATTATTCCGGGGCATAAACTACAATTTCCCTTCTACAATTTCCCATGCCAGATTACCTCATCCCACTTAGATATAAGGGGAGGAGCTTAGTCCTGTCTCAACTTGATGTGCCATGCTTATTGCAAGCCTGTGGGAGTCCTGCCCCTTTCTGAATGGAAATGATGGGGATGGAGATTATGGTGGTGATGGAGTTGATGGTGGTGCTGGAGATGATGGTGGTGATGGACATGATCGTGGTGATGTTGAAGATAATGGTGATGGAGATGATGGTGGTGGAGATGATGGTGCTTAAGATGATGGTAGTGATAGTGTTGATGGTGTTGATGGAGTTGAAAGAGATGATAGAGATGATGATGATTGTGGTGATGAGATAATGGTAGTGATAGAGATAATGATGGTCATGGTGGTGATGATGATGATGGAGATGATGGTGGAGATGATGGTGGTAATAGAGATGATGATGGTGGTGATGGAGATGATGACCTGTACATTTCCCATCTCCATGATAACAAGCTCAGCTGACAGGCTGTGTGTTTCATGCTACCACTGGGAATGCATTGTTGAGATGGCAGAGACAGTTGGGTCCTGGCCTACTTCTGTCTAACCTACTTATCCACCTTAGATCTATGAGCATGCTTTAACTGTGGTCAGGGCTTACTTAAGACAAATGGTGCATGTGTTTAGAAAGTGCTTGTCACACATGTCTGACAACCTGAGTTTGATCCCAGAGCCCACAAAAGGGTTGAAGGAGAGAAAAGAGCCCACAAAGTTGTTCCCTTAACTCCGCACATGCCCCCATCTTTTTGTCTCTCTCAGTCTTCCACATGCACTAATAATAATAATTCAATTATAGAATTATGACATAATTTATAATAATGGTGATGAAAAGTGCCTTCTTCCACCTCATATGTACCACTGTGCTTGTGTACTTATGTATTTGAAGACTAGCCTGACCCAGCAAACATTCTTGGATACTCATCTTTGTACTTGTGGTATGCGTTTGTGTATTTATTCATGTGTCTTTGTGTAGCATGAGTCCCCATGAAAGTATGAACTTTGTCTGAGCTACTCAGCACACAGCACTGAACTAACTGTGCCGGGCAGATAGTAGGCTTCCAATAGTTATTATCAGAAAGAGTGGATGAGTGAGAAGCCCAGCTGAGCACACTTGTTGGCAGGCTGTGGTTCATTTGACTTGATTTTAATGATGCTATGGAGGGCGCTTGTTTCCCCGTAATGATACCAAAAGCCCCATCATTAGAGACGCTGGCTGAGCCCCACTGTGGGAGGCTCAACACTAACTTCCCACTCCAATATCTTCGTGGGGGTTAGTTTATTACCCTTCCACTTTCCTTCCCAAAGGGGAGGCTATAAACTCACTCTCCCTCCCCCTTACATAAGGCACCTTTGGGAGCCCATGTAACTCCGGGGACAGTTGCTACTCATGAAACGGCAAAGACCTGGGCGTGTGAGGCAGTGCGGGTGGTTCCCACATCTCCCCTACAGCTCAGGGTCCCTCTGGCAAGTTCCTACTTCATGTCAATAACAATGTGGGAGGGATTCTAGGTCCATCTTTTCATTTTCTCATCTTTTAAAAAAGATTTTGTTTTCCTCCATCCTGGCAGAATGGAGTTCATGACACACAATGCGTCAGACTCTAGTTCAATATTACATGTGAATGGCAGTTCTGAGACCAGACCGAGGTTCGTGTCCTATGCTCGCCACTTACAGACAGTATGGCCCGGGACAAGTGAGCCGACTGCGCTGAGACTCAGTTTCATATGTATCTTTAAGGATATGGGGGATAAAATACGAAACATTAAATTTTCTTAGGGCAACCTCTGCCATCCACCAGCCACGCGATTCATAGTGATTTCTTACGGTTGGTCAGTATTTTCTTTACATTTTGAAATATCTTATTTTAATTGAAGTCATCACTGAACTTTTTTCTAGGGTACTTGTGTAACATATCAGGACTTTTTTATTTGCTCTTTTGTCTTTTTGAGACAGAGCCTCACTATGTAGCTGGGTTACCTGGAACTTATCGTGGAGACCAGACCGGTCTTGATGCCTTCTGAATGCTGCTGAGATTAAAGCAGTGTGGCACCACACCCAGCAAGCATCAGAACTTCTATGCAGTGTATGCTGTCCCGACTGGATGCATTTGTGTACAGCGCCTAACGTCCCAATGTAGATGCTTGGTACATCCAGCAAGTATTCGTCGCTTTTCCATAGGAAGCGACTCAACATCCTCCCTCCAGTTATTCTGAAATACTCAGTGCCATCCTCTGCCACGCAGTGGACCCCAGCCCTCCCCTGCTGCTATCTGTCTGTCCTCTCGCATGTGCTGGGGCACAGTGTTCCCAGGGGTATGCAGTGATAACCTCAGAGAACTAAAGCTCTGTAGACATTTGGTTGACAGGTGTGTGTGTGTGTGAGTGTGCGGGTGCGTGTGTGTGTGTGTGTGTGTGTGTGAGTGTGCGGGTGCATGTGTGTGTGTGTGTGTGAGTGTGCGGGTGCGTGTATATGTGTGTGTGTGCGGGTGCGTGTATATGTGTGTGTGTGCGGGTGCGTGTGTGTGTGTGTGTGTGTGAGTGTGCGGGTGCGTGTATATGTGTGTGTGTGCGGGTGCGTGTGTGTGTGTGTCTGCGTGCATATGCGCATGGGAGGGGTGGTAAATGGGCTCTCCTTATTTCTAAGTCTGGGTCAAATTCGCAGCAACTATGAAGACCAGGACAGGTTTTATGACACATGGTTGTGAAGCTGACAGGTTCTTTCCTGATTGTGTTTTGATTTGGGGGACCCAATTGGGGTAGACAGTAGTTGGGAGGGGATACCTCTAGGCCACTGAAGAACCCTGGGATTGACCGTGATGTAATGCTAAGGGGCCATCTTGTCTGGTCCTCAGGGTCTTACCAGTGGTCCGCAATCTCTTCTGCATCCCCCTTCATCACCGGGACCTGGTGCCTCATCTTTGATATATCCTTTTGGAAATTCGAGGCGAGAACAAAAGAGTGGAACTTCTGGAGACTCCGCTCTTCTTGGCGCCTATGGAGTGGTGTGAAGAAGTGGGAGAGGAATTAGAGACACAGACCCCCCCCCCCCCCAACTTTAGCTACGGGCGGGCGAGCACTTTCAGAAGCCATAGCTCTCTCCAATGTGCTGAAGTGATTTCATCGTCTCTGAATTCTGTGTGCAGAGCACTGAGCGTTCTGCCAGGCACACAGGGGGTGCTGAACTCATGTTGTTGTTCTCTTCCATTCTGCACACAGCCCTCTCTCCAAAGAGAATCCAGGTTGTGATGATGCTCACGCCTAATGCCCCTTATCCAGCATCCAGTGCTTTCCATCTCACTTGGAATAAGGAACTTAGAGGAACTTATTCCTAAAAGTCCCAGCTAATCCCGTTTCTACACTTTCCAACTGCATCATCATGCTCAGAATTCTGAGCCTCTTCCTCACAATCAGGGCCTTTGGGACAAAGTGTGATCTCCACACTAGGAGGGGGCAGGCCAGCAAAGCCTTTTGGATCTGGACTCTGTCTAGCTCTCTGATCTCCCCATAAGCATCCCAAGAGCCAGTCATAGCTGACACCAGGCAGTTCCATCCTATGCTCTGGGACTGCTTTTCCTTGGAGTTCCTCTTAATTTTCTAGCCAGATTCTCTGGGTTTGGATCCCACCTTTATTGTTTTGTAACGACACAATTCATTGTTTTGTCATGTAAAGGGCCTTTGGTACAAGACTTCTCTGAGTGTGCTTATAGCATCTGTAGGGGGATTAAAGCCCCTCACCTGTGGGGCTGTTGGGAACCATAAATGGTGCATAACTAACTGCAAAGCTCTCAGCTCACTGAGTGGAGGACGCTGCCTAACATGGTACCCTGGAGATGGCACTGTCATTAGTTAACCTGAGAATCTCTCCTTCATTAAGATGATCGGGTGGCTTTCCCAGGTCAGGAAGTGTGTATGATTCTCCTCTGTATGCTATGAATATGTTTTATTACCATTGGTTAATAAAGAAGCTGATTTGGCCTATGGTAGGGCAGAATAGAGCTGCATGCAGGGGTGGGGGGGGGACTAAATTGAATGCAGGGGAAAGAAGGCGGAGTCAGGGAGAAGCCACGTAGCTGCCGAAGGAGAGACGCCAGAAGCTTACCGGTAAGTCACTGCCTGGTTGTAATACACAGATTAATAGAAATGGGTTCATTTAAGATACAAGAGCTAGCTAGAAATACGTCTGAGCCATCAGTCAAGCAGTGTTGTAATTAATATAGTTTTGTGTGATTATTCAGGTCTGGATGGCTGGCAAATGAATGTTCACTCTTTGATTACAAGGAAGGACACCCGCTCTCCATGTTTCTGAGTCTTCTGCTCGTCCCCATCATCGCTGGCCCTCACTGCCCTATGTGGTAGATTTTCGTGTACTCACCTGTCTCTGTAGATGGTGAGTTCTGAGCAGGAAGGGGGTGTGAAGTGTCACCTGGGAGTGTGAGTTCCCTGGGCCCATGGTCACCTTAGTTCGGGGAGGGCTTTAGTGGGGACAAGGAGGGTTCCTGTGGCCTGTTAATGTTGAACTCCACTGACAGCATTCTGACTGTATGTGATGTGGTGGGTCCTATCAGAGTTCCCAGGGGCCTGCCACCTGGAACACTTCTCTTCCTAGTTTCTTCTCTTCTGGGTTCCTCTGCTTCCTTCATGGTCATCATAAAGCCACCTTGTCAGAAAGGACTTCCCTGATTACCCAACCTGAATCAGGGTCCCTAGTTTCTGGCCTTCTCCCCCTCTCCTCTCTCTTCCTCATCTTCCTCCTCATCCTCTCCTGCTTCCCTCTCCCTCTTTCTCCTTTGCTTCCCCCCACCCCGGTCCATCCATCTTCCCCAGACATAACACCTGTTTTCTTCCCACATGGGGTGAATCTAAGTTGTGTCTCTCTGTGGATGCAGTGATTTTGTTTCTGTTTCTCAAGAGGCAGAGTTCGCTCCCCAAGGGTGGCAAAGGTGTCTCCCTGTCACTCCTGCTCCAGCACTGGATACATGCTGAACATGCAGTACCAGGTACAAGCCCTTGCAATGGGCTGGACATGTGTCTGCCCTTACTTCATGAGGATTTCCATCTTGTCTTGTAGGCAGAAGCCGGCCTCCTGGGCTATGCTGTAAAACTTGGCCCGCATACTGCTACACACGCCACTCTTGCATTGGATGATGTCCCGGTTAGCACGGCTGTGGACAAGAGAAACCACTGAGAAATGGGGTCCAATGCACACTCCTGGTAGCCTCATGGGTCTCACTGGCCTCTGTGAGCCCAATATACCCTCAAGTGGGAACTGCTAGTGTCCAACTATGCTGTTTCCAGTTGGCACCTCCCCCAGCATCCTTTGGAGGTTGGAAGAATGTGAGGTGACTCAGGCCTTATACACAAGCCACAGTGAGCTAGCTTCAGCTGGATCCCAGCGGATGCCAAGGATAGCGAGCCTCCAACTCCAGATTCTCCCCTTCTCAGCTGTGTGACCTCAATCGGGACATTGCATGTGGCCAACTTTCAACCTGTTACTCTGTAAAATGAGATGAGGCTGTGGCCTGTCAGGGTTGGGCTTGGGGAATAAACAATGCTGCAAATGTAGGACGCAGCCCGGAGTGCTTGGTGCTGCAGAGGGATTTCATGTCGTATTCCACAGGGCTGCTCAGGATCTGGTCTGTGAGACCCTTGTCCCTCTTTCCTGTCTATGGATTGGGGAATCTGGTCTGTACTGAGCTTTTCCCATAAGCCTGGGAGACCAAGGATGCAGTTACCATGGTGAGGTCTCCCTCCTGCCCACGATGTGCCGCTCCCCACCTGACTTACCCCTTTGACTTCTTCTGCGTCACCATGATGTGGCTTTCTCCACTGGTAGTGCTGGATCTCTCACTGAAACACCAAGGGACAATTTCCGATTGTTTTTCATCAGGGATTCCTCTGAGGCCCCCAGAACTCAGGCGCAGAGAAGACTCTTACCTGGGGACCAGGACTCAGTGCCCCTCATCTCCAATCTTGGACTTCGCTTCTCTCATCTTTCTGCCTGGAGTGTCTTTCTTGTCTCTCTCCCACCATCCCTACTGCTATTTTGTCTCATGGTCCATAGTGAGTCCTATATCCTTAGACTCTTTGACCTTTTGCATCCGTGTAGTGTGGGGATCACATGCTATCTTCAATAGCGACAGGTGCATGCCGGGACAGGGGTGGCTGAGTCTTCCCGTGTTATGTCTGTTGTTCCTCACTCCAGACCGACACTTCACTTGAGGAGACACTTTGCTAAACTGGGTCCCTGTGACGGCTAATTTTACTCCACCTGGAACTAAACTAAACCCAAGTGGCTGGGCACACCTGTGAGGGGGTTTTCTTAATTGCATCATTTAAGATGGGAAGACCCACACTAAATCTTGATTGTTTGAGGTGGGAAGACTCACCTCAAATCTGGGCCACTCCTGTTGCCATCACACAGAGAAGGAAATGCAGGGAGGAAGTCTGCTTTTCCTCCCTCTTGGTCATCTCTCCCGCTGCTGAGTCATTCCTTCACTGCTGTGAGAACCCCCTTCTTCGGGATGCCACCATAGGCTGAGGGTCAGCCGAGATGTCCGGCCTCGTGGACTGTACAAGTACTAGATTCCTGGCCTTTCCTTAGGGGGGCAGCTGTTGTTGGATGAGCCAGGCTACAGCCTTAGCCAGTCTACAAAACTCCCCTTTAGGGAAGCAGATTCTGCCATCAGTTCTGTTCCTAGGACCTTTGACTGACATCTGCATTGAGCTGAAGACCCAGGTGATAAGAATCCAGAGTCTAGATTCAGAGTCCGGCCTGGCTGTCAGTCACCTCTGGAATCACTTAGCTTATCACATCCTTGGAGCCATTCTAGGTATGGACCAATTAGACCCCTTGCACAACTGTTCTACCCCGTGACTGCAGCTAGACCAGCTTCTGCAAGGAGATGGCCACTCCAGATCAGATCCAACACTCCATGTTGCCTTTCTGCCTTTCTCCCAGGACATGTGTGTGTGTGTGTGTGTGTGTGTGTACATTACATGCACATACACGCACATGTGTGTATGTCTGTGTTATAAACACATGCCGCCACACCCTGCTTTTAATGTGGGTCCTGGGGATTAAGATTCAGGCCTTGATGCTTGCATGACAAGTACTTTTTATCAACCAAGTCATCTCCCGACCCATGAGCACCAGCTTTGCTTTTGAGACAGGGCCCTGCTATGTAGCTTTGGCTGGCTGGGAACTCCCTATGTTAACCAGGCTGGCCTTTAGCTCACAGACACCTGCCCATCTCTATCTCCTCAGCGTTAGGGTCAAAGGTGTGCGTCAACCCCACCTGGCACACTGAGTGACATCTGTTTCATTAGCATTTGCTTACTGTATTATAAATTCTCAAAAATGGGGATAATTCAGGGGACCCCTGGAGGCAAACAGAGGAAAACATCTTCATCTCTGTTTTAACTGATTTCTAACTGAGATGGAAATGACGGGCATTTAGATGTCACATGGCAATCGTGGGATAGTCTCAAGAATCATTTACACTCAATGCTAATCCAAAGTCACAGTGTTTGCCAGCCCTCCTGTGAAGTCTTACTCTGTAATGCATCAGTGAGCTCCTAGAAGACTATGCCTCAAACTGGGAAGTGATCTAGTGACCTCACCACTGTAGATGCCTTCAGAATCCTCACAGTTTATAACGTGCATTTATAACATCCTTCTGGAAGGCACCCACGGGCTTCCTTGGATTGTCTAAGGCCCCAAAGCACAAGGATGCTCCAGTCAGGTGTTTGGGTGTGCAATGTATTTGTTTCATTTGCTTATTGAAGCTTCCGGACTTGGGCACAGCTCCTGGGCCACAGAGGGGACTGACTCCATGTCATGTGACAGGCTACTCAAAGGGAAGGAGGGAAGCTGATTCAGAGTGGGGTCCTCCAGGCCCGTGCATATGTGGCACGCAGTGTCAGGCTGCGGATCTCAAACAGGCAAAACGGAATTGCACCTTAAAATAGATGAGAAGGGGGTCCTGGGCCATGTTTCGTCATGGATGGAAGAGTTTAGTGGAAAGCATGGAATATAAACGTTGAAGAGAAGTGTCTGGGTATTTGCTGCCAGCCCAACATCAAAAGGATCTTACTTGTAGAGAGGTCAAAAGAAGGAGAGGTTCCCCTCTCAGCCCTTCTGTCCCAGCATCTGTGTGCTGGCCCTGGGTCAGGACCGGCTTCTCTGCCTCTCCACCCTGTTTCCAGTTGCTGGAGGTTTCAGAATTCCCTACCTGGACTTGTAGACGGTCGGCCACTCCTTCCAGCCAGAATCGCTCTTGATTTGCTTGACTACGTTCAGGATGCTACAAAACAAGAGGAGTCTTGTAACAAAGGCTCAGGTTCCAGCAGGTGTCTGTGCTAGGACCAGTTGTCTCCTCCCAGAATAAGCTACAGAGTCACAGTGAAGGGAACACCTGGGGAAGTCTGCTGAGAACACAGATTCTGGGCCACATGTGTGTTCAGAGACTTGGCTGTGCTGGGCCAAGTTGTGCTCAGAAACCGTATGTAGAAGCCCTCATTTTCCTAGACTCAGACACACTGACAGATGCCAGCATGATCCACCTACTCTGGAGAATTGCAGAACCCCAGAATTGTACACAGACACTATAGAATTGCACCATACTCAAAAACTCACAATTTAATACACACACACACACACACACACACACGTGCACACACACACACATGGGCACACATATACATGCGTGCACACACACCACAATTATATACACATTTTTAGAATTAAAAACACCCAGAATTTCACAATACACAACAATTGCACACACATGTACAGACAGATGGGGAATTTGAAAAGCATACCTAGAATTCCACACTTGCCTAGAGTTACATCCTTCTCTAGAGTTCCACACTCATCTAGAATTCCACCCTCACCTAGACTTCCACACTTGCCTAGACTTCCACACTCACCTAGACTTCATCTACAATTTCACACC
The DNA here is from genome assembly GCF_018167655.1 of Microtus oregoni. Lineage (NCBI taxonomy): Eukaryota > Metazoa > Chordata > Mammalia > Rodentia > Cricetidae > Microtus > Microtus oregoni. The sequence continues at coordinate 25,304,743 of NW_024543062.1, forward strand.
TCTAGAATCACAGTTCTCCTAGAATCCCCCCATCACACTCCACACAAAAGCCAGAACTACATACTGACTGATGTGGGAGAGCCAACACTGCGGGTGGTGCCATCCTCCAGGCAGATGGTCCTAGGTGGTCTAAGAAAGCAAAGCAAGCAAGCCGTGGGAGCAAGCCAGTAGGCAGCGTTCTTCCTCCGCCTCTTCTTTAGCTTTAGCCTCCAGGTTTCTGCCCTGACTTCTCAAAGCACCGGGCTGTGGCCTGGGGTTGTAAGCCGATTTTGGTCAGTGTTTCATCATGGCAGGAGAAAGCCACCTAGAACATGTGACCATGGTGACAGCTGATCCACTTGCCTCAGCAAATGCTGTAAAGGTTGTGGCTCCTGTATAAAGAGCAGAAGTCATGACTGCGCTCACTGCTCCTGCTGTAACTATTGGCTGCTAACTGAATGCCAGGAAAAAGCTGGAGTATTAATAAATGCATTATATCCCTAGATGCTCTGAGGACTCATGGAGATAGACGCGACTTCCGGAAAATTCCTAGAATTTTGCACGAACAGTATGACTTAATTCTCACTACGACCATTTTGGGTAAGTTGCTGAGGTGCTTTTTTTTACAGTTGTGACAAGACTCAGGGGAAGCAACTTGATCACACAGAAACTGAGTAATGGGATGGAGATACTCATTAGTCTCTGGGGTCCCAAAGCTGTGCCTTGGTGCTTAGGACTGAGACATCGGTCCTCAGCATCAGGCTTCATCTGACTCAGAAGCTCTACTCAAGCCTTTGAGCTTGTCACCTTTGTCTGTCGCTACTGCTGAGGGGGCGAGTGTCTTACAGGTCAACTGTCTCAGAATGCCTCCACATGCATTCTGAGGGGGTGGGTCCGAGTTGAGGCTGCAGCGGACAGATTCATCATTAACACCCGGAGGTGGGGTGTGATGCATTCGAAAACACCGGAGAAGGGTAATTACAGCACTAACGAGAACCAATAAGTCATGGCTGGTGTCCCAGTCGGCTGAGGCTCGTGATAAACCTCTTCTTGGGCTCCGTTTATTTTCTGTAAATAATTTGCTTGCTCGGGGGGATTTACACTGGAGACGGGATCTCTGACTCTACCTGCATTTTCTCTGGAGAATTCATAGAGGCCGCAGGTCCATGGGCAGGACTTTCCCCCAGAAGACGGACACCTCAGCTTCAAGTTCAACACTACTCTCTTATGAGCCAGCTGTTCTAGTAGCTGCTGGGAGCATCAAGGGTGCCTATGCTTTTTAGGGTGAGACTACAAACCCTCCAGGTGAGGGTTTCCAAGAGGAAGCTCACCAATGTATGCTTTTCTCTGCCCCATTCTGGCTGTGTCCCGCTCCCTGATGATGCTGCACACAGCTGACTGCATATGGCTGACTGAATGTTCCACCCTCCCTGGCCCGTGGGTCTATCACCTTTGATAGGCAGGCCTTTCCCTGGCTGACTTCATCTCAAATCTCAGCTTAAAGTTTCCCCCAGAGAAAGAAGAAACTCTCATGAGTTTCTAGACCAATGACCCCTTTTGTGTTAGGGTCTTGCTATGTAGCCCAGGCTGGCTTCAAACTCAAGATTTTCCCACCTCCCCCTTCTGAGTAATGAGATCACAGGCATGTGCCACCATGCTCGTATTATATTTTGTTTCTCTGTCTTGTTTTTTCTCTCCCTACAGTACTGGGGATGGAGCCCAAGGCTTTGCACACTGAGTGATTTCTAACTCAAAGCTCTTTTGCTTATTTTTGTCAACTCCATCCCTGGAGACAATTTATCTTGACCATATTCTTCCAAACTCCCTCCTCCTAACCACCCCTACTGGACACCCCTCAACACATGCCTTCCAACCTCCATGTCCCCCCTCTCTTTATAAAGATTTGTTTATTATGTATCCAATGTTCTGTCTGCATACCAGAAGAGGACACCAGATCTTATTACAGGTGGTTGTGAGCCACCACGTGGCTGCTGGGAATTGAACTCAGGACCTCTCTGTAAGAGCAGTCAGTGCTCTTAACCTCTAAGCCATCTCTCCAGCACCCCTCTCTTTTTGTGTAACCCACTGAGTCTATTTAATACTGCCAGCTGGAATGCTGACTGATCACGATGGCTTGATCTTGTTCGGATCTTATGCACGTCATCATAGCTGCAGGATGTTTATGAATGCCACAGCCATGCCTTTTCCTGAAGACTGCACTCCAGGGCACCCCTCCCCACCCTCCAGCTCTTACCCTCTTCCCACCCCCTCTTTTGTAATGAAGTTGATAGACGTGTCTGATTTAGAACAAGCAATCCAAAGTGCAATCACTTGTGCTCGTTGCTGTGACTAGTTCTGAGTCTCTGTGTTAACTACTGCCCACTGCAGAAGCACCTTCTCTGGCCAACATTGACAGCAGTATTGTTTTATGTAAAAACCCTAGGTTTTTAAATTCTAAGTTTCCAAGTTCTTCCTTGCACACATAGTTTACACATAGTCATAAATACTCATGAGAAGGGTGAGTACCAGCCCACAGGGTCCCGGACAGACAGAGCCGTCAAGACATCAGAAATTTCTAGATTTACATCACCACCCACCAGCTGTGTAGCCATTAGAAAATAGTTTAGCCTCTCTGCCTCCCTTGTTCAGATGGTTGCTTCCTCCTCTAGGGGTTCTTGTAAGAATCCAGGGCAGTCCACACATGCACAGTTCACAGCTCAGTGGACTAGCTGAATCACGAGCTGGTGATAGCTACTGTGGCTCTCATGGCTGTTTGACTGAGTTAAGGGAATGTACCTGGGAACTTTCTTCTGCATCTCAGTCATCAGCACGATCGCTCTTCGGGCATCTTCCCGGACCATCTCCAGGAGCTTCTGCAGGTCTGATGGAACAGGAGACAGGATGGTGCAAGAGTCAGGGGGTCAGACAGGGACCCCATTCTGCCCCAAAAGGGGCAGCTCATAGGGTCTAGGAGGTCACACTCCCTGACTTAAAACTATCCTATGATTCTTGGCTAAAGAGATCTACCTGATTTCATAGACTTTGAAGGGTTTTTTAATTAATTTATTTTTGCTTGTGATGTATACCTGTTTCTCTCTCTCTCTCTCTCTCTCTCTCTCTCTCTCTCTCTGTAATACATACTTACATGTGGGGGGCAAGCACGAGGCCAGAGGCCAATATGGGGTGTCTTTGATCTCTACCCCATGTTTTGAGACAAGAATCTGTTACTGAACCTGGAGTTTCCTGATTGACTAGACCGCCTGACCAGCAAAGCCTAGAGAACCTCTTGTCTCTCTCTGCTGGGCACTGAAATTGCTGGCTTTTTCAGTGGCTGAGGGGAATGAACTGATATCCTCATGCTTGCTTGGCACGTGGTTAACTGACTGAGCCGTCTTTCCAGCTCCTCTGCTGCAGCCAGAGAAAACTGTCTCAGATTCTGACAATCAATATTGTTTGGGAAACCCCGACTATTTTCCAAACTGGCCGAATCCAGATCACAATTGTATTTTGCCTGATTTGAGGAGAGTGTCAGCCTTTGAAAACAAAGTTTTTGCGTCAACATTCAGATCCCTACAGTTCTTTTGGAAAGAATCTAAGTCATGATCTCATTGTCCTCATTCCTGCCTCTCACTGGCTGATTTTTTTCAGCAGGCTTGGGGCTTCCACACCCTTCCTCATGCCAGTGGACCCTTGTCACGATTTTGAAGTGAAATAACCCTCCGTGTGTTGAAGGCTTGGCTCCAGTGCACGGCGATGTTGAGGACTGCAGGAGTCACAGGGGTGCAGGCGTTGCCAGTGTGCTAATCCAACGGCGACTCACGCTGAACGAGCTTCTAGGAGCCCCGGTGGAGTCGGAGGAAGTAGGTTAGTGGGAGCGTACATCTCACAGGACTCACCTTGGCCCAGCCCTTTCCTTTCCACTCACTCAGCTCCCTGTTGCTGCGAGGTGGGAACCTCTGAGTGATGCTCTCATTTGCCATATTCCTGAAGCAATGATGTCGGTGCCCGTGAAACGAAACCCTTGCAGCACAACAAACCCCACCTCTGTCAAGCAGTTCCTTTAGGTTTCTTAGTGATGGAAAGTGGTGGAAGCCCCATCTCTTCAGGTCTCAGCCCAATGATTGGGATGCGAGATGCTTCTGTGAACCATCCTAGCTGGGCTAGCACCACTCCAACTCGATGGGAAGACAGAGGTGTCTCTCCAGCTCAGCCCTCACGGCCATTGTCCTCCTCTTACCTGCGATCTTAGTCATCCTCCTACTCAGAGCTTCCCTGTTTACTGCCATCCTTGTTTTCCTTACGTGCATCACCACCCATTCCTTCCACATCCTGTGCTTGCAACACACAGACATTGAAGGAAGAAGGTTCCAGAAATTCAGAGGAATCAGTCTCTCACTCACTTCCATCCAGAGTGGCTCTGAGAGCTCTGAGTCCTCCTTGGGCCCTTGTTGACAGGTCCTGACTCTCTGAACTTCTGGAGTTTGCACTTTGGCTCTGATAAGCCAGGGACTGTCCAGACCCTAGGTCCACTCTGATCTCCCTGAATCTAAACAGCACCCAGTCTTTGCCAGTTCTTCCCAGGCCACCCTGCCTCAGATGTCAAACTTCTTCTTCCACCTGTTTGGGACAGGCTCCCTTTGCCATTTTCCTGCCGTGTGTATGAGGCAAGCTAGCCCATGAGGTCCCAGGAATAATTTTGCCTTGGTCTCCTGTCTTTCTGTGGGGATGCTGGGATTACAGAGATTTGAGCTATGCATCTGACTTTTGTATGGCTCTGGGGATTTGAACTCAAATCTTTGTTCTTGCAGGGATGGTACTTCTACCCACTGAGGTCCCTCTACATATCTGATTGAGCATATACTTGCTCAGTGCAGGAAATCCTGAGGTCGGAGGTCTCCTTACCCTTGGATAGTATTCATGGTTTTGGATTTCTTCCTTAAAAGAAGACCCATAGCTTTCAGTAGACTCCCAAGGACTCTAAGTCCAAATGTGAATTACCAAAGATCACAGATACGAGAAAACACATCTCTGTGCAGATTTGTGGCCTCTGAGGTTTAGACTGGGGAGGGGCAATGGATGGGCATGTCTTCTGATGGGTTGATAGAAGCATTTTAAAGTTGTTGTAGAATATTATTTTAAGATGTGGTACATTTGTTTATGCTGTAGCATATTTGTTTAATGATGCAAAGATGTGTGGCATTCCTTTATGTTGCATTTGTTTAATTCTGTGAGGCTGTGTTACTTTGACAGCCTAAAGCACCTGATTGGTCTAATAAGAGCTGAACAGCTAATAGGGAGCCAGGAGAAAGGATAGGTGGAGCTGGCAGGCAGAGAGAATAAATAGAGGGAGAAATCTGGGAGGAGGGGAGGAAGGAGTAAGAAAAGAAGGGGCCAGCCCCCCAGCCCCTCAGCTCCCCAGGCCCCAGATCCCCAGTCCCCCAGCTCCCCAGCCCCCCAGCTCCCCAGCCCCCCAGCTCCCCAGACCCCCAGCTCCCCAGCCCCCCAGCTCCCCAGCCCCCCCAGATTCCCAATCCCCCAGCCCCCCAGTCCCCAGCTGTCCACCCAGCCCTCTATCCCCCCAATCCCCCAGACCCCAGCCCACAGCCACACAGCCACACAACCAGCCATGGGGTAGGAGTGAAAGGAAGATTACAGAAGTAAGAAAAGGGAAAAGCCTGGAGGCCAAAGATAGATGGGAGAATTTAAACTAAGAAAAACTGGTGAGAAACAAGTCAAGCTAGACCAGGCATTTGTAAGTAAGAGTTACGACTCTCTGTATTTATTTAGGAGCTGGGTTGTGGGTCCCCCAAAAGAGCAAAAGCAAAGAACCAAAAGAGTAAAAAAGTAAAAACAAACCAACAAAAAGCAACGACACAAGTCAGACTGTGACGATGGATGCAGAGATGTTTTGTCAGCTTCGGACATTGTTGCCGCGTACATCTGACAATGTATGGCTAAAATGAGCGGTGTCTGTAGCTGGGCCGGGCGGCCTATATACACCTTTCCAGTGTCCGGGAGACTGAGGCCGGAGGACTGGGAGCCACAGCTCACCCTGGGCTTTGTAAGCAGTTGTTGTAGCTCTCTGACACGAAAGGGCCCAAGCCAAGCAGAAAACAACACATTTGTAAACCTGTGGAAAACCAGGGGCTGAATGTGAAGAATGTGGGAAAATAATTTCTATACGTATGAAATGTGGAAGAATAAACCTTTACAGAAAAACAAGATAAATAAGAATAGAGTTTCAAGTGTTATGAAAGCAAATGGTGATTGTGTCTGTGTCTGTGGGGGAATGGCTCAGTGTAACACAATTTAAAGGGGACATTTTCAGTCTTTTGGGGTAGGCAGGGCTGTCAAGGAAAGGGACTCAAAGATACTGAACAAGGCAGGTGGTCTAGACCTTTGACCTCTGTGTCTCTGCTGAGAAGGGCTGTGGGTAAGGCAGGAGAGGTTCAAAGACTACAAATAAAAAGGCAGACAGTGGTGGGATCTTAGGTAGGACTTACGGACGTGGAGAGCTTCTTCGTCTTGCTTAGTTGACCATGATTCATTGTCTTCAATGTCTTTGCTGGCCACACTTGGGGGTTCATCAGAGCCGGGGTTCACAGACATCATGCTGCTCTGGGGAGAAGAACCCCCACTGGTCCGGGTCAGACTGAGAGTGGAGCCCCGCCGGCTGGGTTTGCGGCTGGCTGTGCGAATTGTGGGGATTTTGAATTTCTTGGTCTGAAGGAAAGAGAGAAAAGAGAGGATGTCAGAGAGGATGGGGGAATAAAGGAAGGGGAAGGAAAGGGGGACAGGAAGGAGGAAGGAAGCAAGGAAAGAAAAGGAAAGTGGTATTTCTTTTTTTATATTTCATATTTTTATTGAGTTAATTATTTTTTCACTTTTTATTGATTTTATTGAGCTCTACATTTTTCTCTGCTCCCCTCCCTTTCTCTCTCCTCCCCTTCAACCTTCTCCCATGGTCCCCATGCTCCCAATTCACTCAGGAGATCTTGTCTTTTTCTATTTCCCATGTAGATTAGATCCATGTATGTCTCTCTTAGGGTCCTCATTGTTGTCTAGGTTCTCTGGGATTGTGGTTTGTCGGCTGGCTTTCTTTGCTTTATGTCTAAAAGCCACTTATGAGTGAGTGCATATGATATTTGTCTTTCTGGGTCTGGGTTACCTCACTCAAATGATGTTTTTAGGCTCCATCCTTTTTCCTGCAGATTTCAAGATGCCTTTTTCCCTGCTGTGTAGTACTCCATTGTGTAAATGTGCCACATTTTCCTTATCCATTCTTCAGTCAAGGGGCATTTAGGTTGTTTCCAGGTTCTGCCTATGACAAACAAAGCTGCTATGAACATAGTTGAGCACATGTCCTTGTGCTTGTGGCACAATTGAGCATCCTTTGGATATATACCCAAAAGTGGTATTGCTGGGTCCTGAGGAAGCTCGTTTCCTAATTTTCTGAGAAACTGCCATACTGATATCCAAAGGGGTTGTACCAGCTTGTACTCCCACCAGCAATGCAGAAGTGTTCCCTTTACCCCACAACCTCTCCAGCATAAGTTGTCATCAGTGTTTTTGATTTTGGCCATTCTTACAGGTGTAAGATGGAATCTCAGAGTTGTTTTGATTTGCATTTCTCTGATGGCTAAGGATTTTGAGCATTTCCTTAAGTGTCTTTCAGCCATTTTAGATTTCTCTGTTGAGAGTTCTCTGTTTAGGTCTGTACCCCATTTTTTTTATTGGATTATTGTTTTGTTGGCTGACCAGTTTCTTGAATTCTTTGTA